>NC_051180.1:120868013-121168013 GCF_013339695.2 Rhipicephalus sanguineus | reverse complement strand
CGCGATTATTGTAGATCATTTTGTTAAGATTGCGCGCAAGACGCGAACACTCGACCTTATTCTAGAGCTTGCGCGACAACCAGCGATAACGCTGGAATGCACATGTATAGATGCCGACGCGCTTCACCGCTTGTGATTTGATCGACGGCCGACGCTCATTTCGCCGCTATCAGTGCATACCGTGTGTATTGCTGTAAATTAAGTTTCCGTTTCTCGGCCATAAGTTCGGCCAAATAAAGTTTCATCTTGGACACGTCGTCTGCGGTCTTCGTCGACGTCACGACCACGTGGCAATATATACCGAGTCAATTAAAGGTTGTTCGACAGAAATCTGCCTTATTGTCTATTAGCAACAAGTATCACTAAATACTGAAGCAGGTTGCATAAAGAAACGCAAGAACTCCGACATGGTTGCGCTGGAGTGCCAGGCAAGAAGCTATTAGAGAAATCACAAGGATAGGATTATTCGTAAATGCAATCGCACCTGCTTCAGAAATCATAGCGCAATAAAGAACACGGGACAAGAAGGAGGCCAGGAGTAGCGCTCTGAAGAACGGTTTCTGAAAAACGATGAACAACCAACACGCCCAAATGTTCTCCCTTTCGAACCTCCTACGAGTCCATAAAGCTCCCCGCTATCGCTAAATTTGACTTCACCGATGAAGTCACAAGTGAAAATACACAAGCAGTTAAATTCGCAGAGACTACTCACCCATGGTTGCAGTTGTCCTGGTACAGCGTCGCTCTTTAAGGACTGAAGACGATGTCTAGTTGTTTCCCTGCTGGGTTCGGAGAGGCGTTGGTACCCGCTGACACAAGGCTCGGCTAGTCGGCAATGGCTTTCACGAAAGCTGGAAGTAATGAGAGCTGGCGACAGATAGAATGCTGTGAAGACCGATAAGACGGGCATTATATGCCACTCGAACTAAGCCCATGTAAGAAGTTAGGACCAAGCTACGTTGGGAATGCTAGAGGACTTACCGAGCAGCAACAGAAGAGACAATGTACGCAGCAGGTCAGCTAACGCACGAGACTGAAGCTCGAGAATGGTTCAAGCGAGGCACCCGACCGCGTGCAACTTGCTCGCGTGCTCTCCAAATAGTGGTCGGTACCCACTACTGGAACCAAGCTTAGTTTGAATGAATGAATTAAACCTTTATTTCGCAGGAGAGGAAGGCGATCGGCCGCAGTTTGGGAATAGGTGGGGAAGGGATTGTTGGTTGAACAGCATAAGCACAATAAATTAACATCAGTTGGTGTAAATCTGTTTTTGGTAGAGGTTCAATGGAGTCGCCCTCGCTCGAGATGGTCGACCTCTTCTAGACCACTAGAAACAGGCCACTTATACTAGCATAGTTCGCAAGTGCTTTTAAAGGCGAATGCATTTCTTAGTCGGGCTATGTGAGGCATCCGGCGTTGTCCGCGGCGTCCTCTCCCATAGTAACAGCTGCGGGCGCGCGCGTTTATCCTCGCCCCTAGCAACCGGAGCATGTGGTGCGAGAGAGTGTAGGAGAGGGTAGGTGCAGTGCTTCGCCGCTCCTTCTCTCGCCGTTCGCTCTCTCTCCTCCCTGCGCCCCACTCTCCCGTCCGCTCGCGCCTCACTCTCAACCGTTCGCTGGCTGGGCGCCTCTCAAGAACATCCGGCCTCTCACGTCGGCGTAGCTGGCAACGAGGAGGCGGACAGACTGGCCAAGGCAGCACACCAGCCAGGCATCCCCATCACCCATGCCGTTGCGGCCAGGGACAACTCGCAGGCCCGCCTCAAGAAGCTCCTCGTCACAGTCCACCCGGACCGGAGGGTGGCCAACGGGCGGGGATCAAAGCTTCTCCCAGGGACGGGCCTCACCAGGAGAGAACGAGCCTCCCTGCTGCGACTGCGGACCGGCTGTGTGTGGACCGCGGCCCGCCGCTACCTGAAGGGTCGCTGCGCCTCCCCGGCCTGCAGCAGCTGCGGCGACCCCGATACCCTCGAGCACCTCCTTTGTACCTGCCCCGGATTGGCTAAGGAACGCTCGACAGTCACCACAGCCTACCGGAGGCAGGGCCTTCCTGCCACTACCCTGGAGCACCTCCTCTTCCCATCCCGTCCCCATCTACCAGCGCTCCGGGGCCTGGCGGATTTCCTCGAGGAGACGCGAATCGCGGCCTACCACTGAGACCGGGGCCCTTGCCACCCCTACCCTTACTGCCGGCCTGCTGCTCTTCGTACTGATGACCTCTGTGCCTCCACACCTCTAACCTTCTCTCTCCTATCTACTGTCATCCCATCTCCCTTTCCCGCAGGCGCTGCGCCGTGCTTCCGACCGGGCTGCAGAAATTAGGCGCCTTTTCCTCTTCAAACAACTACCACCACCACCACATCCGGAAATGTGTGCTCGAGACGCCGCTGTGAAACGCCAACGCCGAGCCGAGAACGCAGGCGCCCCACTCTTCCGTCTGCTCGCGCCTCACTCTCGACCGTTCGCTGGCTGGGCACCTCTCAAGGCGATGGCAGAAGTCGGTGAAGACGAATTTCTGACGGCAACGGTACCATCTCTGGGCGCAAGAAATGCATTCGCATTTCCTCACGATTCCCTTCGGGGAGGTGGGGGCATTTTTTTTTTGTGCTTCATCATTCGACCGTAGTACGTTTCCTAAAGCGCTTATGTCGTCGCGTGGCAAGTGTTGGATGCGTGTTCTTCCTCGCGAGAAATTTAAAAGAAAAAAGCCGGCAGATCCCACGCATTGCGGGAATCAATGTAATGCGAAGCAGCCAGCAAAGAGCTGCATACATCGTCTTGTATGTCATTGAGGAAAATGCATGTCACGGTTTTCATGTTAACTCCTATTATTTATGTTCGTCACACAGTAACGTCACGCAATACCAACTTCTAGGTAGATCAAACTAGCGAAACGGCCGCCAGCGCACCATGAGCGTGGCACGTATGTCATGCTGTACATGACATGCGTGTCATGATTTTCATGTTATGACTTATAGTAATTAGAATATAAATGTGAAGAAAGTAAAGTGGACGAAAAGATGACTTGCCGCCGGCAGGGACCGAACCTGCGACCTTCGAATAACGCGTCCGATGCTCTACCACTGAGCTACGGCGGCGGTCATCTCCCCGTCCACTTTATAGGGTATATATGTGGATTGAAACTTAGGAGTGTCAGTCAGCGCCAGTCGCAGCCATGGCGGCGAGTGTGGAACACTCTTTTTTCTGCCTTTATGGCGTCACGTAGCTCGTGATCTATTTACGAGCAGGCAGCTGACCAATAATCCCTCGCATACTACCTGAAGGCATCATGTCTGCCAGAACGAGACCCTCGCTATGAATGAAGGAAAGATTACTTTTAAGGGCTCGTTTTTCTTTGTTAGACACAATAATAATGAGAACTAACAGACAGCAATGCCAAGGAAAGTATAGGGGTGTTATTTGTAGTAATTAGAATATAAATGTGAAGAAAGTAAAGTGGACGAAAAGATGACTTGGTCCCTGCCGGCGGCAAGTCATCTTTTCGTCCACTTTACTTTCTTCACATTTATATTCTAATTACTACAAATAACACCCCTATACTTTCCTTGGCATTGCTGTCTGTTAGTTCTCATTATTATTGTGTCTAACAAAGAAAAACGAGCCCTTAAAAGTAATCTTTCCTTCATTCATAGCGAGGGTCTCGTTCTGGCAGACATGATGCCTTCAGGTAGTATGCGAGGGATTATTGGTCAGCTGCCTGCTCGTAAATAGATCACGAGCTACGTGACGCCATAAAGGCAGAAAAAAGAGTGTTCCACACTCGCCGCCATGGCTGCGACTGGCGCTGACTGACACTCCTAAGTTTCAATCCACATATATACCCTATAAAGTGGACGGGGAGATGACCGCCGCCGTAGCTCAGTGGTAGAGCATCGGACGCGTTATTCGAAGGTCGCAGGTTCGGTCCCTGCCGGCGGCAAGTCATCTTTTCGTCCACTTTACTTTCTTCACATTTATATTCTAATTACTACAAATAACACCCCTATACTTTCCTTGGCATTGCTGTCTGTTAGTTCTCATTATTATTGTGTCTAACAAAGAAAAACGAGCCCTTAAAAGTAATCTTTCCTTCATTCATAGCGAGGGTCTCGTTCTGGCAGACATGATGCCTTCAGGTAGTATGCGAGGGATTATTGGTCAGCTGCCTGCTCGTAAATAGATCACGAGCTACGTGACGCCATAAAGGCAGAAAAAAGAGTGTTCCACACTCGCCGCCATGGCTGCGACTGGCGCTGACTGACACTCCTAAGTTTCAATCCACTAATGGTAGTGACTTGTCATTTATGTTCGTCATACAGTCATCTTACACCATACCCATTTTGGTGTACATTTGATTAACCAAGCGACCAGGAGTGCACAAAGTCGTAGGCCGCTACATAGATAGATAGATAGATAGATAGATAGATAGATAGATAGATAGATAGATAGATAGATAGATAGATAGATAGATAGATAGATAGATAGATAGATAGATAGATAGATAGATAGATAGATAGATAGATAGATAGATAGATAGATAGATAGATAGATAGATAGATAGATAGATAGATAGATAGATAGATAGATAGATAGATAGATAGATAGATACGCTCAAAGTCGCAGAAGTTCGCTACGAAATGCTTCGCATTTAAAACCGCTGCCCATGCACTCCATATAGATGGTCAACCAGCAAAGCTACATGTGGCCCAGTGTTTATTACTGCCATGATCCCAATGGGTCATTGAAGTCTTCCTAAATGATTGGGTACATCTGTCCAGAAATCTTAATAGGTGTTTGCCGCCCGTGTGTTCCCCTCTTCATATTTAGTGAACGAGTGTTGAGTAGTGGGGCTTGGCTAGTTTTCGTGACACACATTAGCTTGCAGTTTTTGTGTACATATGATGGACTAACTTTCGTTTTGCCTTCTCTTATACAGGTTCCCTGCAGAATTACGGCCGAATTCCACCCTCGGATGGTGGGCGACCAGCGAACATCCAGCGAACATGTACCTTATCACAGGGGGTCATGTAAAACGTATGACATAACAGCGCGTGTTTCTCACTGGCGCTCAGCCTCTCGAGCACAATTTGCCTCTGCGCCGTCTTCGCACCACTCGCCAACTATCGTCTTAAGTGGGTAGCATTAACGTCATTGCGAGCTAATGGAAGCGTCAATGGATGCGTTTGCGGCACTTGGCTTGTTGGTTGGTTAGTAGAACCTAGTTGGTTGGTTAATAGAGTTAGTTGGTTTCTATTTGTCACCTCCGCAACCCACCACGACGGATGGTTCATGGATTGTGTGGCAGTATAATTTGTGAAAAAAAGAAAATACAAATTGCTAAAAAGATAATTTGTATGCAAGTGAGAGTATTAGTGGTGTTCTTGGCTCATTCGCTGTGACTTGTACCCGTCGTGCGACCATTTGCGACTAGCCATCCAAAAGCGACTCGAAGCGACCGATTTCCACACCGGCATGCGACTTGTACCAGTACCTGCTCGCATATGGCTCGCATTTACATTGCCCCGTGAAATAAGTTGACGTCCTGTTTCTGCGCATATGATTGGTTCAGAGGCTTGCGACTCCAGCCGTGCGACTGAAAAATCGAGCAGCGAGCAACTGAGTCAGAGCAGTCGCTTTGCGACCAGTCGCTTTTTGACTAACTTGGTTGCCCGATCGGTGCTACTCGAGGGTGTGAACGAGCGTTAGGGATTTGTCGCACGCTTCAAGCGCTTTCTTTCTCCTTTCGTACCAGCGAGCACGCTTAGAGTCACGCAGGCAGGGGATGACAAAGGGCCAACAAGATACGTCCCTTCGACAGCGCGCGCATGAACTTGAGCAATTTTATTCTTTTTACACCCAACGCGCTGCTTACTTTCAGTGTGACCGCGAGCGCGGGCGTCGGCACGTGGCGGCAGCCCGCGGCGTCCACGTAACTATGCAGTTCGCAATGCTCAAACAAGCCAATGGTAGTGGAACTTGTGTTTATAGCGCGGTCATTTCGGTTTATGGCATCATTTGTCGAGAGAAGAGGGAGCGATTTCTAGCTGACTTTGACAATTAATTATAAATTCCAGGCCCCGTGCTGCGCTATTATGCTTGGCCCGCGTCTTCTCAGGAGCCTCGACCACTAATAAGCAGCGTTTTCTGATCATGCTGAAAAGGTGTTGCAGTGCCCCGTTAGCAAAAGTCTATGCGTAATCGCTTTGGGCGGTTGCCTAACTGGTGCGTAGAATTTTACCGTCGGAAGGCCTTTCGTTGCGGCCTTCCATAGAACGTTCTTTTTTGATGCCATCGGCACGGCCTTTGTTTCTAGCGCTCATCAGCGTCTATGTATATCAAAACGTTTATTGAGGAACAAAAAAAAATCGTCTAAAGAGCGGGTGGGTGGCTGGCCCTTATTTCACGGCTCTACTGGCTTGAGCTGCCCGCCACGCCTGGTCGAGGAGCGCTAGTTGCATCTCGCTAACCTCGCTGGTGAGCCAAGACTCCCACTGCTCCCTCCGGAAATCTTGCTGGCCAGTTGCGATGGTTTAATCTCGGGTGGCCTGTTCTGGCAGTCCCGCGTAACATGGGCGAGAGTTGGCCAGCCTCCGCACCACGGACAGCTATCGCTGTACAGTGTGGGGTGAATGGTAGGTTTCAAATGAAGGTTTGGATATTAGCAGCCTTATAACGTTTTACATTTCAAATACAAGTTGGTTGGTATTTAAAAAAAATTATCATACCCCATCAATCTTTCCAAGTACATTTTTTTTAAATCTCTAGGTCATGCGTTCGTTGGAATGCCTTGCCCGTCTGGGTAATACACTTTAGCCACGATGGTAGTGCAGCGGTTACGGGGCTTGGCTACTGATCCAAAATAAGCCTGTTAGATGCCGGCCGCGGCGGTCGCATTTTGATGAAGGATAAATGCTGAGAACCGGTGTATTGTGTGATACCAATGCACCTTATGGAACTCCAGGTGGCCGAAATTACCTGGAGCCCTCTGCGGCGTGCCTCATAATCATATCCAGGATTTATGATCACTCAAAATTCAATTTCCGAAAACATAATATGCACGGTTAATAAAGCATGGCGTTCGTGATTCAGCCGCACCTATCTCTAATATCTCAAAGCTCTTGGTGTGGTTAAAATCAAATGCGACGTTGGAAAATCATTGTAGAATGTCGCGCATTGGGACGGCTTGGTGCACGACTTGAGTGTGAACGGCGCACGAGGTTCAATAACTACAATGCTGTATGTCCCTTTTCTTGTCGTGTTTGTGTGCTGTTTCATTAAAGTGGGATGCAGACGCGCAATCTCACTGTAGCTTGAGACACGGTCCTGGATCAAGGACAGGGAATGAAACAACTGCATCTTCCAGCTCTTTGGAAAACCAAATAGAGAAAGCGGTAGGCAGTACAGTTAGAGAAACTAGTACCTTACTATACGCTTTTAGAGAGTCTAGTGTGTTGTTTCATGGTGCAGTAACGTGCACTTTACGTTCATAAACTATGCTACTTGTACCGTGCTGTCTTGTGTCCCCCATTCTTCGAACACTTTTCTTAACCCATGCTCGTCTGGCTACTCAGACCTGTAATAGTGTTTGGTGATAAGGGCTCGTTACACTTAAATTGAACAATGGTGCGTACATTCGAGTTGGTTGGTTGAAAAACTTTATTTGGGTCCTGCAAGGCGAGCGTCAGCGCGCTGCGGGCGACTCCCACGTCGGGACCGTCAGACCAAACCTACCAGCCGCTCCGCGGGCCTGCTGGACGGCCCAGAGCTGGCCAGACAGCTCGTGGAATGTATTGTAACCACATTTCACTTCTGAAGCTCATGCACCATAACAAAATTTTGGCCTGGCCTAGAACGCCATAATCCTGCGTTGTTGCCTTAGATGTGTTTATTTATTCGGCAATAAAGCACTTCTCAGGCTGTATGCACCGCCGAGTGAAGTCAGCGTGATGCCTTATCTGGCACGCTCCTGCATTTTGTATGATTTTGGTAGCCGACAGAAAACAAAAACGAGGGCAGCTATACCCGGCTACCACCATAATCAACTTGTAGAACTTTTGTGTCACAGAAAAAACTATTATCATTGAATCAATCCGTAAACGGTACTGGGCAGCACCATCGCACTGTGGTGTTGCTTAGGCTCCAGCTCAAGCTTGAGACATCTATCGGCGGAACCAAAAATTGCAATCAAAATCAACTATACGTTTTTCAAGATTACAGTTTAAAAACTTTCGTCTCTTCACTTGCACAGGTGACGGGTTGTTGGCAATACATTCAGAACATCAGCTGATCTTTCAAGTGCCTCTTGCAGCTGAAGGAAGCTGTGGACCAGGTTCTGGCATTGTTGTTTCAGTGTGCAGAGAAAATATGTATATGCATATAGATCTGTTATCGTAATATTACTGCATGCATGAACCGTTTGCGTATTCTCTTTCGTTCTCATGAGCGCCCTGTGTTTTGTCTTGGACGTGCTCAGTGTTGGGACCATGCTTGATTCAAAGGGGAAATTTTTTTTTTCGTTTCACAGAACTTTTGAAAGACTCGTAATACGCGTATGCATTAAGTGGACAAATGCACCCCCGTATTACTAATTTGATGATTTAAGTCGTTTGTATACTGCAGCGAATATATAAAATTTCCTTGTATTACAGTATTTGTTTTTGCTGTACAAAAAGACGACAAATTTTCCCAAGGGAAACAGGCGTAGTTAGCTAAGCACAAAATGCGACAATGTCGCAGCAGCAAGCATTCGCGGATATTCAGCAACCATGGGCAACATTGGCCTACGTGTACCAAATATTGGTCAGCTGTTAGCTAATATCCGCTGTTGTTTGTACGTGAGTAAAAATGGTAGGCTACACTCCATCTATTGCGCACTTTTTAAAATTATAGTAGCGTGTATTTTGTCATGATAATACATTTAGGTAATCGTCCTTGCGTTCCAATATACCTTGCTAAAACACACAACTAAGTATCTAAATCAATAGATAATTGCCAATTAATTATTTAAATAAATAAATAAATAAATAAATAAATAAATAAATAAATAAATAAATAAATAAATAAATAATATTTTTCGCGCTCGAAAGTTACCTTCAACACGTTTCAAACTTAACTTCGCATCGTCAAGGAGGCCACGCAGTGTGCATATACCTGTATAACGCGTCAGTTTGGTGTAGGTGGCAACATCATTTTCATGACGACACAAAAATTCGTGGCAAGCGCTAGTGCGATCTAATCCGGGTACCAGGCCACACGGGCTTGGTTTACAATGAAATGGCGGATGGTCTTGCGAAGGCGTCGCTGACCGCACTGATAATTCCTGTTTTCCCGCCAACAGATGACATCACGACGGTGCGTTTCCGCACACTTACAATCAGAAAAATCTTATTAGACTCGGCATTGACAACTTCTCCAGAGTACAAGCATCTTCTCTTCTCTTGGCACAGTGATTTATCTAATTCAACGATGACGGAACTTGTCATAACAAAACTTCGTTGCCGCGGTACTTCCCTCAATTTGTACTTCCATCGATCATGTTTAGTGAACTCCTCTCTGTGCCTCTTCTATAATCCGGAAAAAACGATTGGTCATTTTTTCATATAACGTGGCCGGTTCAACACATTCAGGAAAAGAATACCAGCACTACCTCTTCCAAAGCTGGGCCTAGAATTATGAGAACCCATACTTCTTTCTTTTGGGGCCATTACTCTGGGATACAGCCACAGGGATGCTTTCCTTGCTGTTCAGGAATGTATCATTGCTACCATAGAGATTCTTGTAAGAAGCTCTATGATTGCTACTAAAAGAATCGCTTGCTAAATTCCATGGGCATTAAAGTTTTCATTGCTCATAATTGGCGCTTCAATTCAATAATTAAAAAGAAATAGCGTACGAAGGAGTTACACCATGCAGAAATTATGCGAAGAATGCACCAACTACTCGGCCGATCCCCTCCATTGGGTATGTGCCATGAGGAGAGGACAACAACAACAACAACAACGACAACAACAACATTCACAACAACAACAACAACAGCAGTGCGATAATGTAGTCACGTTCACTGGCATAGGAATCACAGATGTTTTTACCATCCATTTCGTAATTGTTTGAAACCGAGCAATTATTTTGAAGCTTTTCCTCAGAATGGATAGGTTCGCGACATAAGAAATAAGGTCAGTGTTCCGACGTGGACACGAAAGACGAGAACCGGACTGCACGTGTACTCATGTCTTCACTGATTTCGATTCGTTTTTCTGTTCGCATGATAAACTTCTCAGCATGTTTTAAATGATATGCCTTAAGTTTTCTTATGTATACATATTGCTGCTCGTGTATTCTTTAATGTTTCCTCTGGGTTCTTATCTCTGTTTTCAAATGTATAAGCTCTACTACTGCCTCCTTGCTGAACATTAAGTTCGTACACTCGTCGAGCTGCACTTGGGCAGATTTTGACCAACGATCCTCCATCTGTCTTTACGATGTTGAAATAAAATGACACTGTGTTCGTGCCTACACACCTTAGCGTCTTTCATGTTGACTTCCTACCCATTATCTTACGTATCTGTACCGTATACGTATCTTGCGTATCTTATACGTATTCGTATACGTATCTTACATATCTTAAGTATCATATACATATCTTACGCATACGTATTTGTATCTGTGTCGAATTCCGGCTGCGGCGGCAGCATTTTAGATGGAGGTGAAAATGCCACAGGCTGTGTACATTGATTTGAGTGCATGTTAAAGTGAAACAATGAATTGGTTTAGATCAATAAATTGTGCTCTGAGAACTCTAATGTCGTTAATTTCGCCGTCATAGGTTTATTAATAGAGGAGAAAATGAAGTTCAAAGTTTCATTTTTAATTTCGTGCCGGAATATCGCCGCGTGACGTCACGGATTTCAATGTGTACTTGGTGTATTTTGGTACCATTGGCTCAACGAAATTACCCCAAACTTGGTATGTTAAGTCTATGGCGCCGTCAGAGGACAATGTACATCATTTTTACCGATTAGGAACTACGTAGTCCCTAGTACGCGCCGTCACAACATGTGACGTCACGGCGTATGGTGCGGAAACTTCAAGGTGGCGTCACCACCCACAGTTTGTTTTTGCGCGTTTTTCGCTTACTAAGCGTCTTCTCACAGCAAGCGAAGTGTTTTTGGTATCGTAATATCATAAAAATCGTTTTGCTCCTAGTGTCCCTTTAAGGAACCCAGGTGATCAAAATTTCCGGAGCCCTCCGCTACGGCGTCTCTCATAATCATATGGTGGTTTTGGGACGTTAAACCCCAACAATCATCATTATCATAATTGTTTTAGCGACACAAAAGCCCTTACTTTAATCCCACTTTGTTCAAGGTTGAATATGACTGCTATTTAATTGGACTCGGTGGTGCATCATATTAAACGCTATTGGCAGAGTGTATCCAGGACGCGACGAAGACGCTCACGCACTCACGCACGCACGCACACACACACACACACACACACACACACACACACACACACACACACACACACACACACACACACACACACACACACACACACACACACGCACACACACACACACACTCTCTCTCTCTCTCTCTCTCGCATACACACGCGCACTCACACGCGTACAGAGCTTAGACAGTGTTAGTTAATTTGTTTAGATCACTGTCGCGGTAGTTTTGGCAGATTAGATATTCGGTGGTATTAATCTATACTCATAGATGACTGCCCTAAAAATATACATATTAGCTGAGTGTCCAGTGAGACGACCGCTCTCATTTGCTGCGTTTGAGGCGTTTATAACGTTTCATATCAAACGATCGAGTTTCGAACAATATCGCGGAATATACCAGACAAGTAACTTTCCCGCTGAAATTTGCAAG
This sequence comes from Rhipicephalus sanguineus, assembly GCF_013339695.2. Lineage (NCBI taxonomy): Eukaryota > Metazoa > Arthropoda > Arachnida > Ixodida > Ixodidae > Rhipicephalus > Rhipicephalus sanguineus. Next base: position 121,156,132 of record NC_051180.1, on the reverse strand, counting down.
GTTGAACCGGAGTGCCTTGGGACTGCAACAGGCTCTGCGTTCACCACCAGTGTGTCGGTGGAGCCATCTGTTTTTCCCACGTCGAATGAGGAGGAAACAGGTGCGGACGAAGAGCGCTAGATGGCACTGATGACATCCTAACCTCAATAATATGTGCTCCGTCCTAAAATTACGTGCTGCACTTACTAGGCTATCCCTTCAGCGGGAATAAGAAAAGTTCTTTCGTTTTTTTTCGCTTTTTATTAACATGTGTTATGTTTGGATGCCTCACGAGGTTTCAAATTGTAAGCTTTTACTAAACGCACATAAATCGTTTTGACATATTACGACACCCAAGGAGTACATTTGTAAGTAATGACATGCATCATTTTCAGCTAATTTTATATTCACTGCAGGAAAAAAGGCATTCAGAGATTATCTCCAATTTTTCCTATCTTGTGTGAGCTGATTGCATTTTGTGGCTGCGAATCCCTTGCTTTTGTCAATGTGCTTTACTAATAATGTCGGTGCAGTGGCCGCCACTTGGGACTGTAAGTTGTCTTTTTCTTAGACAAATATTGCAGATCTTAATGAAGTCGTAAAAAAATTTGGGAAGACCTTCACACATAATTTTCAGAAGCCAATCGGCCTAACTACGCAGTTATGTAAAAAAGGGGCGCGGAAGGCATGTGTATCAGTTTGGTAAATGGCGATTTTCCAACGCAAAAGCGTCTCGCGCACACACCAAAGATAATACAATTGACCAGTAACCGCCACTTCAGGTAACAAGTATTTCGCACAAGTCAACGGGGTTTGGCCACATTTGCTCCGCGGTTGACCGAGAATATATACATATATATATATATATATATATATATATATATATATATATATATATATATATATATATATATATATCTTCTCTTGTCAACTGCGTCAACTGCGGAGCAAATGTGGCCAAACTTGTTTTCCGCGGAGAACACGACGCTAACACCGCACCCCTAAGCCCGTGCGAAAGCCGAGAGAGGGTGCGGCAGCAAGCACATGCAACAATTTGTTGCTTGTGCAAGTGCCCTTGTGTATCCAATACCGTTGTCGTGCAGGAGAGCGTACATTGGGCAGACCAGAAGGGGCCTGAATGTGCGTCTTCGGGAGAGCAACAGTTCCTTGATAGGGAGTTCGTTTAGGCATGTGGCGTTGCACTGCAAAGAGTGCAGAGAAGGTAGTTGTTAGCCAATATCTGGGCAATCAAAAATAATGCACAGGCACCAGGGCGCCTTCCGAATCGGAAGGGAGGAGACAAGTTGCATTAGTCATCCATCTATTAATCAACAGGGGGGTGAGATAGCCTTTCTAGAACGACACCTGAGGTAATCGTGCAGAGCGCCGGTTTTTGTAATCTGTTTATGTGGACTCGTCTTGTCTAACTTTGTTTTGAATGTGTTTTTTTTCTCAATAAAGAAGTTAGTTGCTAGTACCGCGTCGTCCTGTGTCTGTCTTTTCTTGTGTGCCGTGTTATTCGCGCCCTCTTTTCATCATGAACCAACACCAACTCGCCCAACTTCTCAATAAACTGAGCCAACGGGACACTGCTTTTCAAGCGAAGCGTCAATGCGGCCACTGACCCGCAAATAAACTTTTCAGCAGAGGACCGGGGGTTCGCAAAGCAATTTATGAACAATCTCTTCGTTTTCTCTTGTTCGTCGTGCTAACACCCATGGTTGCGCTATTTGTCATACGCTGTTTCCAGCTATCACGTCAATTACTCCAGCCTCCACAATGAGCGACTGAATGCCGTCAACGGCACTTGCAGGGGTAAGGGAGATGTGGCTGAATGCATCAACATACATGCCTCAACGACAATGGCTGACATGCCTGCTCAACTAGCAATCCACACTGCGCTAATTGCATTGCTTAAAGTTCAACAAAATTGTGACTACTTTTATAGAGGCACGTTGCCTTTCCTTGCTATCAACGATTTTTATAGAAGAAGGATGAACCTTAAATTTCTCAATTACACGGGCGCTCCAGGCGAGTTTGGGCTGTCGGTTTCGCCATAGTCGTGGCGCTTTTAGGGGCGAAGCTCCTTATGCCGTGGGTCTGTCCATCCTCCGTTTGTAGGTTTGTTTGTTTGTTTGTTTTAGTAGCCACCTGTAGTTCGTGAGAAGCGCGCGTTCTGCTATGCAGTAGAAGAAGAACACGACGTTGACGAGTGAGACTCGAGTGCGTGTTCGCCTCTGCGGCATTCTTTCTTCTTTACTGCGCGCGTTCTGGTATGCAGTAGAAGAAGAACACGACGTTGACGAGTGAGACTCTAGTGCGTGTTCGCCTCTGCGGCATTCTTTCTTCTTTACTGCGGGCGTTCTGGTATGCAGTAGAAGAAGAACACGACGTTGACGAGTGAGACTCTAGTGCGTGTTCGCCTCTGCGGCATTCTTTCTTCTTTACTGCGCGCGTTCTGGTATGCAGTAGAAGAAGAACACGACGTTGACGAGTGAGACTCTAGTGCGTGTTCGCCTCTGCGGCATTCTTTCTTCTTTACTGCGCGCGTTCTGGTATGCAGTAGAAGAAGAACACGACGTTGACGAGTGAGACTCTAGTGCGTGTTCGCCTCTGCGGCATTCTTTCTTCTTTACTGCGGGTGTTCTGGTATGCAGTAGAAGAAGAACACGACGTTGACGAGTGAAACTCTAGTGCGTGTTCGCCTCTGCAGCATTCTTTCTTCTTTACTGCGCGCGTTCTGGTATGCAGTAGAAGAAGAACACGACGTTGACGAGTGAGACTCTAGTGCGTGTTCGCCTCTGCGGCATTCTTTCTTCTTTACTGCGCGCGTTCTGGTATGCAGTAGAAGAAGAACACGACGTTGACGAGTGAGACTCTAGTGCGTGTTCGCCTCTGCGGCATTCTTTCTTCTTTACTGCGCGCGTTCTGGTATGCAGTAGAAGAAGAACACGACGTTGACGAGTGAGGCTCTAGTGCGTGTTCGCCTCTGCGGCATTCTTTCTTCTTTACTGCGCGCGTTCTGGTATGCAGTAGAAGAAGAACACGACGTTGACGAGTGAGACTCTAGAGCGTGTTCGCCTCTGCGGCATTCTTTCTTCTTTACTGCGTGCGTTCTGGTATGCAGTAGAAGAAGAACACGACGTTGACGAGTGAGACTCTAGTGCGTGTTCGCCTCTGCGGCATTCTTTCTTCTTTACTGCGCGCGTTCTGCTATGCAGTAGAAGAAGAACACGACGTTGACGAGTGAGACTCTAGTGCGTGTTCGCCTCTGCGGCATTCTTTCTTCTTTACTGCGCGCGTTCTGGTATGCAGTACAAGAAGAACACGACGTTGACGAGTGACACTCTCGTGCGTGTTCGCCTGTGTGGCGTTTTTTCTTCTTTACTAGGTCTCGTGTTTTCAACGACACCCGAAGACAACATTTCAGAAGTAACGCGCCATGAGGCTCCCTCTTGGCACGCTTTCTCTTTAGCTCGGAGTCGCCAGATGGAAGACAAGGCTGCGGAACGGAGGGCACGAGAGGCGGCGGCAGCGCGCGCTCGCAGACAGAATCCTGAGGTGAGAGCCCGCGAGGCCGAAGCTGCACGTCGACGCCGCGAAGCAGATTCCGCCGTTCGAGCCCGCGAAGCCGAAGCTGCTCGACAAGCTGCATGGCTGCGGCGAGAAGACCCCGCCTTTCGAGCCCGCGAGGCCGAAGCTGCACGGCTGCGGCGCGAATCGAATCTTCAAAATGTGAAGGACCGTGAAGCGGCTAGAAAGCGCGCGTACCGGCAGGCAGAGACCGAGGCTGTGCGAGCACGTGAAGTGGCTGCAAAACGCATCAGGCGGGCCCTGCCCGAAGGCGCCGACCCGCGCTTCCAGCGGGACTTCCTTGATAACAGTTTCGGCCATAGTTGCGGTGCGTGCGACAGATTGCGGTTCTTAAACAATATAGTCACAATATCTTCCATCAAAAAGGACCACGCTCGCGCCAATGCCATCGCCGTGCTGCAGCGCGAGTTCGCTTCGCCCCACTCATCATCATTCACCACGTAGATATGCCGTGATTTTAACGCGATAGCGTTAAAGAGCTCGTATCGCAGAAATTCCGCCGTCGGCAACGGTGTCGGCACCGTTGGTTGTGAACGAAAAATCATCATCTTGTCCGTGACCGAAAAATTGAAAAAGCTGCAAATAAAATAAATAATAAAAATGTTCGGTCCGAGTGAGTAATCGAACCCAGGCCCTCTGCGTGGCAAGCAGGTGTTCGACCACACAGCCACGCCTCTGCTTAGAGATGCATTGAAAGTAACTTTCATGCTTCCCAAAAATACGCGTCCTGTATACAGGTGTCACAATACGAGATGTAATATCGCAGTAATATTGCGTGGTACAAGCGTACATTGCCATCGGGCGTCACACCACGTCAATATCATAACGACTTGGTGGTTTAAAGAGAGCCACCCATTACAAAAGGCACACACATTACTGCGCGTATTCCCTTAAGACCACGTATTGGGTGCATCGCAACTTCGAAAAAGTTTCTCGCGCATCATTGCTCCGGGTTTAAAACATGCTACCCATTACATAAGGCACACAACTTATTGCGCGCATTCTGTTGAACACTCGTAGTGTTCGAAGTGCGCACTAGGGGCAGGATATCGCTATCGCGTTCAACTCTTAAATGCGAAGCTTAAGCGCCCCCAATTTTTTTTCTAGCATTTATGGCACATGCGTGGCTTCCTCATGCAGCGCTTTAATCCAGAGAATGCCATTGTGTTTGGAAACAAATATTAAGAACTGGTGTGTCGTCATGTTCGGCTTATGTGGGCATTGTGCATGCATTGTGCACATGCACATCAACGTTCCTGCTTTGCACATCACTGCATTTCGCACTGTGATCCGCACAGTGTGTTGAGTGTAATAAGTACTATGCGGCCTGGCGAATCTTTGTGATTGTTACATTGAGGGCTTAAGAAGGCGAAGGATTTCTGTTCGTCTGATGACAAGGTTTGTAACCTTTGGGAATACCAAACATTTCCGCCGGTTGATGCATCCGAAAGCGCAGCAGCCAAGCATTCTTCGATGCCTTCAGAGGATTACGACTAAGCGTCAATACAACACTGGATGTCGCAAAATTCCTGCAGGCTATTGTCGGGCTATAAAAACAATCGCCCACCACAGCACCGTGCGTCGGCGGCCGGGAGACACTAATGAGGTGAGTAGTTGGATAATTTATAACGCGAAACGCGCGGCGGCGAAAAGAAAGCGAATGCGATACTTTTCCCATTCTAGTGACTTTAGAAGTCATCGACGTCCACTGCCGTCTAAAAACTGTTAGCATTTCTTTCGATTTCACCAGGACATTGGTCGGGGAGGATAACATGTTGTGGTGGAGAGAGGTATGCATAATCGGAAATGAAAGGAATATGTTTGCGAGGTTTAAGACTATTTTGCATTCTGAAGGTGGACGTAACAATGAAGGCTGCATTTTCAAATTTTGTTTTACAGCACGAATCCGTCATAGAAGAAGAAAACAAATCCTGAAGAAACACAGAGCGATAAGCGGTGTGAAACTCCCGCCTAATGCTTTCGCCACGGCCTCCTCGCGAGTCTCGTGACGTAGAGTATAGATGGCGCAAGTGGCAGCAAGTAAAACCAACATAAAAACAGGTGAATGAAACGAATGTACACACTGTCATTTTTTTATCAGTTTCCGCTACATCCAAAGGCATTTGCTTACGAGTTGAACGTTCGCGAAGAAACATTCCGTAAATTCTTTCGCCAGCGCGCCACCAAGCGAAGTCGGACCGGCTATCGAAGGAGGGCTGTTAGCACGCGTGAAAGTCGGCGACATCTAGCTTTCTTGTTCGCTGGCGCTATGTGTGGTGCGGAGCACTTTTTTGTGCTGCAGTGGTGCCTTCAGACACGACAATGCGGTGTTGCCACCTTCAGTTGGCGAAGGCATGATGAGAGCGCTCACTTTTGTGTCCCACTGCTGGTTGCGTGGCAAGGTCATTTCCCGAGGTGTGATGCGCAGTTAGGCTTATGGCACGCCATCTGCTGTACCTGCGCCGTAGTTAAATGTCAGAGCATTGACGAAAACCTTTCAAAGGTTCTTGACGCTTGTCATGGCCCTCATCAAAACACAGCTTTGCAATTAGTGTTATCAATTGGCGGCAGTATGGTCAGAGATGGTCCAGAGCGTTCACTGAGATCACGTGTTAACATGTTAGCGCGACTCTCGCGCTTTCAAACGCGTGACAAAACGTAACTGGTTCAAGTGCAAAAACATGTGGCCTGTGCCTCGAAAAAATCCGCTCCTGCACGACGGAAAAAGTTGACGGTCCCTTTAGCTTAGAGTAAAGAGAGCAAAGGCGCAACATATACGTGACAACGCGAGCGCAGACAACACAAGAGCACAGAGCACCCTGTGTTGTACTACCTCCGGGATTTTCCCACCTATGACTAGGCGACGATGACACGTAATGGCGTCACGAAAAGTCCTCACAACATGGCGTCACTAATTTTGTGATTAATGACGCCATCACGTGACGTCGTCATACGCGACCCCATTCGGTCACCTGACTTTTGTTCCCATTCGTGTCCACGCCAGTCGAAGGCGAAGGACGCTGGATATTCGGACGCGCGGATTTCCTTAGAAGACGTGCAGAAAGTTTTCACATGCCAGAGGCTCCAGGTAGCGGCTTTAGGTGGCGCTCTATCACGGATGCCGGAGCCAAATATCGTATTCAGGAGGCGTCAATTTTCCGTGATCGCTGGTTTAAAGGAGTTGAATGTAAGGTCGGGAAATGCCTTGGCAAATTATTAGAAGGTTACCGCGTCATACTATGGCAATGTCTATGGTGTTGCTCATGATGCACCGTTGCTCGCAACGCCATGTTCGTGAAAGAAAATTGCTCTTGTTTGTAATCCCGTTCGTTAAATCTTTGCGTCACTTCGCGTGTTTTTACGGCGTTCCTGAGAACGGAAGTGTGTAAATGAAACAGCTAGGAATTTACGTTCATCATCTGACACCACCCAACAGGGTTTCGTGCTTTAACTTCAATTACGTATTAAGGTGCCACTGCAGTACAAGAACCTAACTTGCATTAGCAATACATACATTCTGCGGGTTTGTTCTTAGCTTTTTGCAGTACAACATAAGTAGTTGCAGTGCTGGGCAGTATCGAAGATACATGTATCTTAGATACTATCTTAGGTATTTTATGGGTATCTTGTATCTGTATCGCGATACGTCTCGAAAGACGAGTATCTGTATCTGTATTTCCGATACATTCAGTAATGTATCGTGTATCTTAAGATACAAGATACTCCCGTAGGAACACCACCGTACGAAACAATAATTGCCGGCTGAACTCCGCTTCTGAAGCTGATACTGCTGACACTAAGCCACCCGAATAAAACTAAGCGCTCAGACATTCTTTTATCTTTCCGTCAAAAGCCTCCAGTGAGGGCAGGCGATGAGGTCTGCCCGTCCCTGTTGGTGGATCAGAGTCACGTGGTCATTGTGGTGGCGCTCGCGCAATCTCGACAAAAACAAGCGCGCGAACGTTTGCGCGCGTCGGACCTATCGTTTTTTTCGTTTTTTTATTTAGTTGTATCGGTGCCATGATATACTTGCGCGTAGCCACTGTACCGCGCTGCATACTCCAATGCGCGCGGAATCTTTCGCACAAATTCTGATGTCGCTATAGTGGGATTATCGAAGTTTCTCTTGGGGTGCTTCGTTGCGAAGTCCGAAGAATACAAGAATGGGTTTGCTTTGCGTCTCGCGGGTTTCCCACATCAGCGATTAGAAAGATATCGTGGATGCAAGTTTGACTTACATATGATGGTATTGACTTCTACGGAAATGAGACCCTAAAAGAACTCTAGCACAACAGCTGCCGATGCTAGATGAAAGAGAACAAACGTTTGCCTAACAGAAGATATCTTGGAGTGTTGTATCTTTGTTCTAACTGCTAAATCATTCAAGGAGTTCTTTTGGTCATAATTTGATTGTATGCACAAGCTTGTTTACTTTACCTAGGCCTCTGTGTAGTTTTTGCCCGTCTGCCTAGTGCAATAGGTCCTTTTTAACCTGCTCCTAAAACACGTTCTCTGCTTTGTTCGCATGTTCATTTGTCTGCGTCGTTCCTACTGTTGACATATCTACATTAAATTAGAGTTTACTGTTATGTCAAGGCAATGTTGAGGACAAAGGTAAAATAATCTGGGCGTGCCAATAGAGTTTACTGTAACAAAAAATTCTGCTTAAGACTTGGTAAAATAGCGAAATTGAGTTTGCATTATAATAATGGAAAATATAAGCAAACATCCTAAAGATAAGGGGATTCGAGAAACATTATGATACCGAGTACTCCGCCAATTATGCTAGTTTCCATAGGCACTGAGTTTTCTAATTCTGACCTTAACATTCAAGTGAACGATGCATCGTACTGAATTGCCATAGCTTCGAGAGGTATCGTGTTTATGCAGGGTGCTTCACACGACTAGAACCAAATATAAAAAAAGTGGTGAACTTTAACTGAACGAAACCAACGACATATGATTGGACGTCATGTGGCGCTCGTTAGGGTGTTTTTATATTTCGCTTATTTGTTTAATTAACTAAGGTAAATTATGCAACATTTTTAATATTCAATTTAGGGTCAAGTGCGTTTTGTTACGTTGGAGAGGGCATTCCAAAACGGCTGATCCATTTTTTGTGGCAACGTAGATTCTGCGTGGCGATTTTTTTGCGGCGTTTCTTTTTATATGAAAAGTCATTGCAGTTTTATGTCGTTTATGTACACACGATGCGCCACAAAAAAATTTCGCTACCAGCGTTGTTGCTCCTGCACAGCTCACACGTTATCTAAAACATAGTACATTTACGGACAAGGTAAGGCTGCACAGCGGCATTTTCACCATCGTGCGAAGGCTTCTTGTTGACGTTGTAAATAGCATTCCGCGAGCTCGTCAGGAAGTAGAGCAGCGACACCCATCAGTTACAAAAGCGTCACGCAAAAACCACTGACAGCGCAGCGTATAAAGATCTGTCATGTTAAGCAGCTAATTACCAATCCTAATAGGTTGTTTCTGAATAAATCTAGTGTACTTTCAGCAAGAAAGACAGAACTTTGGGGATACGAAGACATATCTTATTAAAATTAAACAAAGTTGTTCGCAGTTAAGAGATTTTCAAGCAAACATTTTTGTACATAGATAGGCGTTTGCTGTTTCTTTATATAGATCTGTACTAACAAATTTGCAAATGTATCGAAGCATCTTAAGATACATTTGGGAAGTATCGTATCGGATACAATTATTCCAGTATTATCTTGTATCTGTATCTCAAATACTTTATGCCCGAGTATCTTGTATCGTATCGCGATACAATTTCAAAGTATCTTTGCCCAGCCCTGAGTAGTTGTTAGCGTCACAAGGTGTCTTACCTCTATATTTCGTTATTGCGTGCTGCACAGCAAGAAGCTTCAATGATCGTTTGTAAATAGCTCTTGCAATCCTGTGTATTTTGAAAACTAAAAAAAATCTTCTCCAAACCCTATTGAAAATTTGCGAAATGGTGGGCATCATGGGACCCACCACCCATCACCTTGGTGAATTATGGTACTGGATAATGATGGACGGATGCTGGACACATCGTGGTTGATGGACGGATGGTGGTTGGGTACTGGGTGATGGACAGATTGATGGTGGATGGATGGAGGGTGGATATTGGGTGATGGACAGATGATGGGTGGACGGTGGGTGATGAACATACGCTAGGTGTATGCTGGGCGACGGGCACATACGGGTAGATAACGATCGGTGTTGGACGCTCGAGTCAATGTCTAGCTATGCAATTATTTCAAAAATAGACATTGTAGATATTGCACTTCCCAACGTGATTATACACAATATTTTACCATTGAGGTTAACGAGTTACTTGTATGTGTCTACACGTGGCCATGCATGGCTTCACAAGGCGTCTTAACTTTATTTCTTGTACTTGCGCGCTGCACAGGAAGAAGCTTCAATGACGGTTTGTAAAGAGCTCTTGGAATCTTGTGTATTTTGAAAACTACAAAAAAGTCCTCTCCCAAGACATCGAGAAACGAAACTTAGAAATAATGTGGGGGATAACTGTAATAAAAAGAAGGAAAAAGGGCAACCCCGTACAGTGCACTCAAAAGTGTCAACTGCGTAGTCCAAAAACTGAAACCAAAAGTTCCGTAGTTCCGATATTCACGGCTTGGTGTGAATATCGGAATATCGGTGTGTACACTCGTAAGAGAAGGGAGACAGTCATTCGGCAACATGTATCTATGGCAGTGCCCCTCTCAGTTTTGATTTTCCTTTCTATATGAATCAAATAGTTTCAGGCACGTTAGTGCTTTTAATAAAGTTCTTCGTACCGGACGGCATTGCTTTCGCCATATGTACCACTTCAAATTTGATATGTTGTTTCATAGCGAACTGCTCAGCTGAATATAGGTGGCCTTAAGTTGAGCGTAGTGTCCAGGTGTTTTTTTTTATTTGAAATGCCATCCTATTCTGGTGTGCATGCGCGCGCGCGCGCGCGCGCGTGTGTGTGTGTGTGTGTGTGTGTGTGCGTGCGTGCGTGCGTGCGTGTGTGTGTGTGTGTGTGTGTGTGTGTGTGTGTGTGTGTGTGTGTGTGTGTGTGTGTGTTTGCGTGTGTTTGTGCGTGTGTGTGCGTGTGTGTGTGGAAGCGATACCCCTTTTTCGATGTCAATGAATCGTGTTATTAGAAAGTAGACGAATCTATCGACAATGATTCCAGTTATTTACACGTTATTCTAGTACAAAAAATGCTGCGACCTTGGATGTATACAACATACGTGCGCCTAATCTCATATAACAAACTACTCTCATAGAACAAGCACACATTCCACAAACACATTTTTCTCGCTTTAAGTACACAGTGAATGATTGGACGTACGATGCTAAATGAAAAATGCGAGTTTCTAAAGGTCGGTTGCAAAAGGACAGAACTGTTATAATATCTGTCGCTACTTTGAGGCAGATGACGCTGAGTATGGCTGATAGGCACTGCCGTCTTCTACGAAATGTGCAGTTTAAAGGAAAAAAAAGCACAATGTTCAAAGCAATTACCTTCTACTGCATCAATGAATTATCTGCATGCCTTCCGTAGAGTAAAACAATATGAGCCAAGAGAAAACTCGAGGAATGGCTGACATAAAAAAGAAAGCAAAGGCTGATGGTGACAACATAAAAGTTATCACCTGATGGCGGCGATCAATATGAGGCGGTCTCGCGTGTTCATGAGACGAGAAAACTTGGTCCGCATATCATCCTGCAGAGTCTCCATTCGCATAAATATGAGCACATGGTCGCGTGGCCCATGCGGGTAATATTTTGTGGGAACACAGCAAAAGTGCGCACGTCCAGCGGCCTCCAGTGTGATCAGTGTGGATCGATGCTCTGCTCGTCTATTCTGGCCTAGAACTACGCGTGCCGGGACAAACCTCTCCCAGAGGTCATGGAATATTAGGGAAGGAAGTTAAACTGCCGGGACTCGGCGTACGCACACTGCGCAATAACGGAGACGATGTACTTCAGCGTACTAGAAGGCACAGCTTCAGTTAATTGTGGACAAATATCAAGAACTTCGAAGCAACATTCTTTATAAGTTGTTTGGCCAATAACCAGAGTATGAAATGTGGGCACCTGCAAAGGGTTGTGGACCATAGACCGCATTTTGCAAACTTTTGTCTCGTTGCCGGGTGATCTAGTTTTGTTCTCGCAACAATGCCTGGATACTGTACCCGGATAACTGTACCCGGTGAACTGTACCCGCATAACAGCTCCTGCTTTTGATTAAATGTCACTTGAACGCAAACTTTTCCCATGTTGCTAAAAAAAGTAAACCACTACAATTACAATTATAGTCTCAAAGGAATAATTGAAAAATTACTCTAGAGCATGGGTTCTCAATCTGGGTTCTGCGGAACCCACGTGTTCCGTGAACGACGTCTTAGGGTTCCGCGAACGGCCAGAACGGATGCTACCCGCTCCCGTTTTATGACCATTAGCAACTAATTTATTTATATAGGCAAGTAAATTTTCATTGCATTTTGCATTTAGCCCCCCGCCCCCGCTTTCGATTGTCTTCATGGTCAAGAAAAAGTTAGGTGTTCCGCGGCACTCTGGAAAAGCTGTTCGGTTTCTGGAAGGACAGAAAGTTTGAGAACCCCTGCTCTAAAGTAATCGATTGCTTCCTAGGTCAGTGTTCATAGAACGTCTTTTGTTACGGTAGCACATATATATACATAGCGAGGGCGCCGGTAAATCGTGTCAGAAAAAGTGGTACCTGCACGTAGGTACCTCAAAATTTCGGCAAACGCGACTTTAGTTGTCGAATTGCTGAGAGCAGCTTGAAATTTGATACGATAATTTGAGGTATGTTCATGCAGGTACCGAGTCTGAGCGTGTTCTCTACTTTGTGGCTAGACTACAGCCATATGTGAATGAGTTGAGCGCATACCAGGACACGGACAGAAGGAAGAGACGTACACTGACGTACAGTGTGTGTACGTACACTGAAGAGACGTACAGTGTGTGTACGTCTCTTCCTTCTGTCCGTGTCCTCGTATGCGCTCAACTCATTCAAGTATGACCAACCAACAAGCCCGCATCACCACCCTCGTCTACAGCCATATGATCAGTATTCGCAAGGTCTGCACATTTGGAACGACTTGCCCATCAATCATGGCCCTCGAATTAGTCGATTTGTCGTATATTTCGCTATTTAATCTTATTATTTCGGACTTATCCGTCGAGAAGATCATGCCACACTCGTTTGACACACTGTTTCGCCTAGTACGCCGCTTCCTTCAGCCAGTCGCTCTCATGTCCAACGGAAAACTCGTAAACATACCCCTCGACATCTTCTGCATGTAAGGTGTATTGAATGCCTAGAATTCTGCCAAGTCGTTCTGGAAGTCCTGACATGGATATATCGAGGAATGTTGGGGACACCAACTTGAGAACATCAGCATATCAGGCACATCAGCATGTCTCAAATGGGCACACGTCCGCGCTTTTGAGACATCCTCATCACGCATTCCAACTGTGGCTGGTGCATTCGTCAGGAAATCTTAGCCTTATCCAGGGATCTTCTTACCGCAGCGTATATGAATTAAACCTTGCGTATGATGGCGTTGTGGATCATGTCGCGCAGCAGTGCCGTGTTCTAAGTTTGTGCACGAATTGTCTCGCGGACATTCCTTCTAGGTAGTGACAAAAACTAAAGCTTGCGGCCATCTGGGCTGTGAACTACAGCTGTGATTTTAGGGCCGATGCAACAGTTGACAGCAATAGAGTGCGCGGCACTTGAACTTTTCTGACAGTGCAGAGTATTATGCATGTTGCAGAGGAGATTGCCTCTTTAAAAGAAAAAAACTAACGTGCATGTTGTGCTGCTTAATTAACATAATCTTAATTACAAATCTTCTGTTGATGAGTCGCATAGCCCAAAAATGTTATGAACGAAATTAACTGAACATATAACAGGAAAACACCTAGTCTCACGAGAAAGGTTGAGCATTCATTCCAATAGACAGCTACCCGTTCGTTGCTCACATAGCAGTAAACATTGTCATACCAATTATATAACCAACATGGTCCAACACGCATACAACTACGAACAAGTTTCATTCTATAGCTATGAAAACTTGATGGCAGAATGTTGGCCTTACCGTTGTTATTCCCCCAGCACCTTTTCGAAAATTTGAAACGCGCGGCGTTCAACACTAGGCAAGCAAAAGGAGGGCCGACTAAATAATCTTCTGCGTACTTACCCTAAAAACTCCATACTAGTGAAACAATTGTGCGCCAGTGACAATTCTGACACTTGCTCAACGATTTTAACGCAATATTTATGTTACCTTTGCGTCAAATGTTTCCGGTAGCACAACCTCCTGGTGCTCGTTCAGCACTACTTTCTTGAGTGAAACCACTCTATGAGAGGCATAGCTCGAGAAGTTTGTAAACAACGTTTTGACGTGCGCTCAAATCCACGAGAGCGCCCTATACCTAAAACCGTAGCGCGTTCTGCTGACGCTTCAACTTAATTTCAACTGCAACCTGGTATTTTACCAGAACAAGAAACACAACACTGACAGTGCTCGCGATGTAAGACTGCTTACAGGAAGTACCGGGACCGCCGATTCGACGAACGTCCCTCGAAGCCCATAGCTTCTGCTGCGCGAAGTGCGGATAGAAGTGAGCTTTCCGCACTATCTTGCTTCAACTTGTCGCGTTCATGCGTCTTACTTAGCGCAGTCAGTTCGTTCATTCCTATTTCGCGGAAGCGCCTTTTTTTTTTCTTTTCGCGCTTGCTTCTTTTCTTCTTTGGTTGTCCTGTATAGCGGACGGGAATTGCAAATACAAGAGGGGCTCTGCGGTAAAGCTGGGTGGTTGCCCTCGGGAAGTAATTTATTGCTCGCACCGTGCGTCTGACCAGCCATTTTTTCCCCTTTTTTCTACGTAAGAGCTGTGGGCGGTTTCCTGCCGGTGGCAGCCGGAAGACAAACTGCGACCGCTTACCGAACCTTTGCGATCGACGTTGCCCCAGTGTCCCACCGTCCGCCACACCCATGCTTCTCTTATTCCTTAATGCTTTTCTCTGTTCCTTCACTATTGCTGCTGCTGCGGCTTAACGACGAAGCTAGATTTCCTTCCTTTCTTGTGGTTTAGATTAGCATTGTGGAATTGTTTAGTGGCTGCTAAAAATATTTTCGAGGCAGTGCACTTTATTTGTCTTTGTAACTTTGGCTGTGGACATATAAATATGGTTATGTCGTCTTCTGAAGCCACTTGCGACGTTTCCTTTTTACGCTGTCTGGCAGAACACGAGAGAGGAAGACGGAAAAAAGGTTTGACGCAGGGTTGAAGGTCCACGACTTCTTGCAATCTCGTCCTTTGTGCTCGCCCAGCAATATTCGTAGTACTACCCCATATGACTCGGCAAGAAAGCTAACAAGCTACAATCCACTCGATGGAGATGGGAGAGCTTGCCGATCTTGTATATTAATGTACGGAGCAACGTAAAACGCACTGGCCTTGAGTGTCGCTTCAAGCACAAGCAGTTAGCTCTAAGACGCTAAATTCGCAGCTGTCGGATGGATGCACAGAGACCTGCTTGCGTAAGCTAATTGCGCGGGATCACATGCCATAGCTTTTACTCCTGCTGAATGAAGATTTTGCAGAGACTTGAGATTACCTGATAGCTACACTAACACAGCGTCAGACCCAGTATGGCTCCACTGGCCAAAGTCGTTGTGCTGCTATCGGAGTCGCATAGCTCGAACAATAACATTTTCATACCGCAACAGCTAAGTACGGTGTGACAAACGTCATTATTCCAGATGCTCTGAGCTTATGAAATACGCAACGTCACCAAAAAACAAAAAGAAAAGGTCGAAGGAGCACTTAACAAAACGAACATAGGGAAACTTTGCATGAAAGAGCATCTTTCTCATCCGTTCCGAGGCAAGTGCCACGAGTGCTCACTCCCCCGAAACAGTGAGCAAAGCAGAAGACAGGTGTTCAACATCATTGTGAAGTGTTATTGCATGCAAATAATTTTCTTAAGGCCGCTTCTAATATTAAAATGTCCCTTCAATGCCGATTAGTGACAATAGTTTTTATCTGTCAAGGTTTCGAACTTAAGCCAGATGCTTGGGTCTGGTCATCTCATGTGATCATGCTTTTATGATTAAGCATATCATCGTTTTTGAAGAAGCGAGCCTTTTAATAAGATAGTCATATCTAATTCCATCGAAATCAGTTACTCACAAGACCTATCACTCGGACCTCAGGAACATATTTTCCACTACTACAAGAGTTAAAATGGAAAGTTACATAAACACGACCTTCCTCGTGTCAGCTAATTTTCTACCCATATGAAGTAAGATTTAGGATCCGCAGTACCGGATGCTACACCACATTTATGAAAAGTGCGGTATCGCGCATGTAGTATTGCTGTCGAATAAGCAATCGTTCCGCTACTCAAAATTCCAAGCAGAATTTATATTTCATTTATTGTCGTCCACCCTCATCTCTGTATTTCTTTCTTCCATGACTGGCAGATCATGCAGCTACTTCTTTTTTTTATCCTTCATTCCGCAAGAACCGTGTAACATAAAAAAACAGTGCGTCTATTTTAATTCCGCAGTACGAGCGTCTGTCCCATTGTTGCTCAACAATGGGACAGAGGTTCGCTTCCCACCTGGCCTCTTCACCAAGCCAGAACCTTCGCTATTTTGCATAGTGATAAATTATTCAAGGTGACGCGTGCTTCGCAACGTCCGCAAAAGTGAACAAGAACAAATGCAGTCGCGAAGCTTTTTCCTGGCTCCTGCAAGTAACGCTCAGAAAAAAAAATGTGCTTGCATTGGTACGTGAAAACCTCGGAGCAGAACTTATGTTGAGTAGAAACACGACCCGACTGGTTAATATAGGCGCTGTGCGAATGACAGTTCAGAAGGAGGAAAACGAAAATAAAAAGCTACAGTGGAAATGAGCAGAGGCCGAGGAGCGCCTGAAGTAGTTGATTTAAATTCCCTCGTGTTCGTGTCCTCTTCCCTACAGTGCGCGACATGTCACGCCCGTAGAAATGGAAGGAACGAATGCGCATGCGTAAATTCTCTTTTAGATGCGAGGCGAGGTGACAATGAACCAGAAAGCCTGTGGGAACCTTCTTCGCAAGGAAGTTTTTCACGACGCGAAGGAACAGCTGTAATTATATTTTGCCGTCCTTTTATGTTCATGTATTTAAGTTAGTTGGTACTCCATACTAATGAGATTCGAAACGAGCCTGCGTGGAATAAAAAAAACGCCAGGCCTGCGCTGAAACTGCAGCACAGTCACAGCGAAAGCTGGAAGAGCGGCGTTTCTAGAGCCCTTTAAGCTCTCTTGGGACTACAATACAAGTACACTAGAAAGGTACCCACTACGCCATAAATCACAATTTTTGTGAAATTTAGAGGCACCTACTAAGCCATTATTCGTCATTCTGCTGAGAAGCGAGGCACCAGCTACACGTCTGTAAGGCATTATGTTCACTTTGTTGACGCGACGACTGATGACGATGAAGAATTATGGCTCAGCCCTTTGTAATGGGTTGGAATCTTTAAACGGCCCACCAGTTATGTAATTTGCATTGGGCGACGCCCGGTCGCTATTTCTCTCTCCCGTCATGCTGTATAACATACGTTGACGTGGGAGAGAGACGGGGGGGGGGGGGGGCGAAGAACTTTACTGAGACCCCGAGGAAATGGATCATGCGCTTATGGCCTTCCTTGGCAACCAATACAAGTGCAGTTGCGAGGCACCCACTACGCTATAAATCAATGTAATTTTACTGAGACCCCGAGGAAGTGGATCATGCGCTTATTGGCTTCCTTGGCAACCAATACAAATGCACTTGCGAGGAACCCACTACGCTGTAAATCGTTGTAATTTTTGTGAAGTAGGGCAGCAGGCCCTGTGCCATTTTTCGTCATTCTACGGAGAGCGTTGGTACCTGCGAAACCCATGTAAAGCATTATGCGCACTTTGTTGATGCTGTGCCTGATGACAATGAAGAATTATGGCAGAGTCCTTTGTAATGGGTTGGAAGCATTCAACAACCTACTCGTTGCGCAATTGGCATTGTGTGACGCCTGGTTACAGAATTCGCGTTGTGCGACGCTTGGTGCTTATTTTACTCTTCTACCACGCTATATTGCATATGCTAATGTGGTTACTTCCCGACATGAAGCCTGTATAGAACCTTTTTGCAAAGCAGTTTCAAGCACCGGCATGGCTCAGAGGTTGAGTACTGGGCTCCCACGCAGAGGGCCCAGGTTCGAACCTCGTTCCGTCCTGGAATTTTTTTCTTATTTCGTTTTTTTTTTCTTATTTCGAGCGATACTGGTTACGGACACCGGCGGCGGCGGCGGCGGCGGCGGCGGCGGCGGACAACTACGGCGCCAAAAACGGCCGGTGAAATGATCTCATAACAGCTTTCGCTGTAAAACATTCCTGCTGATTAACCCTGCTGTGAGCGCAGTCATCAAGCAAAAAAAAAAGAAAGAAAGAAAAACGCCAGGCGTGCGCCGAACACGCCGCACAGTCACAGCTAAAGCTGGAAGAGCGGCCTTTCTAGAGCGCGTTGTAAACTTACTTGGGGCAACTAATACAAGCACACTTGCAGGGTACCCACCCCGCCATAACTCACCATAATTTTTGTGAAGTAAAGAAGCACCAACTATGATATGATATTATTAGTCATTCCGCGGAGAAACGAGGTACCCGCTACGTATCTCTGCAAGTCATTATGTGCTTTATGCTGTGACTGATGACGATGAATAATTATGGCTGAAACCTTTGTGATGGGTTAGAAGCATTAAACGACCTACTGGTTCCGCAATTTCCATTGTGTAACGCCTGGTTGTTATTTTACTCTTCTGCTACGCTGTATCACATATGTTAACGCAACTCCTTGCTCGACATGACGTCTGTGTTGGGTCTTTTTGCGACTGAGTTTCAAGCACCGACGTGGCTCTGTGGCAGAATACTCTGCTACCATGCAGAGGGCCTGGGTCCAAGTCCCATCAAACACCTTGACATTTTTTGCTCACTTCATTTTTTTCTCAATTTGCACGATAGTGGTTACGCACACCGGTGGCGGCGGCGGACAACTACGGCACCAAAATTGGTTGTTCTTGTGATCACAAAACAGCTTTCTCTGTAAAAAATATGTCTCATTCTGGTCCCTGTAGTCCTGGGGAAACTGTGTACGTGAACTTCTCCATTGCGTCTGTATTTTACTTGTGTACTGACGTGTTACGCTTGCGGATTCGACGAGCAGTAGAAGCTGAGAAGTAGTTCAGCTGCACGAGTGCCTGCTTTCAAACGTCCCCTTTTTTTTTCTACAGCGAAAGTTATGAGATCACAAAATTCGCCAGGCCTGCTCAGAACACGCAGCACATTCACAGCGAACTTCTGGAAGATCTGTCTTTCTAGACCAACTAGCCCGGTCAAAAACCTTGCTGCAGGCCTTTCTGAGGCCCGTTGTAGACTCCCTTGGGGCAACTAATAGAAGTACACGTGCAAGGTACCTACTACGTCATAAATCATCGTAATTTTATGAATTAGGGAAGCGCCCACTGTGCCATTATTGGTCATTGTGCGGAGAAGTGTGGTACCCGCTACACATCTTTAGGGCATTATGTGCAATTTGTGCTGCGGCTGATAAGGATGGAGAATTATGGCTGAGCCCGTGTAATGGGTTGGAAGCCTTCAACGGCCCACTCGTTGCGCAATTCGCATTGTGTGAGGCCTGGTTGTTATTTTACTCTTCAACCGAGCTGAATTACATACGTTAACATGATTACTTACCGACAAGACGCCTGTATAGGTTCGTTTTGCGAAGAAGTTTCAAACACCGACGTGCCTATGTGGTAGAATGCTCGACTGCCACGCAGAGGGCCCGGATTGAAATGCCAACTGATCCTACAATTTTTTTCTTATTTCATTTTTTCTTATTTCGCGCGATAGCGGTTACGGACACCGCAGGTGGCAGCGGCGGCGGCGGCGGACAACTACGGCACCAAGATCGGCTGTTGCTGTGGTCTCATAACAGCTTTCTCTGTAATAACAGCCGGTTTTTGGTTCCGTAGTTGCTCGCCTCCGGTGTTCGCGGTTACGGACACAAGCGCTGAATGAAGGCCTGCCACGTGATATATATGACATATAAGGCGGCGTCTTCAGCACAGAAGCTGATCAAAATATTGCTTCATGAGAGTCAAGTGACTCTTGCAGAAATGGAAGCTCTCCTTTTCTGATTTTACCTTAAAAAATGCGTCAAATGGGTAACCAGACTGAGTCAGGGTGCCGTGACCCTATTTCGACTTTTTCTTTCTTAGAGTGTAGGTGGCAGCACCGTCGCTCTGTTAGTGTGGGTACGTCTGTGTGCGGAATTGTACGGGGCCGCTCTTTCCACATAGCCATTCGGCGCTCCATAGCTGTCAAAAACGTTTCTTTTTCCAAAGGGAGAAATCGTTCGGATCTGCAATGTCTCACATGCTTCACAGAGCTTGAGATTAGCTTTCATTCCTATCCCAGTGATGGCGAACGTCGCCGAGAGTGGCTTGTGAGGTGTCGGAATGGCAAGGTGCCTTCCGGTGATGCGTAGCAAGCATTTCAACTTGAGTGGGTTTAGGCGTTCGCTTACGAAAAGGGTTGATGCTCAGTCAAATACGATAACACGTTTCTCAGTGCTAGTCAGTAGAGTCTGTACAGTGACATCACTGTACAGTGCGAGTCTGGTATAAGCAGATCAATTCTTCTTTTTTTGTCTCGTCAGTGAATATCCTGGAGCACGAATGCGATAACGTGCACGGGACCGTCAAAGCCGCACGTATACAAGAGACAGCACTGAATTCAACGATGTGGCCCGCCGCAACAACTTCGTCATCGTCGACGATGTACGTGACAGTGCCCAGCATGAGTCAGAATTGCGGTCAGAAGTTACGGTGGCACGGAAGTACAAATTTTATGCCTCACAACACGATTACAAGCGACAAGCGTATGTAGTACGGTCGCATTAAACAAACGATTTTCGCATTGCTACTCAAGAAATCGATTGACTTTACGAAATTTCATAACAAAAAGGAAAGAATGAGTTCACTCAACGTCGACCAAACCGTCCCAGTCAACTTCCATCGTGAATTCTTGAACAACAAACACAACACGCACTGCGGCTAGAGCACCGATGGGCCACCGGCATTAACAGTACGGGGCTTCGTCCGTTCACCGCTATAGGGTGCCGACTCTGTTCGATATCGAGGCCAATACGTCTTGTAGAAAATCTCAGTTCATTACAATATCATCTCTCCATCGCTAGTCAGTGATCAGTGTCGTCATAAATGGCACTCGATTCAAAATTTAGACGAAACTGCCGCCTTTCCTTCACACACACAAAAAAAAAACGTTTCGTGCACCATACGATAGGTAATATGGCATTGAAACAGGTGCCTGTATGTGCGTTAGTGGCTGTTTATTTTACCACTCTTTTGAAAGCTAATCCCGTTAATCATGCAACTGCGAGATCGCGCAAGTCCTTGCAGGTTATTCTGCGTAACGACGAAGTTTCTAGTATGGCTTCTAAGAGGTTACAAGCTTTAAAGCGCCGAACTTCTTTCACGAATGACAAGGAAACACGACAGGCACAAGCGCACTAAGATGTGCTGTACAAACTTAGTCTACAGTATGCAGGGAGAGTATGAGACCCACCAATGGTAGGGGATAGGAAATGTCTTGAAAGGGTACAAAATTAAGCGACAAGATTCATTGATGATTAACAGAATATTAATGTGTGCTGTGATGAAAATTAGTATTGTGAAATTCATATCGAAACGATTGGTTGGTAACAACTTTATTGATGGTCCGGCAGAGCTTTCGCCGACTGGGCTTTAGGTCTCCCACGATGATTGATAATATTTTCGTTCATCGCAGGCTCGAATCTGTGGAAGGCACTGTGATTTCTCTGTTCCGTTTTTACTGAAGTTCCTTTTCTTCACATCATTTTCTTCGACACAGTACTTAAGGGAGAAATAGTTCTACATTCAGATAAGTTTAATTCTATGCGAAAGTTTTCGATCATGGATAAATAACACAACCTTTAGATTACTCCTCTTGAAGGGTCCAGACGACAGCGCTCTGAAAATATTGAACAGCAAAAATTCACAGCGTAATTGGCGAATGCTCCCAAACACCAACATCGCGATGAAGGATAATATTCAAAAGTACCTAGAAACGCGGATACAGGAACGATTCCGAAACTCTTTTTTGTCACTGTCACGTTATTTTAACAGCTGCGTTTTGTAACGATCGTTCCCATTTGCGCCAGATTTCACTGCCGTAGCTCAAGCATCAAACACAGGGACATCTTACGGGTTTTTATGGAGTAACGATGCGTAATTTCTCGAACAACAACAAGATGGAATGGCTTAAGCTGAGTAAGGCCTGACGAGCAGATGCAATGTACTGTTATGGAAAGGTCTAGTTAGAGAGAGGAACAACTTTGTTGAAGTTAAAACGGCCTTGTTGCTTTTGGAGGTTTGCGATTTCGTGACCCAGAATGTTGACAGGGGCAAGTCTATTCTACTTACCATAATTCTGTTCTGACTAACTGCGCGCGTTCAAGCTGTGAGTGCTTAGTAGAACGGTGTCAAGGGGCTAACCACCGGAAAACCACACACCTTCCCGCTCAAGTGGCCTGAGAGAAACTTGAAGCTTAAAAGCACATAGAAATATCAAGGAATTCGTCGTGCTTAATCCATATACAAAGGAGAATACCGCGACAAGCTTACGTTTACGGTCAGTGCCACAGTATCGTGTTCTCCTATTTTCCCTTTCTTCCGAGCGTATGTGGTGTCTTTTTAGTTTTGGTCTGCTAACTCCGAAGAAAGATTACAGACACTGCACTGCACAACGTTTTCCCAAGTGAGAGTTGTAATTTCTTTGAACATGCTTGCTGCTTTCACAGCTGCAACCGTTGGGCGAAGCCAGATCACCCAGGAGTATCGCGTGTTTCCCACTCGTTCTCGAAGTCGATTTAGCTCTTTTTTTTTCTCCCCCTATTAACCATGAAACACATCCTTTTGGAGGCGTGCGTAATGGCTTTTCGTTCCGCGCTGTTCCGTCCATGTTTTGTGTGGAGTTTCGGTCATATGGTAGAGAAAAATCAACGCCACAAGAAGAGCAGAGACTGTGTTCCAACGAAGCTATATCCAGGCTGCCCGACCACGGCTACCTTTCTTTTTTTCGTGGACTCCCAAGCGGCCCGCTGATTGCTTAATCTTGCTGGCGACTTTGATATATGTACTACGTTGCCCTACTTCGTATGTGTATCAACTTGTAATTAATTTGCAGGCTGGCTCAGTTGGCTCTGTGATAACTTACCGCTCCCTTACTGTTTCCTTGTTTCACTGCTCGTGCGCAAGCGGGCTACTGGCCATCCTTCCGCTTGTCTTTCGGTGAAATCTTTCTCGCACGTGTGTTTGTTTTGCTATCAATCCACTTTCTGGTGTTGTGGAAGGAGCGTTTTGATTTTTTTCTTTGATTTCGCGCGAAATTTCTTGAAAGGCACTGGAAATTCGGTACAGGCGTTCGTGAGATATTTTACTTTTTTGGTTGGGAATTCTCGACTCCCTTCTTGTCTCTGACTGCGAACTTTTCTACGAAAAGAAAAAAACAGATGTGTATGAAGAAAAACTTTGCTTACAGAGAGCGTTTGCTTTTGCCCAGGCGCTCGGTTTAGAATCAGGCTAGTTGTCGCTTTCTTAAACATTTGAAGGAAAAAGGTTGCTGCAGACTTGGTAACGCAGGCTTGTTATACAGTCAGGGACCAGACTTCCCGCGAGACACAACGCGCCGCAGCGTGAGAGACACGCATGAAATTACTTTGACGTTCTCGGTCTATTGCAATGTTCTTCCCCCCTCCACTTTAGCTTTCTGCCCCTGAGGTGGTTTTGTACTGCCTACAATATCAGCCTACCTTTGCACGGTCGGCAATATAAATTGATGACGTCATTACGTGACGTCATGTGCCGACTATATCGTGCGACGTCATGAATTCTCGTGTTCTGTGATCACTCTCTCGGAGAAGATTACATGAGTTTTTGTCGGAGAATTGCGAAACCTTAGGAGACGTTTGCGAGGCCTGCAGATCCCGCAAGTTCTCGCAATGTCTCGGGGAAGTCTCGTGGATTGGAGCGCCAGTCACTTTAGCCTTTCAATTTCAAAATGATCTCCATAACCTTAGCAGTATACATCTAAGCAGACTTGCCTGTGCCCATTAGGTAGAGCAAGAACAGCGCGAACTGGAACAATTAAACCATGCTCTATTCCGCGTTTCTTTTCTTTGCTTCATGACTTGGCCTAACTTCCTCGTAACACATCGATTGTGAAAGCATTCTTTTGTAAAATGCGTTATTCTCTCAGTCAATATTCGATATTTCACAGATTAGTGCTGATTGTCCTTTGTGTTTGCTAAAGTGAACAATACGAATTAAAGCTCGTCGAATGCTCGCATAGTAGGATCGTGAGGTCGTGAGGCTACACTGGTATCCATGTTTTAGTGTCCCGTTTTCCATGTAGCTTCCTCCTGCTAAAACATTAAAGATGATGTAGTGATTGGCGATTCAGCCGTCGCTGTATTTCAGCTCCATGTGAGACGACGCACTGTTGTACCTACGCGGGGATATAAAAAAGAAGGCGTATTACTGCTTCGCCGAGGTTTTCACACCGTTAACGGCGTAAAAGTAACATCTCGAAAGTTTAAAAAAAATTCACACGCAAGAAGCAAAAAAAAACGGAACTATCTCGACTATATCTTTTTAATGTTGAAAGAAAAATCGGCAAACTTGATTGTCGTTGACAAACTACAGAGGGGCAAACTGCTGGGCCGTCAGAGTGCTAACGTTCGTCGTTTTCCGGAAAGTTTTGTGAACGCCATCCAAGTGTACGATAACCTTAGCTTGAACGCTGTCATCATTAGTTAGGTATTTTTTTCTTTCGCACATGCTATGTTTCTGCGGCGTGGCTGCGGACCGAGTGAAATCGTCTCGACACATGAAACCCGACACGCACCGAGCGGGTCGGGAATGAGAACTACCGAGATGCTCTGCTGCATGACTCTTCTCAAATATGAAATGAAGAAAAAGTACGGTTGAGAATCTTCGCCTCAAATAGCTTTTTTTTCCCACCGTCAGCAACATTTGATATATGACTAGCGGTAGCATGGCATTTATTTGCGGGTCCATGAACCATAATTTGCTGCGTTTCCGCATGCTGTACCATTCTGCACATGAGCCGAGCAATAGGTCATTTTATTTTGGTGTAGAGTTAGCGTATGAGAAAAAAATATAGTGCGAGTTTGTTGCGTACTAAAGCTTTCTTTGTAATTATAATTTAAGCAAGATTTGCAGTTTTCACATTTTTTTTTCTTTTTCGGCACCAGTTCGGCACCTGTTCAACGAAGACAACAAGTAAGCATTTTTATAGCACCGCTCTCAAGCAACTCCGCCAAGATTCATAATGACTTGATAGTGTGCACTCCGGAAAAAAAATGCAAAGTTAAAACGGCACAGCCTAGCATGCATCTTATAGCTTTTCAACGCTCAGGCCGTTCTCCACTTGTTCTTATTTATGTAAATGCAGTGGCAGAAGAAGCACGCTAAGGCGTAGACTTACCATATCTGCAGACTGTCAATTCTGCACCGTTTGCCTGCTACTCTGCATATAAACTGCAAATTCTTACCTACCTGCTTTTTCTTTTGTCATCTTGTCAAGCCTATTCTCTACCACATTAGCGAGATATGTACTACGCTGGGGCTCGGAAAGTTATGCGCGCAAGGTTCGTGTCAGTAATTTGAAATTTTGCATTCTGTACACCAGTGATATACCGTCGTCAGCATAGATATTGTAGATTCAGCTTTCCGAGTGTATGTCTTGCGAAAACGAAACTGAATAAAGAAAATATGGCCCGAAGTCATATCGTGAGGCCATGTTTCTGACTGTGCATGACGTTTCTTCTCAAAAACGTTATGTTAGCTCACAAATTGCCGCGACCACTCGAAGTATTCCGGTTAATACAATGCTGTCGAAATACTGATTGAAATGATAATGACTGGGGGATAACAAAGAAAGTCGATAAGTTATGGACTACGGAGCGTGGGATTGAAATAAAAGTTATAGGTGTTACATTAAGAGATAAGGAAAGCAGATGATTTTTAAGGGCTCGTTTATCTTTGTTAGACACAATATTAATGAGAACTAACAGACAATAACGCCAAGGAAAGTATAGGGGGTGTTATCTGTAGTATTTAGAATATAAATGTGAAGAAAGTAAAGTGGACGAAAAGATGACTTGCCGCCGGCAGGGACCGAACCTGCGACCTTCGAATAACGCGTCCGATGCTCTACCACTGAGCTACGGCGGCGGTCATCCTCCCGTCCACTTTCTGGGGTATATATGTTGATTTAAACCAAGGAGTGTTAGTCAGCGCCAATCGCAGCCATGGCGGCGAGTGTGGAACACTCTTTTTTTGCCTGTTGGCGTCACGTAGCACGTGATCTTTTTACGAGCTGGCAGCTGACCAATAATCCCTCGCATACTACCTGAAGGCATTAAGTCTGCCAGGACGAGACCCTCGCTATGAATGAAGGAAAGCAGATGATTTTTAAGGGCTCGTTTATCTTTGTTAGACACAATATTAATGAGAACTAACAGACAATAACGCCAAGGAAAGTATAGGGGGTGTTATCTGTAGTATTTAGAATATAAATGTGAAGAAAGTAAAGTGGACGAAAAGATGAAGACTACCTGAAGACTTAATGCCTTCAGGTAGTATGCGAGGGATTATTGGTCAGCTGCCAGCTCGTAAAAAGATCACGTGCTACGTGACGCCAACAGGCAAAAAAAGAGTGTTCCACACTCGCCGCCATGGCTGCGATTGGCGCTGACTAACACTCCTTGGTTTAAATCAACATATATACCCCAGAAAGTGGACGGGAGGATGACCGCCGCCGTAGCTCAGTGGTAGAGCATCGGACGCGTTATTCGAAGGTCGCAGGCTCGGTCCCTGCCGGCGGCAAGTCATCTTTTCGTCCACTTTACTTTCTTCACATTTATATTCTAAATACTACAGATAACACCCCCTATACTTTCCTTGGCGTTATTGTCTGTTAGTTCTCATTAATATTGTGTCTAACAAAGATAAACGAGCCCTTAAAAATCATCTGCTTTCCTTCATTCATAGCGAGGGTCTCGTCCTGACAGACTTAATGCCTTCAGGTAGTATGCGAGGGATTATTGGTCAGCTGCCAGCTCGTAAAAAGATCACGTGCTACGTGACGCCAACAGGCAAAAAAAGAGTGTTCCACACTCGCCGCCATGGCTGCGATTGGCGCTGACTAACACTCCTTGGTTTAAATCAACATATATACCCCAGAAAGTGGACGGGAGGATGACCGCCGCCGTAGCTCAGTGGTAGAGCATCGGACGCGTTATTCGAAGGTCGCAGGTTCGGTCCCTGCCGGCGGCAAGTCATCTTTTCGTCCACTTTACTTTCTTCACATTTATATTCTAAATACTACAGATAACACCCCCTATACTTTCCTTGGCGTTATTGTCTGTTAGTTCTCATTAATATTGTGTCTAACATTAAGAGATAGGAAGATAGCAGAGTGGATCATATAACAAGGAGTTGTAGCCAATGTTCCATTTGACATTAAGAGAAAAGAATGAACCACACCAGGCCGCGGGTGTTGTGCGTAAGACAAGTAACCGGTCATCCGTTAGAGCAACGGGATGGATATCAAGGGATGCGAAATGCAGCCGAGAGTGGCAGAGGGTTAGGTAAGGTGAAGTTCACAGGAATGAACTGATACCAGCTCGTTTAGAACTTGGGCGTCATGAGAATCCATTATAAGAGAAATATAGGGTGAAATGAACGACAAGACGGACACACCCTCACGCCGCTGACTTACAAAGTTTATTCTTATGACAAGACATACACTAACAACCTGCTCGCATCACGCGAATCAGCAGTAAGATGATTATGTACAACATCATGTAGAACTTCCCAATTGTCATATTGTAATGGTCACATGTTCACAATACACAATAAATGTTTGCCGTTCACAAGTGATTAAGATGTGCTATTTCTCGAGATGAAAGTGAAAGCAATCGAGGAGTGACACATGAGCTATAAATCTTCCTGATGAAATCAGCGTCAATGATCTTAAGCGTTAGCGGTGAACTGTGCTTAAATAGCACTCCTTTATGTCGAGATGTACATATGATATCACATACACCGCGACAAGGTAAAGTGGATACTTTTGTGTGATCACTTTGTCCTGCATGGGCATAACTTGATGATGAGCAGTATTTCTCCTAATTCTACATGAACCCGAAATTGATGAAGCTTCACTCAAATGGCAAAACAATGACAAGCAATTCACGATTACAAATGAGCGCTCGCCGCCAAGTGGGTGGGCCTAGAATCACTATATCCAGGATCAACCTTAACGCGAAACAAGCTCTCACATTGCTGCGCTCTAAGAGGCTGCTGTACAGTTCCTGCATTGTCGCTATGCCGCCGCGCATAAGCCCGATAATAAAAAAACGCGAAGTTTTCATAGTTCTGTGCACCAAACTGCATGTCATCGCGGTGGAAAGAGAGCAGCGCATCTTTTCATCGTTTCCCGAAGGAATAGAGACGACGCGAAATGAAACAAGACGTGCATTATACAAAGAAGAAAGTGACACTACGCTGGTTTGTTTGAAACACTTTATTCACGACGACGCCTTTCTCCATAGTGAGTATATTATTAGTTTGTGCGTGTGTGCAATATTTAATATCTTGCGGTCTTCTCAAATATGGAGTATTCTTTCGTTTATTCAAACGTTTCAATAAATCGGGGACGTATGCGGAATTTCTTTACGTTTATTTTCCGAATCAGCCTTAGTATTACTGATCATGAAAGTAAGAGGCAGGGATATATGCTCGCTTCCGAATTTTTTCCCGCATGCAACGTAGTAATTAAGCCTTAAGTACACTCATGATGCTCACACGTGCGTTACACCTGCTTTTTTCTGTGGTGCAGGCAGACAATGTTGTGTTCTCATTCAACACCGCTTGTTGGCAGTTCATCAGCTCGCAAGAATTTTATGAGCAACAGCAAATAGCGCTCGTTCCATCTTTTATAGCATCCGACCTGTGCACCGCAACCTAGTTTGCTTTCCGGCACTGTGCATATAACTGATTCTTTTGCAATAGTCTTGTTTTATGCATGGCTTCAGAACAGCGCAACAAGGAAGACGAAAAGACGAAAGATCACACGAACACAAGCGCCGACTCACGTGGATGTATATATCTGCTCTGTGATATGGAATGAACTTTAGTTGTGAGTCGGCGCTTGTGTTCGTGTGATCTTCGTCTTTTCGTCTTCCTTGTTGCGCTGTTCTGAAGCCATGCATCTGTACCAACTCGCCCAATTGTCAGTGCTACTCTTGTTTTATGGTAGTGCACTTAGACACGCACAAATAAATTTGCTTAAGATAAGCCGTCACTAAGTTGCGTAAACCTTCGCAACTTAGTGACCATTCGCCACCATTATACACTTTTTACATTCAATTATGCCTTTAAATGAATATCTGGTTCATTTTGAGCGACATTTAATTTTAAATGGAAATCAGGCAGTACAATAGGCAGTACAATAGAGTACTGCTGTCCCAACTCAGAATCCCCCGCCGCGCACATGTGTTTGCACTATCGGATGTGCGTACTAAGCACAAACACTTGCCTTCAAACCATTGGCTCGCCTAAAAGGATCTTTATTTTTAAGCAAAAAAATATTGAAATATGATGTAACATTCCGAAAACCCTGAAATTTCACGCGCACTGAGCAGCTATTTCGGCTATTTCATCACTGAAATCCTTCAGATCGAATAACTGGAGGCGATCAGCAGCAATGACCATTTGGCCTACGGCGAAACATGGCAATTCAACGCCATAATCCAAAAACTTCAGCACAGCGCCATGCGAAAGTATAGCGAAAGTTCCTCCATGACCGTGTATATTGTAGGCACATTTGTTTATTTGAACAGCACAGGCAGCGTTTCTTGAACTTCATAAAAATAAAATTTAACTTCGCTACCGCTTTTATGCCCAGGCAATGATGGTTAGTGAAATTCTGCGAGGATAAGAACTAAGCAGAATGTCCGGTATGCAAAGCAGTTAACGTTCTTGCTCCATAATTTTGTAGGTTAGGCTACGAACGCACTTATGAGGTTTGCGCATGTGAGATATATTACGAAATGTTGGCGTCAAATTTCTCAGGAGACGATATTCACGTTTTTACGGAGAGTTACACGGTACAAGTTCCTGGTACACTTTCGCCGTTATATCCCCAAAGACATTTACGTGTTGGTTCGGAGCCTGGCGAGTGGTTCGGCAAAGTTAGGTTGGCTAAAGTGTATGCTTGCGCGTGTTGGTACGACCTAGCGGAAAGAAAACAGCGCAAAAGACGCAGCACAAGAAAATCGAACCGCAAGCAAAAGCGATGTTGTTTATGGTTTTCTTGTGCTCCGTCTTTTGCGCTGTTTTCTTTCCGTTAGGTGGGCGCAGTGAAAATTCCTCGTCTTCTCTTTAGTTCACCTACAAACACGCATTAATATAGAAAGCTACGAGACGCTACATTTACCTCATAGTCGAGCTGCGGTTTTTCTCATTGCAGGGTGGTTTGTATTCGAAGTCTTTTCAGATGTGACGGTAATATATTTTTTGCATGTGTTAGCACATTGCCTCGGCACGTGCCTTAAGTGTGAGAAGTAAACGAACCGAGGAGCTGCCTGGTGACAGGATAACATTTGTCATGCGCTTGTGTGGTTGCGTTTTTCTTTCTTTTTTTTATATATTCCTCTGCCTTCTTTCCAACCCCTATTTCTCCACTTCGGTGCTGTGTAGCATGCCGGATGTTAGATTCTGGTTAACGTACCTGCCTTCCTGGTCTCTCTTCCTTCCTTCGCGTGTAGTCGCGCTAGCTAAAATGTGTTTTTACTTGACTGGCCAAACATTTCCTGCGACGCCGGTGCTTGCGTTGCTTCTAAATCCAGAAAACCGGGGAAACGTGGGCTGCATATATGCAGTATGTATGATATAGATGTTTACCTACTTTCGAAAGTAATTTCTACGGTAAGGTGTAATAAGAGTGGCGTTTCCCGATTACGCTATAAATTCGCTTGCTACATAAAAACGAAACGAATAAAAAAAACGCCAGGCCTGCGCTGAAACCGCAGCACAGTCACAGCGAAAGCTGGAAGAGCGGCGTTTCTAGAGCCCGTTGTAAGCTCTCTTGGGGCTACAATACAAGTCACCTGAAAGGTACCCACTACGCCATAAATCACAATTTTTGTGAAGTTGGGAATCACCTACTAAGCCATTATTCGTCATTCTGCGGAGAAGCGATGCACCAGCTACACGTCTCTAAGGCATTATGTGCACTTCGTTGACGCGACGACTGATGACGAGGAAGAATTATGGCTCAGCCCTTTGTAATGGGTTGGAAGCTTTAAACGGCCCACCGGATATGTAATTTGCATTGGGGGACGCCCGCTCGCTATTTCCCTCTCCCGTCATGCTGTATAACATACATGACGTGAGAGAGAGACGGGGGGAGGGGGGGGCGAAGAACTTTACTGAGACCCCGAGGAAATTTATCATGCGCTTATGGGCTTCTTTGGCAATCAATACAAGGGCACTTGCGAGGAACCCACTACGCTATAAATCATTGTAATTTTACTGAGACCCCGAGGAAATGGATCATGCGCTTATGGGCTTCCTTGGCAACCAATACAAGTGCACTTGCGAGGAACCCACTACGCTCTAAATCATTGTAATTTTACTGAGACCCCGAGGAAATGGATTATGCGCTTACGGGCTTCTTTGAAAACCAATACAAATGCACTTGCGAGGAACCCACTACGCTATAAATCATTGTAATTTTTGAGAAGTAGGGCAGCAGGCACTGCGCCATTTTTCGTCATTTTACGGAGAGCCGTAGTACCTGCTAAACGCATATAAGGCAATATGCACACTTTGTTGATGCTGTGCCTGATTACGACGAAGAATTATGGCAGAGCCCTTTGTAATGGGTTGGAAGCATTAAACAACCTACTCGTTGCGCAATTCGCATTGTGTGACGCCTGATTACTGAATTCGCGTTGTGCGACTCTTGGTGCTTATTTTACTCTTCTACCACGCTACATTGCATATGCTAATGTGGTTCCTTCCCGACATGAAGCCTGTATAGGACCTTTTTGCGAAGCAGTTCCAAGCACCGGCATGACTCAGAGGTTGAATACTGGGCTCCCACGCAGAGGGGCTAGGTTCGAACCTCGTTCCATCCTGGAATTTTTTTTTCTTATTTCGTTTTTGTTCTTATTTCGAGCGATACTGGTTACGGACACCGGCGGTGGCGGCGGCGGTGGCGGATAACTACGGCGCCAAAAACGGCCGGTGAAATGATCTCATAAGAGCTTTCGCTGTAAAAAATGAAAGGTTCACCTTACCGGCAAGGAGAAGGCAACAAGAGGTGCTTTATACACCTGTGTGCTGTTTTGTTGCCGTATTTTACAGCGAAAGCTGTTATGAGATCATTTCACCGGCCGTTTTTGGCGCCGTAGTTGTCCGCCGCCGCCGCCGCAGGTGTCCGTAACCAGTATCGCTCGAAATAAGAAAAAAACAATAAGAAAAAAATTTCAGGATGGAACAAGGTTCGAACCTGGGCCCTCTGCGTGGGAGCCCAGTATTCAACCTCTGAGCCATGCCGGTGCTTGAAACTGCTTTGCAAAAAGGTCCTATACAGGCTTCATATCGGAAAGGAACCACATTAGCATATGCAATATAGCGTGGTAGAAGAGTAAAATAAGCACCAAGCGTCGCACAACGCGAATTCTGTAACCAGGCGTCACACAATGCGAATTGCGCAACGAGTAGGTTGTTGAATGCTTCCAACCCATTAGAAAGGGCTCTGCCATAATTTTTCATCGTCATCAGGCACAGCATCAAGAAAGTGCGTATAATGCCTTACATGCGTTTAGCAGGTACCAACGCTCTCCGTAGAATGACGAAAAATGGCACAGTGCCTGCTGCCCTACTTCTCAAAAATTAGAATGACTTATAGCGTAGTGGGTTCCTCGCAAGTGTACTTGTATTGGTTACCAAGGAAGCTCATAAGCGCATGATCCACTTCCTCGGAGTCTCAGTAAAATTACAATGATTTATAGCGTAGTGGGTTCCTCGCAAGTGCACTTGTATTGGTTGCCAAGGAAGCCCATAAGCGCATGATCCATTTCCTCGGGGTCTCAGTAAAGTTCTCCGCCCCACTCCCCCCCGTCTCTCTCCCACGTCAACGTATGTTATACAGCATGACGGGAGAGGGAAATAGTGACCGGGCGTCACCCAATGCAAATTACATAACTGGTGGGCCGTTTAATGATTCCAACCCATTACAAAGGGCTGAGCCATAATTCTTCATCGTCATCAGTCGTCGCGTCAACAAAGTGCACATAATGCCTTACAGACGTGTAACTGGTGCCTCGCTTCTCCGCATAATGACAAATAATGGCTTAGTAGGTGCTTCCCAACTTCACAAAAATTGTGATTTATGGCGTAGTGGGTACCTTTCTAGTGTACTTGTATTGTAGCTCCAAGAAAGCTTAGCGGGCTCTAGAAACGCCGCTCTTCCAGCTTTCGCTGTGACTGTGCTGCGGTTTCAGCGCAGGCCTGGCGTTTTTTGTTAGATTAGTGTGCATGCTGGCGTATGCTTTCGTGGTTTGTTAAGAGCTCTGTATGAGACGTCTTCTGTGTGGTCACAGTACAAGTTATGTCTTCCATTCCTAAAGAAAAGGTGGGCAAATGCTGCACACTTAAAGCGCATTGCGTTCGCGAAAATATGTCCCAAGGCGCCATATTGAGTCGTTAATCTACTTTTCAATGTAATTCTGCTTTTTTATTCTTTTACAATTGTGGCAGCTTGGGGGCTGGTGCTATTTCGAAATGAGAATTTTAGTTTTGTGTGCCGCACGAGGCTTCCAATGTAAGTACCTCCAGGTGAAAACATTGAATGACGATGACCAAGGTGAAGAAAATTGTGGGCAGTTTGCATTAAGTCGCGCAAAGCATGGCGCAGCGAAGCATGGACGCGTCGCCACTCGTACTCCCCGTCGACCGACACGTCTAGCTTCGAGATGCGCGGCTTCCTCCTCGGGAGCACGCATCCAGGCTATGCACTATGGAGAGGCGGTTGGAGTATTGTCTCCGTCGGTGGGCACAGCTCAGCTACTGCGCATGCGCGACTTGGCCAAGTGGTGCGGTATGTGGTCGCTAGACGACGCGACACTTGCTTTCTCTTTGTTTCTATTTTTTTTCTCTATCAACTTCTTCCTTTCTCTTTAGTTGACGTTATCTCTGTCTCTTTCTTTGGCTTTCTGCATTTCTTTCTCCCTATTTCTCTCTTTCTCATTCATTCTATGCTACGCATTATTCACGCCCCTCCTTCTTTCCCACCTGCTTACTATCACACCTCTCCTCCTCACGCTCACTTTCTTCTCCTACGCCTTTGCTACACAGAGAGAGAGAGAGAGAAAATTTATTTCCAGAAAGGCAGAGAGGTCGGCCTGAGCTACATCTTGCTCTGGCCTGCTACTCTACACTGGGCAGGGCGACAAGGTAGCGAAAGAGTGATGAATTACGATAGTAAGGTAGGAAGATGAGAATATAGTTTCGTTACGCTGGGGCAAATCTATACTATACAAGTCTATGTTACGGTGTTCTAGCGTGACTGGATAGCCGAGTGCTTAGGACGCTCTGCTTGGGATCGAAGGTATGTAGGTTCGAATTCCTCCTCGTGAAAATATTTTTTTACGGCAAGAATTTTCGTCTGTCCCTTTCTTTATATCTTTCTTTCCGTTTCTCTGTTTGTTTCTCCCTTTCTTTCTCTCTCACTCTCGCTCTGTGTCCACGTTCTCAAGTAGCCGTACATACCGCACATACCCGTTATGATGATGATATTGTTCTGCCATCAACTCACAAGAAACGATTCGCCGTTAAAAATATACTGATGTTTCGGCTCCTACGCAGGAGTCTCGTTCATGGCGGAGTTGCCGTAGTGAACAAGGCCCCGGTGTTGCTGCCCAATGAATAAATATTTGTCACCTTGGTCGGCGTCATTCAACGTTTTCACCAATTTTTCATCTAGAGCGACCACACGAGATTTCGTCAGACCCTCGACTTCGTAAATACCTTCTATGGAACTTGAACGAAATAGTAAAGCGAGCAGCTGATAGCGTTCTGATAGCGTTAAGGAGCTATCATAGCGTTAAGATAGCGTTAAGGTAGTTATGATAGCGTTAAGGAGCTAGTTCTGCAGAACTTTCGGCGTCGGCGTCGTTGGTTGTGAGCGGAAATTCAGCGCTGTGCGGGATCGAAAATTCGAGATAGATACTATTAAAGAAATAATAAAAAAATTGCGGGCAGTTTCCACTATGTCGCTCAAAGCTTGGCACAGCGCAGCATGGACCTGTCGCCGCTCGTTCTCCCCGTCGACCAACACGTCTAGCTTTCGAGATGCGCGGCTACCTCCTCGGGAGTACGCACCCAGGTTACGCACTATGAAGCGGAGGTTGCGCGTCACGTCTCCGTCAGTGGGCGGGGCTTAACCACTGCGCATGCACGTCTTGGCCAGGTAGTGCGGTATCTGGTCGCTAGACGACGCGATGATTGCTTCCTCTTTCTGTCTTTTTTTTTTCTCTCTCTACTTCTTTCTCTCTCATTCGCTGATGTTCTCTCAGTCTGTCTCTCTTTTTCTTTCTGCATTTCGTTCTCTCTATTTCTCTTTTTCGCATTCTTTCTGTGCTACGCATTACTCTCCCTATCCTCCTCCTTTCCCTTCTGGTCACGCTGACTTCCCTTTCTAAGCCTCTTGCTACACTATACCATACAAGGCTACGCTAAGCTTCGCTAGCGTGCCTGGATAGTCGAGTGGATGGGACGCTCGCCTTCGGATCGAGGGTGGGTTCGAAGCCCGCCCGGAGAAGAATTTTTATCTTTCTCTTCGTTTATATCTTTCATCTAGTCTCTCTGTTTGTTTATCTCTCTGTTTCTCTCTCTTTCTCTGTGCTCATAGTTTTCTGCGATCGACTCACGCGGAACGATTTGCTAAGGCATCGCTGTTAAAAATTTGCTCCCAGTGAGAATCGCACTCAGAACTTCTGCGTGGCAAGCAGGTGTTCTACCACGGAGCGACGCCAGTGCTTGATACTGCTCCGTAAAAAAAAAGCCTATAAGAATGTTATGTAATGGGAGGAGTCTCCATAACCAGTGATTCCACTCCTGCGCCAACTGCGCCAAAGTGCGCCAAATTGTATTTACTGCGCCATCCTGATAATATCGACGAAATTTGCGCCAAACTGCGCCAAAGTCTCGGGTTTGGGGGCGTCTATCACCGGCAATCGCACCGCCGGCGCGTTACAACATATGCAGCTCGATCTTGGGGCTGCCAATAAAGTCGCAATCATGGACCAAGAATTATTCAGCTGAATAAATAGCGCTCGCGCGTGCATTCCGAGTAAGCCACGATGCCATGCACGGTGCCGACGTAGCTTCTGTTCTGCAAGTCGGCTCGACAGCAAAACGCGCTCTCCGCAGAGGCTCGTGATGTCTAGGCTTATCGGTAGCGAGAAAGTGCGACGGCGATTCATCGGCGGACGTCGTCTGTTCCAGAAACGCTGCTGATAGCTCGATTCAAGCGTCGCACGGCACGTAAGGAAAGCAATGCTCAGTAATAACTACATGAGTGCCGCCAAAATGTCTGTCACTTCTGTTTCCGGACATCGCGGAATGAAATGTGGGATCGCTCGCAGTAGATATATGGGACAATATCGAATTTTCCTTTGCTTTGCGTTTATGGGAGCACGCGAACGGTGGAAACGCGTTGACACTTTTCCTCAGATATACTTTATCCATGGATCTTCATCCAGAACAGCTTTTTCGTAATTCCTTCCGCCAACACGTCCGAGTTTGTAATCTCTCTGCGGTAAATACCCCCTAAAAGGCCCTGCCGTTTCGAGCTCACGTGCTAGGGTTCCAATTCGAATGTATTGCTTGATTTTTTTTTAAAATGTCATCTCATTAGTAAAATCATATCTCCTGGTCGGAGCAGCCGCAAATGCACAGCTGTCAGTAGCGGGCCCGTCGCTGACGGCCCACAGTGAAGCGGCTACGCCATGTTACACGTCCGTCCCTCGCTTTCGGGGGTCAATAGCTAACGGTTAAAAAACTCAGTTTCGCTTAAGAGCGAAGCAATGAATGCGATACCAAAAAATTGTATTGTGAAACGAAGTAAGACTAGCAGCTAACTCTTTTGGATCCGATCTCGCGTAACTCAACAAAACGCTGGTTTAAGGGAATTGGTCCCTCCAGGAACCGAAGCGTTTTCTTGCTCTTGAGTTCTCTAAACGCGAAGTAAGCGTTGAGAGCACAGCAAGTTTACGAGCCGTCTCCTGATGCCTCAAGATAGCGCGCGCGCAAGCGACTGCGCCCTTCGAACGATGCGGTCCCCCCCCCCTTCCTCTCCCCTGGCGTCCCTTCATGCTCCTTACGAAAGACTGGCGGGGCGTTTCCTCTCTGTTTGATGAGCAATCGACGGCAGGCGCGCATGCGGGAAGATGTTATCTCATGCGCTGTCCGTGCGGCGGAGACAGACGGCCGGCTAGTTTAATCTCCGCTTCAGCCGCGTTCGTCGCCAGCGCTCGCGAGCTTTTACCCGCGTTCAGAATGCGCGTGGTGATGTTATTAATTTGGACTTTATACGGAAAATTACGGCGACGGCAAAAATCCACCGAGAGTGTCCATATAATTGCTATCGCAAGGGTCAATCTACGGGGCAGATTTTGCCCCCCCCTTAGGTGATTAGGGGGGGGCGCCCCCCTGCCTCCCCCCCCGTGCGCACGCCTATGCTCCTGGGATGATTTTTTCCATGAGATTTGCAATGAATCGAAATATTTCTAGCCTTCATAAGAGCCCCGTAATACTCAGGTGCTTGAATGTTAATGAAATATGCTTCTGTATTGCACTCCAGGATGTAAAATTCGCTGCTCCAAAGTGCTCCCAGATGCAAAATTATCTGCTCCAAAGTGCTCCAAGATGAAAATTTTGCTGCTCCAAAGTGCTCCAAAACAGAAATTTTGCTGCTCCAAAAATTGCTCCAAATCGGAAGTCCTCGGTAGCATCACTGCATAACGCATGAAATATGGCGTTGCAGAATCGCACCACGCGTCAAATAATATTTTTTTTTATTTACAGTCTTTTTCCTGGCTTCAAGATGAAGCCATAAGTACGGGTGGGCAACGTATCAATAAATATAGCACTCTCAAAAGAGTGGGTGGTTTAAAGATGCCCACCCATTACGATTTGCGCAGCGGCGCGGGCATGCGCGTGTCACCTTACATACGTGTAGTGGGTAGTTTGCCAAATTGCAAGAGAGAATTATGTTGTAGTGGGCGTTCCGGCCACTGTACTTGCCAGTAGGCATTCTAGGATAGTCTCAAACTGCCAATATCACGCGCACAAACGTGCGTTTCTTTGCGGCACGAGTGAAGGCGATGCGCACGGGGCCCGATTACGCTATCGCATTCCACAAGGCAAAGCCCAACTGTTCTTCAATTTTTGATGTTAGACAAAACCTAAATAATTGGCTCGAAAAACTTTATTTCGGTCCTTTGGAGCGTGAAATAGCACGTAGCGGGCCGCTCCAACGTCGGGACAGATAAGCCTAACCTCTCCGCCGCAGCAATATCGCTTATGCGTAATTGCTGTTGCGCCACATGGTGAGCAGGCGCGGTTGCTTTCACGGTACATTTCTTCCGTGTGACCATCAATAAATGAACGCTTATAAAAACGCAATAATTTGGATGGCCTGTCGTTGGTTGAACGAGAAACGAGATCATTTTTCCAAGGTTTGTTCGGTGGAGGACTTCCTTTTTCCCGCACGGGTCGAAGCTACAAGCCCTGCGAGCCTTCCTCGAGTTTGCGGCTTCTGCGGACCTCGCGGCCTTATAGACGAACGCTTTGGCTTCATGCTCCCGCCTTCGTTGACAAGACAGTCTTGCCACGCCAGTCATTCCTTCTTTCTATCTTCTTTTATTCCATCGTCTTTACTTCCCCTTCCCGATCCCTAACGGCGCTGAGCCGGGCCCCCACGACGGGAGGCAGCAAATAGCGTCCATTTTCATTTCTTCCACGAACCACTCTCTCTCTCTCTCTCTCCTACATACAATCTAGTGTACCAGTGCCAAGTTGTCTGTAGTCCAGCTCCGTTATTGCACATATGCTTCGCAGCAAGGAGTTTTAAAATAAAAATGAGCTTCGTGGCGAGGCTGTGGCAGTACCACTCTTAGAATAAATGTTGTTACAGCGCTTGTTTTTTGTTTCTACGCGAAACAAAACAAAATATGACAATGACGGTGTCAACAAAGTTAATAATTATATGGTAGCTAACTTGCGTCATCTGCCCACTTTTATTATCAACATTTTCGTATCGAATAACATGTAGGTATTAAAATATTATCAATTTGTTGCTATTTTTCGCTATTTGTTATTATGCCAGCGCCGCAATTAACGCTACCACTTCTTTACTGTCTGCGTCCTCTGCTCTCTACTATAATAAATTATTTATTTACTTCACCATTGTCAGTATTAAAGAAAAAAAAAGTGCGCTTTGAATTAGGAAATTACATAGCCAAAAAAAGTCTGAGTATTCTTTCGAACTCTTTCTTCAGCTTGTAATTGTTCAAGCATATAAGCTTGTCGAACATGTAGAAATACTTCCGGTGCTGTTCCATTTTATTGTAAAGTTTCGCACTTTCGCTGTGACGTCGGTGAATGCCTCACGTGTCACGGTGCTAATTTTACCAGCTTCGAGCTCTAAGTACACTGACAATTCCGTAGCAGCCTACACGTGCAGAAACAAACATCGCTGATCCCTCTGTCATAGGAATCGGTATAACACGAAAGTGAAACGCGTCTTCACGGACGTAGTTGAGCGTTTGTTGCGCATTATTTCGCCCCAAGGGCGAAGGAATGAATGCTACAGCAACAAATTGTAGTGTCACGCGAAGAACGGCAAGCAGCTCGAAACTTGCAGCGAGCTGCTCAAACAGAAAGCACGCACGGAACGAACATACACAGGATGAGAGCGAACTAACTGTCACATTTGTAACTTATTTCTGCGTGAGGGCCGCGCTCCTTTCGCACAAAGCGGCCGCTGCAGTGAGCCAAGTGACCTTCGTGCTCTCAACGCGAGACGTACAAACCACCGCGATCACGAGATAAGCGCACGCACGAGCGACCACGCCCTGTAGACGCGGGCGCTCGTCGCAACGGCGACGACCTTTCAAGAGCGCTCTTCAACGCTCTTCGAGCCCTTCGCGCCATCTCGCTAGTAATAACGAAAACACGCTGTAACGCCGATCTCTGAGTACCGCCACCGGAAAATGGTGTATATAAATAGCTCGCCGTTAGCATTGCGAAGAACGTGCCGTCCGTGGCCGAATCGTTTCGCGCTGCGGAGCGAGGGGTCGTAAGTTCGGTTCCCGGTTACGGAACCTTTTCCTCTGGTTTTTTTCTTTGCCCACTGTTAGTCTTTATGTTTTACAACGTCATTTCCGTGACGTAAATACGTCAGCGGAGCCGTGGTGGACCCCGGCATAAACACTTTCGTGTTAAAAAGCATTCACTTTGCGTGTTAAGCGAAAATTTCTGGCGCGGCGCAGTAATTTATTCCTGACGTATTCGAATGACTACGAGTGGGACTACATGTCGCCACGTTACTACCGTTTTTTTTTATATAAACAAGAAAATATAAGGTAAACTCCAAACATTAGTCTCAGTACAGGGAGTACGGATCTATAAATTGCAAAGTGTGACTGATGTGTCGATATCGCGTAACTCTTGGCGGCTTCTGTATATACCCGCTCGCAATATGTTTGCAAGCATATTGTTCCCTGTATTGGGAAAGCGTTTATTACGGGACAGCAGGCTGTCCCTGTATTCCAATACGGTAAGCCATCTTTACCTCATCTAAGGGTCGACCTGGTATGACACCATCCGGCGATCGACCAACTTTTGCTGTTGTTTTTGTCTGGGGAAGGCCAATCTCGCCGACCAGTGGTACTCATTAAACAACATCGACTTAACATAAGCAAGGCTGCATTGACACCCTTATAGGTGCTCAAGTTGATGTATCACTCAAGAGCGTAAACAGCGTGGACGGCACGCGAAAGCGAAGGAAGACAATACGAACGCTTTCCATTGATCTTCTTTCACTGTCAATTGTCTTTTTGCCATTCGCAGTGTTTACTCGCTTCAAAGAAGCAGCACTATGGGAAACGGTCTTCCAATCGCTCATGTGATTCAATCTGCGGAACACGTTGAATTACAGGTTCAAAGCGAACGTCATGCCGCTCCTAATCGCTGCAAACATGCTCTGTAGGCGTCAATTTATGATGACTCAACTTCGCAGCTAATGCCGATTCCGTGCAAGAGGTGGCCTCGCACATAACGCCACTTTCCCAGGTCTGTGAAGCCCACACCCTGGCAGCGATTTTGTTCCAAAGCATCGTGGCGTGCGAAGATCACTTAGGGAGCAGGACGTAATTGTCGCGCTAATGTCCCCTCGCGCACACACCTCCACTTCTTGTCTGGTGTCCTGCGCCTCACGGTGTTTTGACGTATTCACGCGGCAGCTCGAATATTCAGTGAATTATATTTAGATAACATACAGTCTTCGCAACCTCGTGGTAAGGCTTACATCGACTTCTCAACTGCAGTTTTTTTTTATTCGACGCAACAAGGTGTTCTCGTCTTGGCACCAATAGCACAACACCTGCGGTTCTACATGGCGGAACCACGATGTGATTACGAAGGACGTCGTAGTAAAGGGCTCCGCAAATTTATACCATCTGGTGTTCTCTACGTGCACTGACATCTGAATGTGCACGGTCCTCTTGCATTTCGGCTCCATTGAAATGCGACCGCCGCGGCTGGGAGCGAACACGTGACTTTCAGGACAGCAGCCCAGCACCATAACCACTATTCCTCCATGGCGGACGCCTGAATATCCAGTGAACTATATGCACATAACATACATTCTTCGCAAAGCGTCGTGCTAAGGGTTACTTCGACTTCTCGACTGCAGCTTCTACCATTTGACGCGACAAGGTGTTCTCGGCACCAATAGCGGACTCTTGGGGTGCTATGCAAGATGGCCCCAGCTTCTCGGTAACACGTTTTCTCCCAGCTCGGGCTACTGCGGACATGACAGGAAGGCAGTGCGGAGCGCGCGAAAGCAGCGTTGATGAAAACGGCTGCAAGAACGCGCATGGAGGCACAAACGGATGTGCGGCATTTGTGGTGGTTTTCAAAGAAACACCGCGTGCGAACGCGTCAGCGCCACCACTGCCGCCAGTAAGTCAACATTTCAACAGTGCAGCGACGTCAGTGTGATTGTCACGCTATATTTTTCCCAAATGGTCATTGCGCCTCCCACAGACTATTTCGCGGGCGTTTGTCCTCTTTCGGGCTAGTTCTTTCGTTCCACCTGAAGCATGAAAATTTCCACTCTCGAAGGCAACAAGGGCGCTCACGCAGTAACTTTGCGCAGCTCGTTTCGCTTCTATCGCATATTACAGATCAATAAATGGACAGGTTATTGTTACTTACAATATACGAAGATTTTTCTGCAGTAACGAATCGGAAGAAACGATGTTTCCACAAACAAGTAAATAGTGTTGAGGTGTTTATTAGACGGCAGTCGGCGACGATGCTCAATGGCGACAGTCAAGCAAGAACACGAGCTCAGAGCGCGAGCGGGAAGAGCCCAAGAGGACGACCCACTAGAAGGATATAGAGAGCGCAACCCCTTACTCAACTCAAAGGCTTCGCTACAATTTCCCCGGGTACGAAAAGGGAGCCGTCCGGCGACCTAACAGCTCGTCACTATGAGTGGGTCATAGTAGGCCTTGAGGCGCTCCACGTTGACTATGTCGCGCCCTCGACGGCGCATGTCCGAAGATGGTTCGATGGGTTCGATCACGTAGTTGACCGGGGATGTGCGCTCGACGACCCGATAGGGGCCTTCGTATTTCGGCAGTAGTTTTGAAGAGAGGCCAGTTGCAGTGGTAGGGACCGAGAGCCATACGAGTGCTCCAGGGAGGAGCGTGGACTCAGAAGTGGTGGTGCCACCGCGAATGCTCTTCTGCCGCTCTTGTTCCTGCGCTGTAAAAGTCTTGGCAAGCTCGCGACAC
Organism: Rhipicephalus sanguineus; assembly: GCF_013339695.2. NCBI lineage: Eukaryota > Metazoa > Arthropoda > Arachnida > Ixodida > Ixodidae > Rhipicephalus > Rhipicephalus sanguineus. The sequence continues at coordinate 121,113,198 of NC_051180.1, read as the reverse complement.
TCTTCCGCAAGCCTGGCTGTGTCAGAAATCGGCGCACACTCAGTTGAATCCGGCCTGTATGGGAGTATCGTGTCGATGGTGTGCGACGGGTGCCTTCCGTAAAATAAGAAGAAGGGTGAAAACCCAGTTGTGCTTTGAGGGGCGGTATTATAGGCGTAGGTGACGAAGGGCAGAATGACATCCCAATTTGTGTGATCGGCGGCGACGTACATTGAGAGCATGTCGCCGAGCGTGCGGTTAAAGCGTTCGGTTAGGCCATTCGTCTGCGGGTGGTAAGCAGTAGTTTTGCGGTGAACAGCATGGCACTCCTTGAGAATGGCTTCGACGACTTCCGACAAGAAGACACGGCCTCGATCGCTGAGAAGCTCCTGGGGTGGACCGTGACGCAGCATGAATCGGTGTAGCAGGAAGGAGGCAACGTCGCGCGCTGTAGCCGCTGGGAGGGCGGCGGTTTCGGCGTATCGCGTTAGATGGTCAACAGCGACGATTGCCCAGCGGTTACCAGCCGATGTCAGAGGAAGTGGTCCGTACAAGTCGATGCCCACGCGCCCGTACGGACGGTTAGGGCAAGGTAATGGTTGTAGACCAGCGGGTGACACGTGCGTTGAAGGTTTTCGGCGTTGGCAATCGAGGCAGGAGCGAACGAACTTCTGCACGTAGCGGTACATCCCTCGCCAGAAGTATTGTTGTCGAATGCGGTGGTAAGTTTTGGATACCCCAGAGTGCGCGCATTGTGGATCAGAGTGGAAGGACTCGCATATTTCAGAACGCAGACTGCGGGGTATCACAAGGAGCCACTGGCGGCCATCGGCGTTGTAATTGCGTCGGTGCAGTAGATCGTCACGAACGGCGAAATGGTGGGCTTGACGACGCAACGCGCGAGTGGTTGGTGTTGCCGACGGATCAGTGAGCAAGTCTATCAGCGAGGCGATTCATTTATCCTTGCGCTGTTCGGTAGCGATGGTGTGAACGTCGATGGAAGAAACAATAATGTTACGTGACGAGCATGGGGTATTGTCGTCAGGCAAGGGCGAACGCGAGAGGGCGTCGGCGTCAGCATGCTGGCGTTCGTTGCGGTACAGCACGCGGATATCGTAGTCCTGTAGGCGAAGTGCCCAGCGGGCGAGGCGGCCTGAGGGATCCTTCAATGACGACAGCCAGCATAGTGCATGATGGTCGGTGATGACATCAAATGGGCGACCATACAAATAGGGTCGGAACTTCGTAAGGGCCCAGATGATCGCCAGGCATTCCTTTTCGGTGACGGTGTAATTGGTCTCGGCTTTAGTAAGCGTATGACTTGCATATGCCACGACATATTCAGGGAACCCCGGTTTGCGCTGCGCAAGGACAGCGCCAAGGCCAACACCGCTGGCGTCTGTGTGTACCTCTGTAGGGGCCGTAGGGTCGTAGTGGCGTAGTATGGGAGGCGACGTCAACAAACGACGGAGCGTTGCGAAAGCGTCGTCGCACTCTGACGACCACGAATGGAGGGGCCCGTTACTTCCGAGGAGCTTCGTCAGCGGCGATATGATAGTCGCGAAGTTTCGAATGAAGCGCCGAAAGTAGGAACACAGTCCTACGAAACTGCGCAGTTCTTTGACGGACGTCGGTTTCGGGAACTCGGTCACGGCCCGAAGCTTGGCTGGATCGGGGAGAATTCCGTCCTTGGACACGACGTAGCCGAGTATTGTGAGCTGGCGTGCTGCAAATCGGCACTTCTTTAGATTCAGTTGCAGACCAGCGTTGCTCAAACGCGTCAACACATGCCGGAGGCGTTGAAGATGCGTGGAGAAGTCTGGAGCAAACACAACGACGTCGTCGAGGTAGCACAAGCACGTGTGCCATTTCAGGTTGCGCAGAATAGTATCCATCATGCGCTCGAAGGTGGCGGGCGCATTACACAGCCCAAACGGCATGACGTTGAATTCGTACAAGCCGTCGGGCGTGACAAAGGCGGTCTTCGGTCGAGCGTCATCAGCCATAGGTACTTGCCAGTACCCTGAGCGCAAATCGATGGATGAAAAGAATTCTGCTCCTTGTAGGCTGTCAATCGCGTCGTCTATGCGCGGTAGTGGATACACGTCCTTACGAGTGATCTTGTTGAGCCGTCGGTAGTTTACACAGAACCGCACAGAACCGTCCTTCTTCGCAACAAGAACGACAGGAGACGCCCAGGGGCTGTTAGATGGTCGAATAACATTGCGTCGAAGCATGTCGTCCACTTGCTCGTTGATTACGCGGCGTTCTGTGGGAGATACGCGATATGGACGTTGCCGCAGTGGCGGTTGGGCGCCAGTGTCGATGCGATGCGTAACGGTGGACGTGCGGCCGAGAGAAGTTTGAGCGACATCGAAAGAAGCGCGAAATTCTTCCAAGAGACCCAGAAGCTGGGATCGCTGGACCGGCGTAAGGTTGTCAGCAATGGAAGAAGCGAATACATCATCGGGCGATGAACCAGACGTGGTAACAGCACTGAGCGTACTGGAGTTGGGGCAGTGCGTGTCATCTGGTTCGTCCATAACTTGTGCTTCTTCGAGGGGTTCCACGCTGCCGAGACATTCTCCTTGCACCAACGTAACACTGTACGGAGATGGGTTGATAACAAAAATTGACGCGCTGCCCTGAGTGACTTGCACGGTCGCGAAAGGCACCAGCAAGCCTTTCCTCGTGCGAACACGGTCAGATGGCGAGAGGAGTGCAGCGGTGTCGGAGAGACTGGCGCAGTAGACGGATACCGCCGTTGACGAGTTTGCAGGCACTGTGGTGTCGTCTTTGACGAGTACCTTGCTCACAGACGATGGACAGTCAGCCGGCGTCAGATCAGAGAATGGTGAGAGCTCTATTTCGGCTGGTGCGCAATGAATCACGGCCTCGTGGTGGGAGAGAAAATCCCATCCTAGGATGACGTCGTGAGAGCATGCTGGAATTATGATCAATTCGACTGCGTACAGAGCATCGCTAATTATGACGCGGGCTGTGCACACCGCTGTAGGGTGAATACTTTGGGCGCTGGCTGTACGGAGGGAGAGCCCGGGAAGTGGCGTCGTCACTTTTCGCAGTAATCGGCTAAGTTTGGCGTCAATAACGGATACGGCGGCTCCAGTGTCGATAAGGGCAGATGCGCGAACACCGTCCACAAACACGTCTAACACGTTCGATGGGCTTCTCTGAGGGCTTTCGCAGTTCGACAGCGTCGCAGCCCTTGCCTCGTGGACTGCGACGACTAGTTTTCCTGGTCACGTGGGACCGGACGTGGCCGCATCGGTGACAGTGATCGGCGTCGTGGTGACGGCGAACGGCGCGTAGATGGAGCTGAGCGAGACGACGGTGACATAGGCGGCGGTGAAGCGTAATACGGGCGGCTTGACTGGCTGGTGATGGTTGAGCCGACACGAGGCGGCTGCACGCGATTGCAATAGCGGGCAACATGACCGGCGCAACCGCACGCGAAGCAGATCGGGCGGTTGTCAGAAGTGCGCCATCGATTCGTCGGGGTAGGTCCCATCCATGACGCAGGACGCGGTGGACGAGGCGTCTGCTGATACGACTGCATGATGGGCTGCATCGGTGGCCCAGGTATGACGTCGGCAAACGCAGCCGGCACACTCGCTTCAAAGGCCTGAGGTCTGGCGACGGCTTCGGCGTAAGTAAGTGGGGCAGCCACAGAGATCGCTTGGGGTGACCTGGCTACAACTTGCGCGTAACTGAGCGGTGCAGGCGCCGGAGGGGGCTGGTGGTATTCCGGCATGACTTCCGCGATTTCCTGCTGAATAGCGCGGCGTAAGGGAGGCAGCAGCGTGGTCGATGGTTGTTCAACATGCTGCTGCTGAGGGAAGGCCAGTAGGGAGAACTGGCGGGCAATTTCCTCGCGCACAAAGGACTTGATCTCGGCTAGCAAGGCGGACTGATCAGAAATGGCCGACAAGCCAGCGAGATCGGCGTCACGTGATGCAGGTCGACGGGTCAGCAACCGCTGCCGGCGCAGCTCCTCGTAGCTTTGGCAGAGCGTGATCACCTCGGCCACAGTACGAGGGTTCTTGGCGAGCAGCATAGTGAAGGCGTCGTCGTCGATGCCTTTCATAACGTTGCGGATCTTGTCAGACTCAGGCATAGCTGCGTCGGCTTTCTTGCACAGGTCCAGGACGTCTTCTATGTAGCTCGTAAAGGACTCACCGGTCTGCTGAGCTCGTTCACGTAAACGTTGTTCGGCTTGCAGTTTACAAAGGGCAGGGCGGCCAAACACGTCGATGATGGCGGTCTTGAAAGCAGACCACGTGGGGAAATCGGTGGCGTGGTTGTTGTACCACAGGCCCGCCACACCCGCGAGGTAGAAAACCAAGTTGCTGAGTTTGCCTGCCTCGTCCCATTTATTGGGTACGCTCACACGCTCGTACATCGCAAGCCAGTCCTCAACGTCGGTCCCATCCGCGCCGGTGAAGATAGGGGGGTCGCGGATGCGGGGGACACCGGGGCAGGAGGTCGTTGTTTGAGGAGGCGTTTGCTGAGCAGCGTCTTGAGGCATGGTAGTTGGTAGGGTACGGGATCGTAGCTCCAGGGGCATCGAATGGGAGCACAGCACTCTCCACCAATTTGTTGAGGTGTTTATTAGACGGCAGTCGGCGACGATGCTCAATGGCGACAGTCAAGCAAGAACACGAGCTCAGAGCGCGAGCGGGAAGAGCCCAAGAGGACGACCCACTAGAAGGATATAGAGAGCGCAACCCCTTACTCAACTCAAAGGCTTCGCTACAATAGTAACATTTCTGGCCGCAAATGTCACCAGGGGCGCTTGCTTCACGCCGGCAACGCGGCTGTGAGTAGTACGTCATGAGCGCGGTGAAATTCAGTGCGAGACATCGTAGCCGCATAATGAACGTTTACCTCTTCGTGCGCGTGTGCATAGTCTGCCCTGAATCGTACCGCTCACTGGCGTCGCGGCGTGAGCACTGCAACTCGGCAAGAGCAAACGCAGAGGGCGGACCCGATCCTTGCCGTGGGCGTGTGTCAATCAAGCTGATTGACACGCGAACTCGGGTTGAAGCTCGGTGATTCTGGGAAGGCTCCAGTTGAACTCGCGACTGTCAAAGTTCCGGTGTGACTGTCAAGCGTTTCGTGCGGTGGACGTTAAGTAGCAGCTTATTTGCATTTAAAAGAAATTTGGTCAGCTTGCACTAGTTGTGCAAGGCTGGAGCCATCAGCGGAGCTTGTGATCACCTAGCTTCTTTCAGCATTTTACTTGGCTCATTGTCGACTCATTCTTCTCGTCTGCTCGGTATGCTTCGGGGTGACGACCGCGTCAGCTGATTCTCCATTAAGATAGTATTAATAAACTTGTTGATAATTAGCAAGACCTTAACTATCATGGCACTAAATAGTTCAGTGCTAAATGGCCTGGTTTTTGTTAGCACGGCCTTCATTTACTCAGGGCCCATGTCAAGGTCTTAATTAGCCTTGAAACAATTATCATAATATTAATCAGTATGATACTAATAAGCATGGTTGTCAATAATAAGGTCCTAATTATTTTGGTTTTAACTAGCTTGCTCGTAATTAGCGTCCTCTTACTTAGCATGATCTTAATTATTTCAGTCTTAGCTTGTCATGGCCTAATTAGCACGGTCTTGGCAAGACGTGGCTTTATTAGCGCGGTATTAGAATGGCCTGTCTTAATTAGATTAGTGATACCCCGTCTCGACCTAATTAACTAGGTCTACCGGCTCGCTTATGGGCTAATGAGGCGGGCGCACGTGATCGGGGAACGAGCAGAGAAGATGACGTAAAGGGCGCGCGCAGGCCGAGCAACGCGCTAGAACGTAAAGGTCGATCATGCTTATACACGTGGCCTCGGCGATTGCATCCGGCCACGCGCTCTTGTAATCGCTCGGCCGGAGATATTCTCAGTGGCCACAGTACTAGTTATTCTAAAGAATATATAGGGCAGGCATGAAAAGCTTGGAATGAATTTAAACATCCCGTACCTCTAAAAAATATCATTAGTAAATATTTCTGACACTTTTCTTGCATGGATGCACTTCTGCACTCAGTGGAACGACAAATATTAATGAAAGAATATGACGCTGGTTTATGACACTGAAGACACTACCCAACTTTGTAGACCGCCCTTGACGTGACACGACAACCGTGTTCCATGGCAACCGATGGAACGCAGCGAGTGCTGAGAGCTGGATTTGACCTTTTCGTAGTATTCGTTCAAAAGAGGATGTCGCCAGAGCTCAGAAAGATTGAGAGTTTCGCCACACTCGGGCCATCCTCCTTAGAACCCTTGGGTGGAATGGAATTTCTACATGTCATGTGTTCCCAGCGATGGAAGGGAAATAGGAGAAATGGCGGAAGGTCAAGAGAAGAAAGGGATACGCAGGAGTTTGACACCGGTTTGTCCACTTCCACTGCCTCGAGAATGGGAAATACCGGCCTCACTCCCACTCTTCCGTCTTGGTACTCTAGTTTTCGTTTTTCTTTTTTTTTTTGCCAAGTGCTGCACGCGCAGAAAAGGTGTCATCATACCACTGTTCACCCTGACTGCTGTTGGTGTGTCGTCAGGCGAGGCTTTACCTCCGAATATAGGTCCTTGTCCGAAAAGCGCTATGTATAGGTTTCCGCATTGTGATATTCTTCGGAGGTGCCTTCTCGCCCCCTCTCTCCTTTACTTTTCATTGACTCGTTTATCGTTCAGCTGAGAGCACAAACAATAATTCTAGTCCTTAAAGGATGCTTCAGAACAGGCGGATTAAGGTAAACTGAATAGCGATATTTTCTTTGCTGAGTTCTTTCTTTATAAGTAGTACATGTCACTGTCGCAATCTTCGCAATACCACTTGACTGCTAATAGTCTATTTATCAAGAGCATTTCAACAGTTTGTAAGCGAACAACACGAGTATCTGATGGTTGTTGCTACAACTGAAGTCTCAGAATGCCGCCTTCTAGATTGTTCGACGCAACGTGGAGGACCACGAGTAGCGCCTTATCTCTGACGTGATGCCGCGCAGTTGCAAGTCGTATTGGTTATACGTAACTCCGAACTAACGATAGATGTGTTGTTTCGTTTGATAGCTTTGGTGTCATAAACTGCTGCATTGCGCCCTATCCTGAACGTTTCTGCTTGAGGTTTGAAAGAAAACTTTTGCACTGAGCCTCCTCTATGTTTGCACTATCTTAAACCGAGCTTTTTATTAGCTTCGTCCACCTCGGTGGTGCAGTGGTTACGGTGCTCGGCTGCTGACCCAAAAGTCCAGGATTCGATCCCGACCATGGTGGTTGCATTTCGATGGAGGCGAAACGCTTGATACCCAGGTACTGTGGGATGTTAGTGCAGGTTTAAGGACACCACATCGTCAAAATTTGCGGAGCCCTTCATTACGGCATCCATCATAATCATATCGCGGTTTTATTATGTAAAACTCCAGATATATTATCTTTAGAGGCTTCAAAACGTTACTGCAGTAGCTTATAAAGACGAATGAAATGGCTCATTCTCCTTACGCTTGATCTACAAGTAGAAACTTCAAATACCCGCAATTACCTTATTCTTTCCAGCAATTTTTATAACAACAGCATTTCTTCGCGCACTGCGATAGATTTCTCTTCACCAATCTGACGGTCTCTGAAGCTTTCGATCGATCACCCATGTTGCAACCATTTCTTTGAAAAAAATTTAAAGCTGGTAATAGAACAAATTACAAACCTATGCAGACAACAATTTCAATTGGGCAGAGAGCGTTATTGGAGTCATACTCTTCAAATACTACATACGTTGCACCAAACCATACTTTGCGAAAGGATAGCGATTCCGTCCTCGAATTTATATAGGGAGCCCTACAAGCGCTATATGCTACACACCGACAGTTGTTTTTCTGATCAGGGACATATCACCTAACAAACCATAAATGATGTACTTGCCAAAAAAAGTAAAAAGAAATGAAATACTTGAAAAATATGCAAACACAGAGGAAGTAATTGTGCAGTGCGTAATCTTTGAGAGCCAAGAAATTGTTTTGGCGAGTTCTAAATGTCAGTTAACATAGTAAAATAATCCTAAAGAACAAACTGGCTTCTATCCTTAGGAAATCTCAAAGTCGCAATTCAGCACGAAATTCGACTTTGTCATTTGTCGCACTTATCACTTATGCAATTTTGGGTGAACAGGACACATAGTATATACCATAACTAATTCAAAAAGAATCCTATAGATCGCAAAGTGACCATACTCGCCTTGGTTAATAATAAGGGCACGCTGTTATGCGTGCTTGTTTGGCCGTTTTGCTCGTTATTGGTATACGTTTGTATTACAGGCAATTCTTATCGCGATAATCTCACTTAATTTTTCAAATTGTTCTACACAAGGCGGCTCGCTTTACCTTATCATCATATAGATACATCATTATGACGTGTACCCCGTAAAATTTCTCTCTGCATTTTCTAATTCTTTCATGCACAAAGAATTTTTTCAGATGTTCTCTTACCTAAAAGTAACTGCCGTTTCTCTATCCCCATGAAGCCCATCATATCTTGGAATTTATCCTGTGTTCCCTCGAACAGGCAATCAGAAGTAAAAAAAGGTTGCTCACTTCCAAGGTTATCACATTATCACGGCTCTCTTGTATTAAAACATTTCAAATGGTACCTAGCTACTGGCTACCGTCAAAGAGCATTGGCTGTCAGTACGTTCCCCAGCATATATGTGGTACCAACAAGTCTAATATTTAGTTTTATATACAGGTATTAATATATTGATCACAGTTTGGTAACATTTCCTTGCCGTTTGTTTTCCTTATACCACCGCGAAACTTCGCACTAGGAAGTCTAATATCGTATTTTGTTTTAATTCATCTAGTTAGTTCTATGTTATTTCAGTGCAGGATGTGACACGTCTGTTTAAAAGTGTATTTATCACGTGAATGCCACGCACTTCTTTTTAGTTTTCATTACACTCCACAAACGTTCCATACAGTTTTTGTTCTTATTCTAATCTTACATTGCCGAGCCAGATTGAACTCAGTTTTCTTTTCTTATCCCACTATACGATATTACGCCCCTGAGACAGTGCTATTTGTTTTCCTTTCCGGACGTGACAACCTATGGTGTTCCGATGCAGAATTGCTTTATTCAACGAAGGGACAGCTGAATCAAGCGAAACATTGGGACCCGGCGCCAATCTCAGATTCTCGATTTGAATGTGGTCCCAAGCGTGGCGATATTCGGATACGCTATTTTGGCTGCCTCTAGATAAGTTATTTTTTTACTTCGATGTCCATCTCGGGGCACTTCGTTTCCTTTTTATTTCCTTTATATTTGCTCTATCTCTGTATTCCCCTAGGGCGTTTCCTGTCCTTCATTGCCTCTTCGCTTCACTCCCTTTCTTTTTTTCCAAGCCTTGGAAGGAGAGTAGCGGCGCCTCCCTATATTACTTTTGCAGAGCTTGGTCAGCCGTTTTACGAGTTTTCAGGATGCCCCGTGCCGTCTCGGAGGGACGTAAATCTCGTCGTATCACTGCGCTCTGCCCTCGGCGTGGCAACGCGCTCTTCTATTTTGTTTGGGCTCCGTACTGAATTCCGAGGTGCCAACGCTTCCTGCTATACATTTAACGTTATTTTCATGCTGGTCGCTCTTCCCGGCGGCACTGCATCCGCGCTTCAATGCTTCCAAGAAATTCCATTTATTTTTTTCACCTCCTGTTACGCTCTTTCATGAAATCTCAATTTCCCTAAAGTAACGTCAAGACGTAGCACGTACGCGTGAATGTACGGACAGTAGCTTTCACAACTTGAATCTATTACTGAAGTTATAACTCTCCCCATATCTAAAACCTTATATGACGGTCCACTTACCATAATTTGTGCTTTTCACGCCTAAGGTTAAAGGTGACCTGTCGCAAAAAATGCGGTATCGGTATCGGCGTCCAGTGGCGTTCTCCGTGAGCGAATAATCACAATGTATGCAAACGCTAAAGTTAGGGTTCGAGTACAAAATGAACCCAGGCATTCTTTGTGGGAGTGAAATATTCTGCCTCAAAGCCACGCCAGCACTTGAAACTGATCCGGAAAAAGGCCATCTACAGGCGTCATGTCGGGCGAAGAGTCGTGTTAACAGATACAATAGTGCATGGCATTATGCGTAAAATCACACCAGGTGTCACACCTCCGAGTTCTGTAAGTCGGTGGTTCAAAGCTGCCGACCGAATTCAAAGGGCTCAGCCATATTAAATTGTCATCATCATAAGTCAAGTTAGCAACAAAGTGTGCTGCTACATAGGTGCGTTGTTGCCTTATATAGACGCGCTTCGTTACCTTGAAAAGTGGTCAGTTATCGTATAGTGGACACTTCGCAATCGTACCTGCAGTCGGCGCCGAACGAGGGTTCACAACGACCACTGTCACGCCTACACACGTTCCTTCCCTCACGACACGACTGAAGGTTTAAACCGTGAAGTGAAGCATGGCAAGCGAGTGAGAAGGCGAGGCGAATAGGGCCCGATAACGCCATCGCTCTCCACTCTTAAAGGCGAAGCTTTACGTCCTCTGAGTTCACACTCATTTCACTGACAAATGACTTTCTACTTAATCTAGGCTCACACGAGGGGTCGGTCAGGACATATTGCGAGTATATAACTTTCTTTTTCTCTTTCTTTCTTTCTTTCTTTCTTTCTTTCTTTCTTTCTTTCTTGCTTTCTTTCTCTCATTTCTTTCTTTCTTTCTTTCTTTCTTTCTCTCTTTCTCTCATTTCTTTCTTCCTTTCTCTCATTTCTTTCTTTCTTTCCTCCTTTCTTTGTTTGTTTCTTTCTTTATTATTTTATTTAGAACAACACTAGTTGTCCAAGAGGACACGGCTAAAGGCAAACATTGCCTGACTGCAGGGGTGTAGCCAGAAATTTTTTCCGGGGGGGGGGGGACCTCTTTGATCTGAAGGGGAGGTAGGGCAGGCAGATGTGATCGAGTGTCATTTCGAGCTCTGTATGTCATGGCGAAAAAAGAAATTCGGGGGGGGGGGGTCATGGGGCCGGTGTAACCCCCCCCCCCCCCCCCCCCTGTCTACGCCACTGCCTGACTGGGACGTGCCACCCATACAGCACCAGCACCCATACAGCACCATTGCATGCAATGAGCCCATAGCCAGTTGTGTTTGCAACTGAAGGAAGCCAAGTTTAGTCATCTGCTGATCGATACGAATGAAGCAGGGCATGCTGCTACGTCCACGTCAACAAATTGTGAATCGATAAATAAATGGTTTAAAGTCCTAACAAAGATGAGACATCGTGTTGGAGTGCCTGCCAATTTTCCACCCTGCTTTCCTTTATTCTCACATTCTGTCGGGCAGAATATTCAATTAAATTATTACTAAACCGAAGCACAGAATTGGTTTATGTAGACTTCTTTTTTTTGCATTAGACACCCGTATCTTCGGGTAAATGACCCCTACAGGCCGAAGAGTGTTACGTGCATCAGGCAATGGAGAAATAACATTGCTCTATCCGGAAAAGAAAGTAATGTAAAGCGAATATGCAATGTGTTTCTCATTTGTGACAAACACGCATTTCTCCCCTCAATTGTACAAGTGTACTGAGCACATAAAGACCGACGAAAAAATTTATTTTTGTCATTGGCGTTCATACATCTCACTCGAAATCAATACGCCCCTATAAATAAAAGGGGGGGAGGCAGAAAAAAGGGGGGGGGGGGGGCACACTTCTAGTCAATCTCTACATGTGTGATGAAGTGGCGATCAAAATCTGTTTGTTCTTCAAAAACTTATGCAGTTTGGTTGTCAGGTGAGCTCACGCTTACCTTCCCCTCTGCACTACGGTTGCACCGGTAGCGCCCGGACGAGCCGACGTTGACGGGAACGGTGTTGCGGCGCAACAGACCGATCAGCAGCGTGCCACCTGCACCCATGTGCGAACGGAAGAGCACAGCTCGACTAACGAGCCCAATCAGTGCAGCAGTCGTTTTTCTTTTCTTCCCATCCAACAAGAACGAACTTGAAGCGAGGATCATGGAAACGCACCTACTATTCCAGCGGGAATAAATACGTAATTGCACGCTGGCGTTCGCAATCAATAAAACGTGACCACGGCTAATGCGCCCTGAAGGACGAAAGGAATTAGGTCCGTATATCAACCTCGGCCCAACACACAAGGCGATTTTGGGAAGCAACCCTGTGGCGAGATGCGATTACGCCTTTGGGCCTGGCCCATAATTTCCGGATTGAGCGTGCTCAGTAGGAAACACGGCAACGCTCTCTTTTGCTGTATCTTCATATGTCGTGTATACCGCCCGAGGTACAACTTGGATACAGGGCGAAATGACGCATCCGTCCGGTTAACGATAACACTAGTAGTTCTTGTTTGGCAGTGCGTGCAATACGCTTGGTGCCAAGTCGTACGCTGTAATGCGACAGTTCTGGCGGGTGTGAAACAAAAGTAATGAGAAATGTTATATTTTTCGGTGAGATGCGCAGACCTTCCGGATTTTTGGGCCTAAACAAAGCTTATTGCGACTAGATTCTTAAATTTAGGCCGATACTTTGCAGAGTGATGCTAAGTTAGTTGATTAGGGCTAAGAAGGTGGACGTACCCTTTGTAACACTGCTGAGGTGTTGCACTGCTCAGTTGGAGGGCGCAGGTTCGATACCCGGCCACGTCTACCCTATTTAGATGGAAACGAAACGCAGGAACGCCAGTGTGCTTAGATTCATTTTCACGTTAAGGAACTTCAAATAGTCAGAATTAATTCAGAGTATCCCGTTACGACATGCCTCATGATCACGTCGTGATCCTCGCACGTAAGAACTGCTATTTATATTTTAAAAAATACAGCTCCTTTCTTTCATTTCAACCATTACCTTGACACTCACATGAATAGTGGCAACAAGTAAGTTTTCCTTGTAGTGAGTACATCGATTAGCTATGCATTCCATAATAAATTATTATTGAACGCATTTGTTACGAGACATGGAAGGCCGATTAGCTCTAAGACATTCGCATATGTGATGCTCTCTCTCTCTCTCTGCGTGCATGAATGTGTGTATGTGCGCGTTTTTAGCTCACATCGCTAGGCCATTCTTCACGAGTATTTTTGGCCTACTGTTTGGTGTCAGGCATACGTTCATTTTCAGAGCTACTTTCTGCGAATATTTTATTATATCACAAACGAAAATCCCTCTTATAATGTAGTTTCACTGGTTCCACACGCACTGCCATTGTGGTTGTTATTCTCCAACATATTTATCGCCGTCTCGTCTAATAAATGCTCTTCTCTTGTGTATTTCGTAGCGGCAATATAGCAATATAATTGCTATATTGCCGCTACGATTAGCAATATAAATTTAAGAAAGGGCAGTTGTAAGTTTTGTAAATAGACGAAGGCAGCTGGTATAAATGGTGCTAATTTCGACAAAGCATAAACTTTGTTTAAGAACGTCACATTTCTGTTTTGCTGCGGAGTACGTTTGCTCAAGATAATGTTTGCCTTGACCATCTAATTTAAAATACAGTATCTAAAACATTGTATTCCATTAGATTGCAGATGTGAGATCCAGAAACAGAAACTGCCTGAAACGGAAACACGAGGTTAGATCCTAATTTTCTAGACTTTTATTTCTTCACTATAACACACTGCCTAATATTATTTCCACCGTCGTAATCTTAAGCTGACTGTTTTAATAGCGGAAATATTTCCACCGTGCGTAAGGTGTGATCCGTGTACTGGAAAAACCTCGCTGAACAATGACGTCACCGCGCGTCCTCATGGCAACCCTAAGCTACTCGTGTCGCCGCGCCAAAAGCGCGGGAACGCGGGACTATGCTCGCTTGAGCTTGGATAGACTTTGAATACCGATCGATACAGGGGCGTAGGCGGAAATTTTTTTTCCAGGGGGAAAGGGGGTCACCTCCTTGATCTGTAGTGGGGGCCGGGCAGGCGATGTGATCGAGTGTCATTTTCTGCTCTGTATGCTATGGCAAAAAAAATTCGGGGGGGGGGGGGGGGGGCACGGGCCCGGTGAGCCCCACCTCCTGGATACGCCACTGGTTCGATATGTAATGTATAGCCAATCAATACTGATTGATAACGAATTAATACACAATACTTAGGCCAGGTAGCGACCTCTGAGCCGAAACTTGAGAGGGAAGTAACTAGACGAATAAGAATGGGGTGGAGCCCATTCGGCAAGCATTCTCAAATCATGAATGATAGTTTACCAGAATCCATCAAGAAGAAGGTACATAACAGCTGCATCTTACCGGTACCTACCTACGGAGCAGAAAGCTGGAATTTTACAAAGAGGGTTCGACTTAAATTGAGGATGACGTAGCAAGCAATGGAAAGGGAAATGACAGGTGTAACCTTAAGGGACAAGAAGAGAGCAGAATGGTTCAAGGAAAAAAACGGCTGTTAAGGGCATATTAGTCGAAATCATAAAAAAGAAATGGACGTGGGCAGAGCATACAGCGCGTGGACAAGATAACCGCTGGTCATTAAAGGGCCCCTCACCAGGTTTGACAATTTTGAGCTAACGAGCGCAATGCATACACTGGGCGTTCACGATCACGTCTGCCAAAATTTGCAACGCTACGCGCCGCGGAAATGGGTCAAATTTCAAGGTGAACGCTGCTTGCCCTTCCTCTCGCGGGCGCGCGCTTTAGAGAATGAGGGGATGACATACATGAGAAAATGGCCCTACGTAGATGGTAGTGCTGTGACGTCGCTCCTCTACGTAGACAACTGTGCTCTGACGTCGCCAACAGTAGCACGTGACACTGCGATAACTATTTGACACGAAATGTGTAGTTTGTGTAATTTGTTACTTGAATAGATTAATAAAACATGAGAGAAATAATGAGACACACAAAGGGAATGTGTGCGTCTTTTTCATTTTTCTTCCTGAATTTCAGCGAGATGCGGGGCTAATGTGCCTCCCTTTCCCATGCGTTCGTGTCCCCGCGGTTAGCGCATCGAGCAGACGCCATCCCTGGCAATGAAAGTAATGTTCAGGCGCGTTCGAGCACTCATTATGCTCATTTATTCTACTGCGTCCAAGTAAACGTTAATGCGGCACTGGCTCACAATACCGCCACTCTCGTGCCCGTACAAATGTCTCAACTTTCATGCCCATCCCGCACAAACAGGCAGTACACCACAGAGAACGCCGACAAAACGCCCACGGCCGCTACATAAAAAAAAAAAAAGGTAGCGGCCGTGCAACGCCGTTCGCGTGCTCGGGCTGGCTCGGGCACGTCATGCGCACGTGAGCATGCATGCGCATGACGTGTTCATGCGTATGTGTCAAGTGAAGAGGGCAGGGAAGGGATTTGGCTTGCTAAGGCTACACGGAGCGAGTGGCAAGGGTTTGAAACTCGCCTCCTCGCATCATGGTTTCGCGCCGCTACAAATTATTGTTTTTCTCAGCTCGTAATGAACCGATTTGAAAAATTCCTGCGGCATACTGCTCTTCATTCGGCACACAACAACTTCCAGCGTCTAACTAAAATTTGCTACGTGGCCTGGTGAGGGGCCCTTTAAGAGTAGCAGACTGGATGCCAAGAGAAAGGAAACACGTGAGGGGGAGACAGATTTTGGTGGGAAGGTGAGAATAAGAAGTTTGCCGTATAACGTGGCCGCATCAAGCACAGGACCGGTTAGATTGGCCGAACATAGGAGAGGCCTTTGCCCTGCAGTGGGCGCAATCAGGCATACGATGATGGTGATGACGATGAATTTACGAAAATGCCGCCAGACGCCTGCCTGTGCTCGCTTGAGCTTGGATGCACGAGTAATACTGATCGATAGCCGATCAATAGCCAATCAATACTGTTCGGTAACAAATAAATACCCAATAATTAATATAAAATGCCACGAAACGCATGGCAATGCTTGTTTCAGCTTTGATACTCGAGTAATGCCGATCGATAGCCAATCACTGCTGATAGATTACTAACCGATGCCGATTACGACCTCGATGAAACCTGATGAGCATTACTTGGCCAATTTGGACTTCATCGGGCCAATTCATACCGATCGATAATCAAACAATACCGATTCATATACAAAACTAATGGAAGACGATACCGACATAGCATCGCCATATGTAGTAGAGTATAAGAAGGGGCGGGAATGGGTACTGTAGTTGACAAGGAGGGAAAGGGAAACGGAAGGCCACCAGCTCTGCTCTTTTCTCAGTCATCGCACCGCTAGTGCATAGCTGCCTGAATTCTTTTTCCTACGACCACCTGCCGCTATTGCGACAAGCGTCTGCATAAGCGCTACCTTCTAGTCCAATGGCCCAAACGATTTGGAAGAAATAACTACAGTAAAAAAAAGGGCATTGAAGCAAGATGAAAGCAATGTGGGCCAATATTCCTGTCACTCACTACATCGGCACACGGCTGAGAGATCAGTGGAAGCATGCCGCCTTTCGTTAGCAAAATTGTATACGTACCGTACTGACTCTTGCAAAAGCTGCACTGTTTTTAACGACTTGACGAGGTGCGGCCCCACAGACGGGACCGGTCCATCTGGTCTAATTTTGCTGGCTACGAATGTAGGGACTTCAATGCGACACGCAGTTTTATTTCATGATCGTATACCGTGATGAACGTAAGCGCTGTCTTGAAATTTCCCTTTTTCGGCTCTTGTGCGCGGTTGGGTATTCTTCTTAATATTTCGTTTCTGTGCTGGAGGAGTGGCTTTCAGGCGAATGCCGCCCTTACGATCGAGAGTCGATACGGCATTTGTGTCCCCATGTTTCTGCTCGCAATAATCTGCCAACATTTATTTTTTTTTCGCGACACAATAAAATACTACCGTAAGCTCATGATGCCATAAAATCAACCATAGTAGAGTAAAATACTTGTCTTAAAATGAGATGTACCAGACAAAAATGCGTTGTCGCGTAGTATGGCCGCGAAATCTCTTCTCTCTAAGCTCCTTGCACCTGCGACCTTCGTCGTAACAAGCACCGACGCCGTCCTTATTGCAAGTAATAGAAAATGTAATCAGTTTTCGTGAAACCTAAATGCATTGATCCAAGATGAAAAAAGGTTGAAAACAGCTTGTATTCTGTATTTCCCTTTCGGTAGAGCCTCATTTTGTTATTCTACGGATACATCCCGAAAACTCGGGTCAGGAAGATTTCATCCCGATTCCGTATTAACTCCCGCTCCATCGCTGGTTTGAGGCGTATTTCGCGTCCTGGTTCGCCGCAGAAGTCTGAAGCAATATGTGGATAGTGGGGACTTTTCTTTTTTTTGCTGAGCGAGGCACTTCAGCTAGAACAGTGTAAAGAATGATGACAAAGTCTGAAAACGATCCAGTGAGCTTCACAGCGTATGGGACATTTTAAAATTGCTGCAAGCGCAGATAGATATATCTTTCGCTTCAATGTCATTCATTTTTTCTTGTTTTTTAAACTCAGTCATTCATGTCATTCTTCGTTTTGTGTTGTCGCGGAGTAACATATTGAAATCAGATGTGTGACCTTATTTCTTCGTCGAGATTGGTATAAATCAAACAAGAAATCGCTAATATGACCTATTCTTTTCCCAAATGCGTGGTCACAACCAAGTTAGTACGACCATTTTTTTTTCTCTAGCACGTGGTTTTCTTCGAGTGCCGCCAGCAGTATAAGCTTTTGTTTGAAAGGAGAGATTCCATATGGTCACACGTGGACCCACGGCATGAATAACTGAAATTGTGCTCATAGCAAGCCCCTTGCAATCGTCACAAATTCAATTTTTACTCTCAGCAGAACGAAAAAAAATGCTTTTAACGAAACGTTGTCTCTGCACAACATGAAGAAATACAATCAAAGAACATTACCAAGCAAGAGGTGTGCGAGTTTACTATATGACCTCTGAATATACATCAGAACACAGTTCTTGAAAAAATGAGACTTTTCTGTATTTTTACATTGACTGCCTAATAAAATTTTGCGGATTATACATGCCGCCAACTAACCCTCAAAAGATTGTGAAACGCAGGTCAGTTTCAATTCGAATATTAACGCCACCTTTTCACTGCACCAATGAGCAATCGCGTTAAAAGCTTCCAGAAACAACTGAGTGAAAACTTGTTCAAAATCGTAGCGTTCTATTCAGTAAGAAAGTAACAGACTTATCCAGATGAAGGGGTGGTAGCCGAAATACAACAGGAGATGATTTGAAAACCGAATTAACGTTCTGACTCGGGCGTTTCTCGAGTCTTGAATAAGGTAATGCGCCATTTTGCTCGAATTTAGTGGGAGCACCTCAGTATTGAAGATGTTCCTCTATTTCAGCTGTCGTGCTTTTGACAAGGCACCATTTCTCGCATAGCAAGAAGCCCGGTGTACAGAAGGCAGCACACAGAGAGACTAAACGAACCTAAAACCGCACTCCCTTCTACATCCATATCAGCTGCGCAGTCATTCGGTAAATTGAGTTTTTGAGCTCCGAAAGCGGGTACGTGAAAATCTATTTAGCTAATGGGTGAACTTATTATTTTTTTGCCATACTGTCACTTCTTCGTGTTCATTTTCATGAGGACTGCAAGCTTCTGGAATTATTAAATATATCCCTCAGCTTCCTTCCTATCGAAGCCTCGTGAGCAAACTTTGGAGACACTTTTATCGCTGATGGGCAATATAATATGCGCATGTCTTCACGAGTTCGTCATTTTGAAACTGGCAAACACGTTACTGTGTAAAACATTGATCCCGTGCTAATCTCTTCATGTTGCCATTGAGTCACCGCACCTGAGTCCACTGTGTGAAATAACGTCAGTATATCGGCCGTATTAGGCAATGGAATATTTTTTACTCACAAAATGAAAAACAAAACCAATATCAAGGTCGGCTACATGCTACGTACTCGTGTACATCGCTGCGGAATACATATTTCTTGCGTCAAAATGCACTTCTGAGATAAGATATAACAAACGAGATGATAGTAAACCCTAATTCTCTCTTACATTCATACTAGATTAAGTCAGGCTTCCTTAAAAGGGTCATGAAGCACCCCTTGGGCTTGTTGAAAAAACACATCATGCGGAAAGCTGACACGGTTATGAACTGCTGTGCAAAATATTACAGTCGTGCGCGCCGCGTAAAGGCCACAAGCGGAGCGCGAAGTTGCCGTTTCCTCAGGCACCCTCTTTTCAAACAGAGGCCGGTTCTCACTCTCGTCGGTGGGCGGGGCATCTGCACGTTGACGTCGCAGATCTGCCAGCTTACGTCGCAAGAGATATAGCATGCTTATTGGCCGATAGCCGGATGAGATGCGCTTCTTGCCACGGGGTGCCTCCACTTGCCCGCGCCGCACTCCTCAGTCTGCTAAATGTACACGGTAGCCGCACTCGCGCATGCGAATCACAGCGGGAGAGCAATCGCGTTTCATGACGCGCGCTGACGTAACTTCTTACCCCCGTGCCATCCCTCCCTGTCTAGCTTCCAGTGCGCCCGTCGGCACGAGAGAAGAGAGAAAGCGCTGAGATTGTGCGCCAAATTCCCGCAACTCCGCTCATTCTTGACGGATTCGAGAAATTTTTGCGGCAATCGATTCGGGAGGCAGTAAACTCCGATACTGAGGTCATTAGATCATTACTTGGAAAAGTGGTTCATGACTCCATTAAAACATGAGATAAGCTAGGAGATGTTGAGAAAACGAAAGGGGAACACGCACCAAACTATACAGGTCTACATCGTGCACACATATGTTGAGAAGCTGCGCACTCGCTCCTTCCCTTTATAGCCGTGAAGGGAAGAAGAAGAAATAATAGAGAAGAGAATGCAGGTAGGTCTTGGCCAATCCCCCGTAGTGGGTAAGAGCCAGTACAGAGGTACAAGCAAGCAAGCAAGCAAGCAAGCAAGCAAGGTTAACCAGTTTAGGACAACCGCTTTGCTACCCTACACATGGGAACAGTGTAGAGAGATTGAAAGATGGAGGGCAAAGAGAACAAAGAGAGAAAGGCAGCCCATATCACAGCACACGCACACAGTCAGTCAGTCTGTCACTCTTGCGTGGCACGTGACATTACTGTCACAGCCGCTTGCCCAAGCCCGTTTATTTTAAACACCTAAGTAGTGCCTTCATCGCCTTTATCTGCGATGTCTTCTGTCGACGACATTTAAACGGGCCCTGCAACACCTTTCTTAGTTATATTGGAATAGTCTCATTATTGATGTATGACTCTCCACGAGTCATATGCCGCAAAAATTTTTCGAATCCCTCAAGTCTAAGTGGTGTTACCAAATTATAGAGATCACGTTCCGCAGCTTTCTCCCTCCACTCAACGCCGCGAGCGCGCGGAAAGCTGCGCGGGGCGTGAAGGGAGGGAGGACAGAGGTGCGAGGAGGCACCGAAGAGTTACGTCAGCGCCGGCGGCATTTTTTTTCTTCATTTTTTTTCTCTCTTGCGTCGCGGCGCAACCACGTGGTCTGTGGCGCCACTTCCGGTCGGCTTGCGTGTTCGTCGTCGAGCAGAGTCCATCGCACCGTGTATCGCGCGTGCTTGAAAACTGCGAGTCGGTTTGGTAATGTTGGGTTTGCACCTCGAACTGCCGTAGTGTTTTCATCACTCTGCCAACCATGGACGCAAACCTGCGTGCGCGTTTGGAATGAATGACAGCTGAGATGGGTTTCGACCCACACTCCGATACACCACCTCGTCGCACTGCTCGCGCTTGAACCGTATTCAACACGGCAAAGCTGCGTGCACCCTTCTCCCAGTGGCGCTACTCCGGTGCTGTTTGCTCTTCGAATGTGGGCGCACAGCGAGTGCGGGCTGACAACAAAGGACTAAAGACTAGAAGAAAGGATCGTAGGGCATAGGGCAGGCGCGGACCCATCCCCCGGCTGTCTGCAGCTACCGTGAAAATGCGAGTCTGCTTGGTTGCTGTGTCGCGGTTTCTCGGGAACGTGAGACTACGGGGAGGATACGCCGAGGTACGGCTCGATGACATACTGAACAGACAGCGAACGGGACTCTCGCCATACAGCGAACACGGGTATCCTAAACTAGCCGGCGCCAGCATTGTTATCGGAGAAATGCTGCACCGCTGCCTCGGTCGGTCGTGAGAACGTGCCGACGATGCAGTTTCCAGCTGACGAGGCAACACTCGAACGGCTGACACTCTCAACGGCAACCGGCGATGGTCAAAAGCACAGAAATATTCACGATTTCGGCACTGCGCATGGTGAAGAAAACCCAACCACGCAACTACGAGCAGACGAGCTGTCAGTGAGACCGGAAGTGCTAATATTAATGTTTGTTCGGTGTTTTAACGGCATAACACAATATAAACATACATATTATCTACTTAGTGAACTCAAAATTAACAACGAAGGTAATAATGAGGGTGTTATCGTGATTATAACATTAGCCAATGGTGGAACTGCCGACAATCGCGTCATATATTGCGGACTAATACATCATTTGTCGAGTGAAGAGGGAGCGATTTTCAGCTGACTTTGAGAATTTATTGTAAATTCCAGGCCGCTCGCATGGCTATAATAATTGGCTCGCGTGTTCTCGGGAGCCTCGGCTACCGATTGGCAGCGCTTTTTGACCCTGCTCGAAAAGTGTTGCAGGGCCCCTTTAAGGAGAGTTTCAACAGACATTGGTCTATTGTGAAGGTGTTGTAAAGTAGACGCCATGGACCATCCCTGATAGTTATATGCCTGATGGTCACCGAGAATGTGTTGTGGCGTCCCCTCGCAACGATAGGCATCACAAAGAACGTTTTCGGCCATTCCGATGCGAAATGAATAAGAATATGTAAATACAAGCTCTAGCCATAAGCGATAAGGTAGAGTGGCCTGTCTTCGGCAGAGTCCAGTTGGCATACAGAGATGGATCGAAGAGGACGTGTGTTGTTGACGACTGGTTAAGTTGGTCTGGCTGCTTGATGCGCACCATCGAGAGAGCGTAATAACCTGTGCAAGCACTAAAAAATGGCTGGTAGCATCAGACCTTGAAAGTGGTATGGTCTTTCCTCTGTGCCTTAAAGAGCTGCCCGAGCAGCATTATCAGCATGGTACTTCCCTATGCGACCACAGTGATTTGGCAGTCGCTGTAACGTCACGTGGTGCCCTTTCTTATGTGATGTATGGAGAATACATCTAATCTCGTGTAGGAGCTGTTCGTATGGCCCGCGGCGCCGAACTGAGAGCCCAGATAGTAGGGCTGCCTTTGAGTCGCTGACGATCGACCGTTGTCGAGGTGGTTCCCCATTGGCTAAACAAAGCGCAGCGCGCAGAGTAGCTAATTCAGCAGCTGTAGTGGAGTGTTCATTACTAAAGCTGATGGTAATAGCTTTTTTTTTATTGGCGCGAGTATGCCCTACGGCATAAGTTAAATAAAAGGAAAGAGTTCAGATTCGCTGATAAAGGCCAGGAGCGGTCGATGCAACGGCCCGTGCGTCCAGCGCGTTAAGTCGGGTGGTCGACCGGGGCGGTAGTCAAGGCCTCGTAGGTGGCGGGTGCGAGCCTTGTGAAGGCCCGGACAGGTCCCAAGTAGGTGATCGATCGTTGCTTCTGTGGCTGGAGCAACGCAGAAGGGGCATGTCGTTGGGGGAGGCTGTGCACCGGATGTCCATGCAGCCCGGATGGCAGGAGTCAACGCGGCGGAGAGCTGAATACGGCTGTCCATGTGGCCAATTAGCCGAGACGACTTGGAATATTATGCATTCTTTGATATTGTCACGCACGTTCCATCTTGGACATGCCGACTACTGCCTGCGTCGACGTCACGACTCCGTAACAATATTCTACGGGGTCATGCATGCAATTGCAGCGTTGTCCATGGAACCGATGGTTTTAAACCAATGCTCTCATACGCTACCACGCAGAACCACTGTGCTCGCTCAAGTTAAACTTGTGCTTGAAACTGTACACATCGTAAGCGTTTCGGGCAACTACAGTATAAAAATAAAAAAATTAAAAATGTTAGGTTTTCTTGCATGCCTTTTTCTAACGCATCTCAAAACGAACAATCATACCTACAGGGTGCTGCAGCTAACATTAGCCAGAGATTTAAAAATATACCAACGAAATCTATATCGACGAGACGAAGTACTTTTGCTCGCTACTGCATAGAGTAAGCCACACTAATTCAAGAGAATCTTGTATTGACTGACCCGGGAAGCTGGTGTTCCTAAAAACACTCCTCATCTACAGCTAAACAAGTAATAAATAAAGGTAAAGAATGTTTTACCGGGTCTCGAGCAAGGGCGTATGTAGATTTTTTTCGGGGGGACACTTCTTGATCTGAAGGGGGGGGGGGGGCAGGCAGATGTGGTCGAGTGTCAGTTCGTGCTTTGCTTGCTATGACAAAACAATTGGGGGGGGGGGGGGGGCACGGGCCTGGTGTGCCACTCCGAGGCTGCGCCACTGGTCTCCAGTCTCCAGTTTCAACCCGGGTCCCTCGGTCCGAAAGCGAGTACCTCGACCACTAGCACACGCGCCCATGCTTGCCCAACAACTGAGGAGCATTACAGTGGCCGTGGGCGCTTCATCGCGATATTTCATGTTGTCGCACTACAAGCGATCTGCTGGACAGCGCGTAAGGTCGATATCAGGAAAAGCACAATTCAGGAAAATTCCGGCTTCGAGAAGACTCAATTCCTAACCTGCGTTTCCGTGATCGCGGCATCGTTCTTTCGTTGGGCAGTTCTTAGGCTGACGAACACTGGAAAGAACATGTAAGACGTCATGCCGATTGAGCCTGAGAACAGCGTTCCGCGGATGGCGCTACCTATAACAAACCTGAAATCTTACGTTAGGAGGCAGCATGGTTTAAGACATATACTCTTTAGGTGAGGACACTCGCGAGATGCGATGGACCAAATAAAGTAACAGCACCGCCTGCCAGTCAGTCCGCTGATGGCAGCGGATACCTATCGGCGGATGGCGCAACTTCAAGACAAAAAATCTTTCCCGAAGCAACTGGCGCTGCGCGGGAAATCGCAATGTCATAGTCAGCGAACGCGGCCATGATACGCCACCAACTACAGTTTGAAATGCATACCGCGCTTTTTGCGAGCGGAAAAAGCGACATGCGGCGGACGCTGGCGTTGCCGCCGACCACGTCGGTTGCTATAGACCAGAACACAGCGAATTCCATGCGCCATATTTGCATCGCGCGTCGCGCCATCTATCGCACACGCAACGAACCACCATGCCCGGGCTGCCATGCCAGCAGGCGCTACACAGAGCAAGCGCCAAATTTTCGACACTCCAGCCCGTCGGAGAGCGTGTTTCGCGTTTTTTCTAGCCTGTGGATTTTCGCTGTTTTATTGGAACATCAAGAACACCTTGCTCATGCAAGTCCGCAATGTATACAGCAGGCAGTTTTGAAATAGCGTACGCAATGCTTTGCGTTGGCTTTTCGCGCAACTGCGCATGCATCGTACGCTAACCGCTTTCGGGCTCCCCTTAAGTGACGGAAATAGCAGGCCGCAAACGCTAACGCTAACTTAGCGTACGCTATTCTAAACCTGCCTTATATGCGCTGAGCATGCAACCTCGCCAGGTACGTACGCTGTTACATTGGGAAAAAAAATCGTAGCATATCTACGTGGTGAATGATGATGAGTGGGGCGAAGCGAACTCGCGCTGCAGCACGGCGATGGCATTGGCGCGAGAGTGGTGCTTCTTGATGCAAGATATTGTGACTAGGTTGTTTGAGAAGCACAATCTGTTGCACACACCGCAACTATGGCTGAAACTGTTATAAAGGAAGTCCTGCTGGAAGCGCGCGTCGGCGCCTTCGGGCAGAGCCCACCTGATGCGTTTTGCAGCCACTTCACGTGCTCGCACAGCCTCCGGCTCTGCCTGCCGGTACGCGCGCTTTCTCGCCGCTTCACGGTCCTTCACACTTTGAAGATCCGACTTGCACCGCAGCCGTGCAGCTTCGGCCTCGCGGGCTCGAACGGCGGGGTCTTCGCGCCGCAGCCGTGCAGCTTGTCGAGCAGCTTCGGCTTCGCGGGCTCGAACGGCGGAATCTGCTTCGCGGCGTCGACGTGCAGCTTCGGCCTCGCGGGCTCTCACCTCAGGATTCTGTCTGCGAGCGCGTCTTGTCTTCCATCTGGCGACTCCGAGCTAAAGAGAAAACGTGCCAAGAGGGAGCCTCATGGCGCGTTACTTCTGAAATGTTGTCTTCGGGTGTCGTTGTAAACACGAGACGTAGTAAAGAAGAAAGAACGCCACACCGGTGAACACGCAAAACGAGAGTGTCACTCGTCAACGTCGTCTTCTTCTTCTACTGCATACCAGAACGCGCGCAGTAAAGAAGAAAGAATGCCACACACGCGAACACGCACGAGAGTCTCACTCGTCAACGTCGTCTTCTTCTGAATACCAGAACGCGTGCTTCTCACGAGTTAGAGGTGGTTACTACAACGCTACAAACAAACGGATGATGGACAGACCCACGGCATAAGGAGCTTCGCCCCTAAGACGTCCTCGCTGTAGTACGTTTAAGTCGTAATTGCCGTGCCGCTCGCGAAAGAATGAAACGATGTTTTGTTGCCGCATATTACAAATTGCTGACAAAGTTTAGTCGAATCTCATTATTTCAACATGCATCGCGTAATAATTAGAGTACGCTTTGCGGGTAGCTTCGCGGAACGTGACTTTTGTTTCACGAGCGCACTTGCAATAATGCGTCTTGCTCACAAAAGTGTGCCATCAGAATCACCTGCAGTATCGTTCATACATCCCTTTTGGAAGCTATCTGCGCGATTTTTATCCTGTAACGATGATGCTTTACACGCGAAACTGTACTACTCTTAGTTCAGCCGATATTGAAATGGGCGGAATGCAGCTCTCCATTATCAAATGTGTGCTGTGCAAATATGCAAAAAATTTAGCTGCTTGAGCTAGCGCTACGCCTGCGACGTAAAGCACACTGGCGCGAGTACTGTTTGCTTGCGTGCCAATACATGTATTATGTGCAGCTGGCTGCCTCGTGTCCAAATAAATCTGGGGGCATTAAACTCGGAAACCACGAAATTCTGGCCGGCAGTAGAGGAACACCGAAATAATATCTCGGGTTTAACGTCCCAACACCACAATAAGATTATGAGAGACGCCGTAGTTGAGGGCTCCGGAAATTTCGACCACCTGGGGTTCTTTAACGTTCACCTAAATCTAAGTACACGGGCCTCAAACATTTTCGCCTGCATCGAAAATGCAGCCGCCGCCGCCGGGGTTCGATCCCGCGAACTTCGGGTCAGCAGTAAAGCGCCATAACCACTAGACCGCCATGGCGGGGCAAGAACACCGTACCATTCACCACCTCTTGAAGACGAAAGCTAGTAATCTTGAAGGCGTGGATGCCATCAAAAGCACTAAAGCTTTATAATACGTTGAAAGTGGCAAAGCACGCTGATTGCTTCTCCTGAGTGTACTACATTTTCGTTAAAAAAAAAAAAAGGTATTTATAGTGCACCCCCGCACAAAGCTTGCGTCTGCCTTCAACCCAGATGCGTGTCATGCAAATTAGATTCGTAAAATGGAATAGGTGGGTATCACACTATAGAATACACACAATTAGTGTACTTACTCGCGCATTTTCACTGGGTTCCTAGTTTTCCTACTTGGGTTACAATTATCCACTCGCGGCGAATCTGAAAACACCCCACCGGCACGATTCCCGTGGAATCGCAGACAGCGCCAAGTAATATCCTCCTGTTGCGCTGCTTGTTTTCGCATCCAAAGACGACGCAGCAATACCCAGGTGGGCTCTCATGCGCAGAAGCGGCGTGAACGGGTACTTTTTCGCACTTTAAAGCCTCAGAGCTGCAGCTTGTCCTCTTTACTTGGCGCAACTCATGCGCGCCTTGGCAGCCCGAAGTCTGGGTGCAACAGTATCCGCTCGGTTCGCCAGCAGCCTGGGTACGAGACAGGCGTGCTCTGGTGTATAGCAGCGGTGTAGAAAGTGTTTCCGCTCTTTATGTTCCGTCTTTGCACCGATAGATACCCGCTGCCGTCAGCGGAACAACGGACGCGCGCCATTGTTACTTTATCTGGTCGAACGCGCCTTGCATGCAATCCGAGCAGTCTTCCCTCCTAAACAGTATATATCTAACACCGTGGGAGGGAGCATTGCGCAATGCGATAGAACGAAAGAAAGAAAGGAAGAAAGAAAGAAGCAAAGAAAGAAAGAAATAAACAAATAAAGAAATAAAGAAAGAAAGAAAGAAAGAAAGAAAGAAAGAAAGAAAGAAAGAAAGAAAGAAAGAAAGAAAGAAAGAAAGAAAGAAAGAAAGAAAGAAAGAAAGAAAGAAAGAAAGAAAGAAAGAACAGTTAGTCAGGCACACCCACGCCAAGCTTCGCTTGCCTCTATTGCCCTGATAGGGGACAATCTCTTGCGTTTTATTGTGTTGTTCTCAATTGCTTACTTTGGCATGATTAATTAACAAACTTTTAAAGCAATGAAGCTGGACAAAAAGTTGCAATGAGAAAGTCGTAGATTGTTTGGCAAAACGTCACATTCGACAGTTTGTAACTTTACACTAAATATTAGTGTGTTTCGGCTTGCTGCAGATGCCCGCGTTATACATAAAAAGAAATTCACTTTCGCCCCAACAAAGAAGCTATGAATGCGATACCAACAGATTCGAATGTCACACGAATAACAGCAAGCAGCTCGAAACTTGCTGTGAGCTGCTCAAACACAAAGGACGCACGAGAAGAACGCCCACAAGACGATCGCGAACTAACAACTGTCACAGCTCGAAACTTGCAGCGCGCTGCTCAAACACAAAAAAGGACGCATGAAGAGAACGCACATCTATACACAGGACAAGCGCGAACTAAATGTCATAGTTCTTACTTCTACTAGCGCCCACCTTGGATTTTCTAGCTAACAGCTCACTCCTTTCCCAAAGGTGGCCGCTGCAGCGAGCGAAGTGACTCTCGTGTGCCTTCAACGCAAACTGGGGTGAAAGAACAGGCGGCCACTCCCATTGGCGCTTTATAGTGCTCCCATTGATGGTTGCAGAGTAGCGTCTTCTCCTCTCCTCCTCTTCTGCGACCCCACCCGTTATGTCAAAGTACAAGTCAGAGGTGCGCATCTCAACTCCGGCTAGGGAGTTTAATAAACACTAAAGAGGTTAAGAATTGAGCACCCGAGCAGCTAGGAGACCCAAGACACTGGGCCCTCCATGCTGCGTTGGTTAGGCTGCTCTTGCGTTCGCAGGAGCAGCAGAGTTTGAGAATTGGGTCAAAGGCAAGCTGCGTTAGGTCAAGCGCGCGGGGGCGCCACACGTGGCGAAATTAAAATCATCCGAGACGCGGGCCATACTGTGTCGTTGCCTGCGCTGCGTCTGCATCGTCTTGCTGCCGACCCAAGCCGCCTTGGGGACCCATGCTAGTTTTCAATCTTTGGGTCTTCGGCCAACGCGCGAGCAAGATAACAAAAGAGAAAGTCCGGCTAGTTGGTCTTGATTCATAACGTATGGAATTGCAGAGCGCGGAATAGAGGACGAAGCGCTTGTAGTAGCACACACGGACAGCGAGAGCAAGATCCCAAGAGTGGCTTGGGTTCTGCGAATGCGCCCTGGCGGTTCGCAAACTTCTTGGTTCCCCAAGATCCTTGGGGCCCCTATTCTCAAACTCGTTATTTGCGAGCCGCCAAGGCGCAAATAGGACGCCAGGGCGCAGGCGCGAAACCGAAGCCATTGGGAGGCGAAATGGCGGCCTGTCATGTAGGTTCCCCAACCATAGGTACCCTACATGACCGGCCGTCATTTAGGCTCCCTACCAAACCACACTTGGGCTCTTGCACTCGTGTTTTCCCAGTACCCCAAAATAGAAAACTAGCGTGGGTCGCCAGCGAGACGACGGGGTCTCTGCGCGTGCCATGACGCAGCATGACTCACGTGTCGCATAATTTTATATTCACTACATGAGGTCTCCCGTTCGTTTAACCGAACGTCGCCTGCCTTTGACCCAACATTCAAACACTGCTGCTACTCCGAACATAAGAGCAGCCCGTCAAGTTAAAGCAAGTCAAAGCCATGCTACATCACTGAGAAATCTTGGGCAACCAAACACTTCTCAGTGCGTGCATGGCTTCCTCACTTGTTTCACATTACTTCATTCTGCAGCAAAAAAGTGCGTTCCATTATGTCTTCAACTGGAGTGTCTTTAGTATTGGTGTTTTCTTACAGACCAGCACTTTAACGGTTGCAGTACTGGTGTTCTTCTGAAGGTGGTGTCCCTTTCTGTATTCCAAACTTAGGGGTTGGCTCTATTGAGGGAATCCTGCAAGCTTTTCAAGTAGGAGCATCGCTCGGTGTTCGGGTTGGAAAACTCAACTTTTTCACGTGCCCTCAAGCCATCTACGGAACCTTCAGGCCCCACTCGTGTATGTAAAAAAAGGAAGCAAACCCATTATGCATGCGGCTAGATTATTCAGGGTAGGGAGTGCTTCTTCTTGCAATGTCAGGCAACGGAAACACGCCGACAAAGTTGCACAACCATGTTCTTTTAAAAGTGCGGTCGCGTATGTATGTACTTTGTTAGCATTCTCGGTTCGGGTGGTTTTGCGCTTTTAAACCCATCGAAAAGAATTTCGCGTCAAATTGAGGGCCTGTGAGAAGACAGAAAATGTAAAATACGTGTAGCAAGGCATGAGACTGAAATGAAAAGAAGGCATAGAATAACTCACGCCAGTAAATTAAGTTTGCGTAAACCATGCCTCATCTTACTCTTTTATGTATTTCGTGACTAAAGGAAGAAATGAATGAGAAAATCATCTTGGAAAAAGGACGGTGTGTCGTGATTAATTTACAAATTGCTTTTTAGGCTCTTGTATAACAAAGAAATGGACTCTTGAATACTGAATGATTTTCCTTCGTTGGCATCAGAGCCTTATGTCGCTGCTGCATAAAAATGCACGAGTAACACTGTTCGATGCAGTGTGTCTCCTCAACAAGGCGTAGAGTCATCGCATTGAAGGCCTCTCCTTGCTCTCGCCCCGTACTGTGAATTTCAGTGAATGCAGCGGCAGCGGCAATGTCAAACCAAGAACCGGTGCGCTCACACAAAGAAATGCTACTTTACGACAATTACAATCCCGTTAAGTGTGATCAGCGTGAAACCAACTCTAGTGAATGGCTTTGAGTGGTTGAGCACTTATGTATTACTCTGTATATATCTTACTCTATATAGATATCTGTATATATCTTAATATCTTACAATATATACATATTACTATGTATATATCTAAGTAAAACAGGAACTAGTGAGTTGCAGTAATTATTTACCTATGTGTTTCGATTTGTTTTGAAAAAAAGTTTCCGCTACGTCGGGTAATCAAGCTGAAGCGGCGAGATTGTGGTATCTCTCGTCGGTGATATTAATTTGTTTTGCTACTCCCTAAGAGAACATCCAGTACCGTCGGAATCGTACGAGTAACTGGTCCGTATAATAGTATACTGCTCACGGTATATTCATGAAAAATCATAATTTCACATTGTACAAGACATCACCGAAACCTAACCAGTAGGTTGAACAACGAGTGGTCTCATTTCCCTACCTATGCTGCCTTGTTCAATATTAGTATGTTTTCCTGTTAATCTGCCAACTTAATGGACAAAAAAAAAAACGTTACACAGTATCTGAAATCTTTGAGGACGAACGTTTGTACAGGCAGAGCTTGAGCACTGTAATTGCCTTACGCGCAGTTTGTTAAAAGTACAATTATGAGGATGGATTTTTGACGCGCTTGTATCGGTGAGCAATGTAGCAACCTGGGCTCTTGAAACGATGTGCACCTTGAATTAAGATAAAAAACAAACCTTCATACACAAATGGTATATGTTTAAAAAATTCCGCACTTAGGGCCGTTCCTCTTAACAATCAAAAACAAGATGGACAATTTGGGCTAGTTGGTACAAATGCATCTTTGGAGCGAGCGCTGTGCCTTCAGACACAGCGCTCGCCCTGTGTGTTTGTGCCTTTCTAATTTACGTCTTTTAGCGCTGCTTCAAGGATGTTTAACAGTTTGCCTTACGTGAATCAAACTAATGTCACTGCCTAAAACTTTACTGAATGTTGTTCACTAAGGCGGAATGCTAGGGGCCAGCGTACCGCGCGATGTCAATGTACGTTAAAGAGCACCAGATGGTCGAAATTTCCGAATCCCTCCACTAGAAGGTGTGCCTCATAACCAGATCGTTGTTCTGGCTCATACGAAAATCCCAGATTTTGTTATTATGATAAGCCAAAGGCATTGTTGCTAGTTGGAAGGATGCTGGCAGGGGAGTATGAGTCTGTAAAACGTGGAAATTTAACCAAGATTCTGATCCCGTACACACCTTATTTGCTTCTTTATTTGTATACTTTAGGAATATTATCGGCTCCTGCACTAGCGCAGGCTTTTTCTTTATCCACGAATGAAGAACAAAAAGAAACAAGATTACATAGATTGCACAAACCGGACTGTGCAGTGTGCATCTGCGAGGCAGCTGGCCGCAGCACTTTGCACTGCGGGGGCGATCGGAGATCTGTTCGTTCCGCTTGTTCGTTCTCCTGGGGAAGAACAAGCGCGCTGATTGGCTGAAGCGGGAGATGCCACTCAAGGCCGGGGGGTGTCGCCATTTCTTTTTTTTTTTGCTTGATATTTTCTTCTTTGGTGACGTCATATCGCGTCATAACGAGTAGGGTGATCGGAGATCTCTGTTCTGCGCCGTTCGTTCTGCACCCATTCTGGCGGCGCACGCGATTAGCCGAAGCCGGAAAAAACCACGTCTCTGAGGGGCGTAGCCATTTTTCTTTTAACGCGATAGCGTTAGAGAGCTCGTGTCGCAGAAATTCTGTTGTCGGTGTCGGCACCGTTGGTTGTGAGCGAAAAATCGACCGTGAGCGAAAAATCGAGAAAGCAGCAAATAAAATAAAGAATAACAATTTCGGTTTCATTGAGGATCGAACCCGGGCCGTTCGCGTGGCAAGCAGGTGTCCTACCACGAAGCCGCGAGGTTTTTTTTTTTTTTCTTTATTGTAGGGCTTCAGTTTTCAACCGTGAGAAGAGAGTACATCCTGTCTACAATTGTTTCATGTGCAACAGCAATTCCATGCGAGGTACCCAATCGGGTACATCCTTTTGCATTTTTTGCAATTCAAGAAACGAAGTCAGCGTCTCACAAAAGTAATCTATGGCTCGCCGAGCGTCAACATCAGCGTTACGTACAGCCATTCGGGACCTCCAAATACTGTAAAGCGCCAATAACATTGTGATATCATAAGGAAATCCATCATCATTTTCAATCATCAAATACCTTACTTGCAGCTACTTCGGAAAAAAACACTACATAAATGCTATGTAGTGGAAGGAGTCTCCTTAGCGCATTTTGTTCGACAGGTGTCACGACGAAAACGAGCCCATTCGGCGATTTGTAGGCGCATTTGGGAGACCATCAAACTACGTCGAAAAAGGCCGGGATAGTGCAGCCATCGCCGCTAAAAACACACACGAACTTTCAAACAGCTCTAAAAATGGACAACTATGTCCATCTAGCGGAAAACATAACAAGCAAACAGCAAACGCTAGATAATGTGCTGCCATCTGTGAGGCATTGTGAGACTCTTCATGGCCTCCGGGACGGCGAGCGCGCGGCGTGCATCTTAGAGGCCATGCGACTCTTGCTTTAGATCGAAAACCTATGCCATTCGCACGCGCGCGCGTGTGTGTGTGTGTGTGTGTGTGTGTGTGTGTGTGTGTGTGTGTGTGTGTGTGTGTGTGTGTGTGTGTGTGTGTGTAACAAAACACATTAATAAGTATGCACTTAGCGGTTGAAGTGCGCACTAGGGGCCGGATTTCGCTATTGCGTTCAACTCTTAAAGGCGAAGCTTAAGGGTCCCCCAATTTTTTGCTTGATCTTTTATTTTTTGGTGACGTCATACCGCGTCATAACGAGCATGTCGTCTGCTACAAACGAACGGATCGCGAGGCCGTTCACACGCGTTCTCTCGAGCGAACAAACGGCTTCGCACGGCATGATGCGGCGGTTGCGGCTACCGCAACAGCTGATTTTCAGAAAATGGCGCTTGCGACGTGTGCTTCTCTTGCGGTTGGAGGTGCGAGATGCGTTTGAAGCCATGAGCGAGTGCGGCGTCGCTTTCTGTTCTCGAAACGAACAGTGCGAACGAAATGAACGGGCCTGCCACTGGGCTGTGGTCTAACGCGAAGGGACTTCTTAGTTCAAAAGCGCTACCAGCTCTTGCCACGTGTCGTCCCGGTCCTCACTCGTGAACGACGGCCCCAGCGGGCGCGACGGCGTAGCTATCTGTGGGTGCTCTTTTATAAAAGCCAGCAGAAGCTCCCTTTGACGATCCGACACCCGGGAGCCAAGCCAGACATTCCGGTGGGACAACATTTTGAAAAACTGCGCCAACCGCTACTTCTCTCTCTTTTTTTTTTCGCGTGCGCGACTTAACATAGCAAGCACGTTAGAAAAACTAACACCAATAAATATCAGCACTCAAAGCTATTGCTGTTTCAGAAACTGCTTGAGCTTGAAAAGAAAGACAATATCTTTTCGTATAACAACTGTATTTATTAGAAGGCGAGAAACACTTCGTTTTGAAATATTCGGTCCCTTTGCCGAGGACAAATGATGCGCGTCTACTTCCGGAAAGCTCGCCGCTCACCGCTTGATGATTGGCTGTCCTCTTCCTCTCGGCGGAAGAGAGCTGCGGACCGCCCACTTTTGTGACGAAACACCGCCAGAACGAACGCGGAACGAACAGAGATCTTCGATCCCCCCCCCAGGCATCAAAGCAGACTCTACACTTTTGATTCTATACGTGGATACAAAAACTAAATGCACAAATAGTCATCGTGATTACGATCTGTTTGCCGCTGCGATTTTGCCATGCTGTTGCTGCTCTACACGTTCTGTCTCTAGAAGACGAACTTTCCTGCTTCTACTACTGCCAATGATTAGTAGTTCGCTTGAGGGTGTGCAATGACGCGCTTCTATTGCTTGAATTTTGTATGGCATGTTCGTACATTTTAACTGTGGAAGTCAACGATGTCCTTGTGTTGACAGGCTCCTGGGAATGCGACATTAAATTGCTCATTTCATACTGTACGTGTGCCTCCAAGTGATAAGCTGCAAGATCTACGTCCTGCTTTATGGGTAACGAAGAAGGTATAAAAGAGAACCAGAGTCAGTATATACCGTGTCATCTGTTCTCCAGTGCTTCCGAAAGAGTCATTACACATTAAAAATCAGCGGTACTGATTACGCTCAGTGAAACATGAAGCAAAATGAGCCGGCCACTCTCGTTCGATTCTGTATGAAGGGAGTTCATTTGTGTTTTCGGAAGTTCGTCGGAAAGAAACTATCTGAGTGCGACGCACCTGGAATACGTTAGTTGGGACATAAGGTTATTTATTCTTCAAATCTTCATGTTTCCTGTGACGCAAGCTGAAGAGGAAACATCTCAGTTCTTTGTAACGACGCAGAATGCACGAGGTAAAGACATGGTCGGTAAAGACGCGACGTAACCTGCTGCAGGGGCGTAGCCAGGGGGGGTTGGGGGGGGTTCAACCCCCACCCCCCCTCCGAAATTTCTCACTTTTGCTTCCTTATATATACACGCACCTATACAAACGCGCGCACGAACATGCATAAAGTATGGTGGAACCCCCCCCCCCGAAAAAAAGTTCTGGCTACGCCCCTGGCCTGCTGATTATATTCCGTGAGCAGAAAAAGTTTTGCTTGACACTTTCGCAACGTTTCCACATGATTCTAAAGGCAAGCTTGAAAATGGTGTTCCATTTGTGCTGACACGTGACTGCTAGTGCAGATGAGAACTATCATGCCTAATAGGAAATGATTAGGACATCCAGCACGTGCGATAAGTTAGGATGGGTGGGGCTTATCATGTCGAAAGGCGGGGTACATTCTCCGAATGTGGCTCGTTCCCATTCTTCGTCATACTGAAAGTGGCGAGTACTACGCGGTGCTCCAGGAGAAATAATAATGCGTATATCAGTTTCCTGCAACACGCTACTCATAATTATACTGGCGAACCACAGCACATTATATTGCTTGACTGCAGCACATCACACCAGAAACGGTACGTTCAGATTATGGCTCACATCTGTGACCGACGGCCACCCTTCCAGAAGTAGAGACTACTAGGCTAAGATAATGTCAAACAAATTGATGTCATTTTTATGGAGTTTTCGAAGGCGTTCGACAAAGTATCAGACGGTAAATTATTATTGAAATTACATAGTCTGCTTAAACATTCTCAACTTGTTAATTGGACTTCAGCGTACTTGACCAATCGCCACCAATTTGTTGCATTTAAAGGCCATCAGTCTAACCAACTACCAGTGCAATCAGGTGTCCCGCAGGGCTCCGTCCTAGGGTCGCTCCTTTTTCCTATTTATATAAACGACATAGTAAAAGACATCTCCGTCAAAATAAAACTGTACGCAGACGACTGTGTTCTCTACACGGAAGGTAATGATCAATCGGATCAGGTGTTGTTAACAATAATGTCACGTGGTCGTGACGTCGTCGAAGGCAGCAGTCAGCACGTCAGAAATGAAACTCCTTATTTGGCCGAACTTGTGGCCGGGAAACTGAAAGACAAACTACAGCAATGCACTGATAGCGGCGAACAGGGCGTCGACCGTCGATCAACTGACAAGCAGTGAAGCGCGTCGGTATTTAAACATGTGCCGTCGAATGTTCCAGCGTTATCGTTGACTATCGCGCAAATGCTGGAATAAGCTCGAGTGTGCGCGTCTTGCGCGCAATCTTAACAAAACGGTCTACAATGATCGCGACGCTTCTCGAACAATGAGGCGCAGTTCGCGCTGGGCGTTGCTGACAGTCTTTGTGGGCCAAAACCGAATACAGCCGAAGTGATAATAAGAAAGGCACGTGGCAATGCCCCCCTCTGAAAGAGCATCGTCCCGATGCTTAAAACAGAACACGGGGGGAGGGGGGGCAGTACACGCAACAATAAATAACAAGAATAAAACAAGAACGTACAATAAACAATAAGCAAAAGTACAGTCCTGTGATTCACTAACGCGTGGAATATGGCTTGAGGCGCACGACATGGACGACTTCAGGTCGCGCACGGCGCCGCTGAGAGTTCGTAATGCCGTCAGGGACAACCTTGTAGTCGAATGCGCCAAGGCGTCGAAGTACCCTTTACTGTCCGAAGTATCGTCGAAGAAGCTTCTCACTAAGTCCCCGTCGGCGTATTGGCGTCCATACCCATACACGGTCACCGGGTTGGTATTCCATGTGACGTCGTCAAAGGTTGTAGCGGCGGCTGTTAGTCGTCTGCTGGTTCATGATCCGTAGGCGGGCGAGCTGTCGTGCTTCTTCGGCGCGCTGTAGGTAGGTGGTCACGTCGATGTTTTCCTCGTGGGGCCACGTTTGGTAACATGGCATCGAGCGTCGTTGCCGGGCTCCGTCCGTAGACCAACTTGTATGGCGTCAGCTGCGTCGTTTCTTGTACGGCCGTGTTGTACGCGAAGGTCACGTACGGAAAGATGGCGTCTCATGTCTTGTGTTCGACGTGGACGTACATGGCGAGCATGTCGGCGATGGTCTTATTTAGACGCTCGGTGAGGCCATTGGTCTGCGGGTGGTAGGCGGCGGTGCGGCGGTGGCTCGTCTCGCTGGGAAACTGAAAGACAAACTACAGCAGTGCACTGATAGCGGCGAACAGGGCGTCGACCGTCGATCAACTGACAAGTAGTGAAGCGCCTCGGTATTTAAACATGTGCCGTCAAATGTTCCAAATTCTGGAATAAGCTCGAGTGTGCGCAACTTGAGCGCAATCTTAACAAAACGATCTACAATGATCGCGAAGCTTCTCGAACAATGAGGCGCGGTTCGCGCTGGGCGTTGCTGACAGTCTTTGTGGGCCAAAACCGAATACAGCCGAAGTGATAATAAGAAAGGCACGTGGCAATAATTTTCAGTGTGTTGCTTTATGGTGTCAGCGGTGGCAGGTGTATATAAATTTCGACAAGACTGTTTTTATGCGCATAACTCGAAAGAAAAAGCCCTTAATGTTTACGTGTAATTTTAGCAATGTGATTTTGTCTGAGGTGTCCGAATACAAATATATTGTGTTATGGATATCAAACAGTCTTAGATGGGATAAACGCATGCGTTACGATGCATCTAATGCTTACAGAAAATTATTCTTTTTAAGGAGAACGCTAACTCTGGCTACCCCTGCTGTAAGAAAATTAGCCTACAAATCCATTGTCCTACCAGACTTAGACTATGCTGCTATAATATGGGACCCCTATACAAAAGCTAATATTCTCAAGCTAGAAAATGTCCAAAAGAGAGCCATACAGTTTATTTATAACGATTTTAGACGTAGCTCAGTGACTGAACTACAAGCTCGCGCCAAGCTAAATCCTTTATGCGAAAGAAACCGCTCATCACGTCTAAACTTCTTATATCAATTAGTTAAGGGGCACTATAACATGGATTTAGCGAATGGATTTCATTTGCCTCCGTTTATTCAACGCGTCAAAGGCATGGACTAACAATAACACCATTTCGTTCTCATAATGATTCTTTCCATTATTCTTTTTTTCCGCGAACAGTCAGAGACTGGAATAACCTTAGTAGCTACATTATTCAAGCAGATTCTTTGTCAGCATTTTCATCGCTCCTTCATGACTAAACATAAATGGCTATATTCATAGCGACTGTATTATATCTGTGTTGTCTGTTTCTCTATTTTTTGCACATTTTATAAGGCTTTGTTAAATGACTGAACCTAAATTTGTGTTTTTCTAGTGTTTTTTTGTATTGCTGTAACCTTCGCATGTACATATATTTTGAGTGCCATTATGTTGCATTTTCTTTCATGTACTGTATTCCACCCTGCTAAAACCCCGACAGGGGTTGCAATACGAATAAATAAATAAATAAATAAATAAATAAATAAATAAATAATAAATAAATAAATAAATAAATAAATAAATAAATAAAGATTCTGTTGTTGTTTTCTTTATTTGGCAGCTTTCGATCTAATAACTATAGCAAAATGCGTTAGTGCCTTCGAAAAACAGGAAATAATTACTGGTCATTAATTTATTTCAATGCGTCCAGTTCATGACGGTTTAGAAGGGCAGTGCGCCGTCCAAGAAAAAGCTGATGACTATAAATGGGACCATTCGGAGGTCGGTAATCACATATTATGAAACTGGAGAATTTCCTGTGTTATCGTGCACATCTACACAATGACTTTCCTGCTGAAAGCTGACTGTAGTAAGCATCGATGGTATAACAGGGAACAACTACTGAGATTGAAGCACTAGTCTCAACAATGGCAAAATAAATCGTGCCTTAAATGTCATCGAATGTGGAGAAGCAGATGATGAATAAAAAAGACGCCAGGCCTTTGCGGATAGCGCAGCACAGTTACAGCGAAAGCTAAAAGAGCGGCATTTCTAGAGCCAGTTATAAACCCTCTTGTGTCTACTAATACAAATACACTAGCAGCGTGCCCACTACGCCACAAATCACAATTTTTGTGAAGTTGGGAAGCACCCACAGCGACATTATTCGTCATTCTGCGGAGAAGCGAGGTACCACCTGTAAGGCATCATGTGCACTATGTTGATGCGACGGTTGATCATGACGAAGAATTATGACTGAGCCCTTTGTAATGCGTTGGAAGTTTTAAAAGATCCACTAGTTATGTAATTCGCATTGTGCGACGCCCGGTCGTTATTGAATTCTTCCACCACGCATACGTCAACATGCGAAAGAGAGAGAGAGCGAGGAAACCCTGAGGAAATGAATCATGGGAGCCTTATGGGCTTCCTTGGCAACCAATAGAAGTGCACTGCGAGGAACCCACTACGCTATAAACCATCATAATTTTTGTGAAGAAGGGAAGCAGCCACTATGCAATTTTTCGTCATTCTGCGGAGAACCATGGTACCCGCTAAATACCTGTAAGACATTATGTTCACTTTCTTGATGCTGTGGCTGATGATGAAGAATTACTGGCAGATCCCTTTGTAATGGATTGGAAGCATTCAACAACCCTCTCGTTGCGCAATTCACGTTGTGTGACGCCTGGTTACAGAATTCGCGTTGTGGTACTCCTGGTTGTTACTTTACTCCTATACCACACTACATTACATACGTTAATGTGGTTCCTTCCCGACATCAAGCCTGTAAAGGTTCTTTTTGCAAAGCACGATCAAGCACCGGCATGGCTCCGAGGTAGAACACTGGGCTCCCACCCAGTGGGCCCAGGTTCATACCCCCGTTCCTTCCCGGATATTTTTTCTCATTTCGTTTTTTTTCTTATTTCGAGCGATAGTGGTTACGGACACCGGCGGCGGCGGCGGACAACTACGGCGCCAAAATCAGCCTTTGTTGTGATCTCATAACAGCTTTCGCTGTAAAAGATTCCGGTAGATCCCACCCATTGCCGGAATCTACTTGATGCGAAGCAGTCAGCGAGCATATGCCTCATTTTCTTCTTTGAGCCAAGCGCTACGAGATGGATTGATGTTTTTGGGTAAATAAAGTAATTGTGTGTATGTCGCGGGCTTAATAGGCACATTAACCACACTTGCGCTTAAAGGGTAGCTCATGGTCCGACGTAACGACTTCACTCACGTTAGTGCGCCGCAGACGCCATTTTTATTGAAACGAAGTGCACGCTACACCGTGATGATTCGCATATCCATAGGCGAGCGCACAGGAAGGGCCGATGGAGGGGAGGGGGTATTGTATTTCACACTAGCGAGTTCCGCCAGTATGCGGTCGTCTGTCTGGCGTTCGGAATAATTCTATGAGCACCTCTGTGTTGGCTCCTAATATAATTGTAGATCCTTCTTACCTCGTCCCGATCAAACAAAATAAGAGGTATGGATAGATCCGTAAATCTTGCCAATCTTATATCCGCTCTCCCTGTGTCCATCATTCGATCGAACATTTTAGAGCGCTTCGTTTCAGACGACTGTTTTAATTATCAACATGTTGCGGAACGATTCATCAACGTTGCACCAGTCATCCAAATGTCTTTTTCTAACAAGAACAAACCTGCACTTGTCTGGTAGGTGGGCCTGCAGCTAAGCCCTCGTTGTCTTCAACCGCAGCCACTGCACCCGCACAACAGGCATAGCAAGGCGAAAACGCGTACTTCCCACTCACCCGCATCTGAGAGAGAGAGCGAATAAGAATAAAAGAAAGGCAGGGAGATTAACCAGGGCTGAGCCCGGTAGGCCGCTTGCACGCTCCGCAGGCTCGTTTACCTCAGGAATCCAGATTCTACACCACTAGGCGGTGCTGGAGCAGTCCGCCGCTAGTAGTCGCTCCATCACTTTCAACGACGATGCGCGCAGTAGACGGCTGCTATCAGCAACGCTTTGCACGTCTTCACCGGTTTTCGTGTGGAAATTGGTGAGCCTGTCACGGCAAAATGGAAGCTGCGCTTTCGTTCGCGTTGTGGAACATTTTGGTCCTTTATGTGCGTGCGTTGTGTCTCACACTGCTGTACCGTGCACGTCGTTACCTCTGGTGAACCAAGTCGATGGCTGCAGATGTCGTGCGAACTTTGGTATCTATGTCGTCACCTCTACGAGATACACAAGCTTCGTGAGCCATGAATCGAGTTGCCCTGGAAGATGCCACGAATACGTCATGCCAAACGGTATTGTGGCATTCTTTGGTGCTCTGCTACCTCGTTTCATTTGTTTAGTTCACCGTGGTAGTTGACTATATTTTCGTTATATTAGTAATGGGATTTCAGCTATTCACTTCCTATCTGAGATGTTTTCGCAGAGATAACGATAGGAGATGCGGTGCATATCTTCGCACGGTTACAGAATTCAAGCCTTCTGTTTGTTTTTAGTAGAACCTGTATGAGTCGCAGGATGTAGATTTATTATGCTTTTTGTTTCCTGCGCTTCAAGCAAACACTTCCTTGGCGGGTGTAGTCGGAATAGCTAGAACTTTCGCGTAAATTATTCCACTTTCCGCATGTATGAAGGCCCCTCCCCAGTTGTTATGCAATCTTACCTTGACGCCGCTGGATAAACGAAAGCCTGCGATTTTCCCATCGGAATATAAAACACCACCAGTGACTTCCCTAACTGCGAAGAGACGAAGGACCACGTCTTTTGTTTTTGTGCGATCACGTCACCCTCCGACGCTACGTTTCTTGGATTGTATTAAACCACGGCCGCACTGGACGGAAAACAGGATTCCCCTCAGCGCGGTCGCAGTTAAACGAACTAATTCACTGACTATTTTCAGACAAAACACATCTTTGAACCATAGCCCAAGCGCCTCAGGCTTGCAGAGCGATGCAATCAATCCGATAATTTTTAATAGAGGTTACTGTTTCGAAGCGAGGCGATAAATCATGCATATTTGACGGCGGCACTTTTCCCTCCCTCTTCTTTATTTCTTCTCATTTCTTAATCCCTGTTCCTTAGAGTAGGATACCAAACGGACGGCCGTCCGGATGACGTCCCTGTCTTTCCTTTCGCCTCCTTCTAACTGAAGGCGTGCGCAGTTTGTGTTTGATTTTTCGGTTAGCAAAGCCGTAACAAACACATATGTTTTACTTCAGCCAGACTGCTTTCTCGCGTTCTTTCTAACAGAGCACAGTCAAGCATATCTGTTAAATTCTTAGTCGCTTCCCACTTTATTACCTAGTGACTCCAGCTGTTTAACAAATCAGCACTTCACTTTGTGCGCAAAAAGCCGTCGTGTTTATCACAGGAGCGTTAATGCAGGCTCTGCCTGCTTTCAATATTTCCACAGAAGGAGGTGCTGATACAAATACGTGACGATTCATTTTGCCTCTATGTAATGTTCGGCCTCGATCAATCTTGCACAAGTACAAATTGCCAGGCATGGTGCTTTTCCATTTGCTAATCAAACGCGAATAATTTGCGAAAACACTTGGCCGCTTGAAATGAGCTTCACGCGTATGTCGCTGACGGTGGAGTTCCTATATAGCCACTCACGTTCTTTACGTCACCCTGAACGACCGCCACATAGCACGTGAGCTATCATAAAGAAAATCATAAATTTTACTTCCGTATTTAACGGCACGGGCTCTTGCATGGCCAGCTGCTGGTCTATAAAATATGACGACATTCTTTGGCGCAACATTAGCGTGGCCGAGGAAAGCGAGGTAGTATTCCGTATACTCGGTTATGTGAAGGCGTGCTTTAAAAATTTCTTCGCATTTACTAATAAAGTGTAGGAGTTGAGCAAGCCATGATGTATGCCGCCGAATGCTTCGGCATTTTCGCGGCATCCCCTTCGCATAGATTTCTTT
Source organism: Rhipicephalus sanguineus (assembly GCF_013339695.2). Lineage (NCBI taxonomy): Eukaryota > Metazoa > Arthropoda > Arachnida > Ixodida > Ixodidae > Rhipicephalus > Rhipicephalus sanguineus. The sequence goes on along the minus strand of NC_051180.1, from coordinate 121,070,882 downwards.
TGCGTGCGTGCGCGACGCAAGAAGAGCGAGAGAAGGTAGGAGTGCATTATCTGATTATAGTCCTCGAGTCCTGAAGCCTATGCTACTGCGAAGGCGGCTGGCTTCCGACTTATTCTTGCTGCGTCACGTACGCGCAGCACCCGTTGTAGAAGTGCAGTTACCGTACAGTGATCGTAGCTCTAAGAATAACGGACGATATATAAGTTGAGATATCTCACGCGTATTCAGCTATCATTCAAAATGGTTGTTACCGATAAGCACCCACAAATGACATTTTTTGACACAATTTCGGCACGTACTGTGTAACCTAGCAGAGTAGGTAGGCTGTTTGTTACACACAGAAATTTACCGACGATTACGATGCTGCCTAGTGCGAATTATGAGCGCTGCTTCGCGTTGGGGCAAGGCGAACTGTGTTTGAAGTGTTGGCTTGTCGCAAAGTGTCTACTACGTCATAAATAATAATTTTGTTTGAAGTAGGACAGCACCCACTACGCCATTATTCGTCTTTGTGCGGATAAGCGAGGTACCCGCTACACATCTGTAACGTATTATGTGTACTTTGTTGATGCTGCATGTGGCTGATGGCGATGAAGAAGTGTGGCTGAGCACTTTGCAGTGGGGGTGGGGGGGCATTAAATCACACACTCGTTGCGCAAATTAGCGTTGCGTGATGACTGGTTGTTATTTTACTCTTCTGCCACACTATATTACATAGGTTAACGCGATTCTTTGCCCGACGTGACCCCTGTATAGGGTCTTTTTGCAAATGAGCGTTGAAAGCTGGGCGAGTTGGTAAGGTTTCATCTTCTAGCAAAGTTCGCAGCAGACGGTACACAAAGAAGGAACGAAAGGGACAGACGAGCGCAGACTCACAATTCATTATTTTGTAAACGTAGTCGACCTAAATAGTGAGCAAATGAGCTTCCAGCACCAGCGTGGCTCTGAGGTAGAATACTCGACTACCACGCAGAGGGCCCGGGTTCACATGCCATGCGATCCTGGGTACGTTTTTCTGGTTTTATTTTTTCATGTCTATCGGTTACGCCACCGACGGCGACAGAAACGGTGACGGAGACGCCGCTGAGCGCAGGCACGGGCGCCTAAGAGCTACGCTCGAAAAATAAAGCAGCGTAAATTTCCCGGTCTCGAAGAATCATTAACCTTCACTGCCAGCCCTGCATATTATTAGACTTTTTTTTTTCGAGACAAGCGCTCTGAAGGATTATGGTCTTTCATAGATTTCGCGCCTTTAATGCAGACAAAGAGAAACATGGGCTCGAATTCACAAACGCTTTTTACGCCCAAATGATTCCCGATAACATTTCAGGCAATGTTTATGCTAAACATGTTGTTATCCAAATCCGCTAACCAGTGGAAAAACGCACTTATAAGCAAAAGTTTTGTGAGTTTGTGGCATAATTTTTTAGGATTGAAGGATGTTGTACTATCTGAGCATTATCAGCTAGAACGCCGAATTCATGTTTGTTCAACGATTACTTGTATTGTACGGATGTTAATGTGAAAAACTGAATTTTTAAAGATACATTTTCCATTAAAGATTTAGTGTCATGAACGCATTTGCGCTTGCAAACCGCATTCAGACGCTATGTCCTCTAAAACGTAATTCCAGTGTTCCTGCTCATACTGCTCACTACTATACATGCTGTGTTGAAGTATTTCGGCCACCTTTGCTAAAAAGAGGCATGCCTGTCAAATTATATTTTCGTTATTTCGCCTCGTACTAGCTAATGAGTCATGTGCACACTGTGAACTTAATCCATTGTGTGATGCCACTCACATTCTAAATGGAATTATCACGAACCAGTTCGTCTCCCTTGAAAAAGCATCAACATTTGATTATGTTGTAAAGTCCATACGTGCCTCTTCGTCGCACCCTCTAAATTACGGCTTCTTTTAGAGAAGCTGGCAGGTTTCATTGGAGAGTCGTGAAATGACATTTCAGTGCAGGAAAGAGCAAACAACCAGCTGGGGAAAGCTCACCTGCCTCAAGTGGAGCAATACAGTTAACTGTGGCATTTAGCGTCCGACGTAACATTTGTCATAAGCACGGTGTTCGGCAATCATCATTTATTATACCTATGGATGGAAGACGTTTTGCTGTATTGCGTAAGTGGAATAAAGCGGGTGGGGGGGAGTGAAAATATTGACGCATACATCAGCCAAGGGAGTTATTTCTGCGTCCTAGATGGGTTCTGATAGAATTATTTATTTAAAACGCTGCAGAATAATGTATCTGCGCACACTAGTGGCGTGTCTCTCACGATTACGGGACGCACACTTACCACCTTGCATTAAAATATGGTAAGAACTACTGTTCTCTTCCATGAGTTGTTCACAAATTTTTAAAATGCAGTAAGTTAAAAGCTGAGACGTTGTAAGCCTATGTAAAATAAATAGCACAAAAAAATTTTTCCGTAAATAAAACGAAGTTATTGGCGAGGTAATGCATTTTTCTTTCATTCAGCGAGACGCGCATTTAGCTCACGACCATGATTATTTGTGTACCTGAATTATTGCCTTAATGCAAAATTTATGTGGTTTCAGTTAATTTATACAGTACGAGCGCTGTCTAACAACTGTCGACACCAGTTCTTAGACAGCGCTCGTACTGTGCTCCATCCTGCTCGCGCCGATTTTTTACAAAATACATCGCTTCCAACTCGCCCACCTCTCTAACTTACTGTATACAGCGTCTTTCTTATATCAAAATCGTTTCATACCAATTTTGCCACCTATTTGTATTATGCAGTAAATCTAGTTACGCCAGACCATAAATGACTTACGCTGACTGAACTGTTCTGGATTCAGTACCCATGTACTCATGGTATGTGCTGAGTGTTTGAACTTTGCAGACTATGCACCCCACGATCGCAGTTCCATTTGGTGTGCACGTGTGTGTCACATCGGTTAGAACCTTACCTACTGAATGAGAGTCCAACCTATCATGTATTAAGGTTATGGCTTGTATTTAATATATGGGCATGATGAAGGCAAAAAGCAATTAGGCTTATTGGTGTTCAGTTACTCAGTCTATGAGAGTACACACACGTCTCTTTATGGTCGTGAAGCCAGTAAACAACCAATCTTTATTACTGTTGTGAAAGACGAGCGCTAAGAATTGACATGGCCTAACGTTATTACTACGCCCATAAGCGCCGACACCACGTGTGTGAGGTATCTTCTTCGAGTCTTGCGTCTAGGTAATGGGGAGTAACTTTGTATCTTAACCCAGAGATAGCAATAGCCTGAAGGTTTTCACCTACCAACTTGTGTGTTGATATTTAGGTTACTAAATAGTTGGATGACGTTACTTATAGATGTGTATCTCCTGGTGCCGCTTTCTGAATGGCCCAACTACCGAGTTGCAATGACACTGGAGCTCAAGCCGCTAGTGTGTTCTTCAGCGTAGGGGCAAGTGCCTTGTCCCAGAATTGGTGTAGTTACAAAGAAAGGTTGCGATAGCAGGACCACGTGGTGTACCCCAAGAAACTTCCGGTCACCTCCTTTATTATTCTGCAACACCGAAGCGTAAAGCGCTTTTTAAGATTTGTCAGAGTAAGGGAATACTCTTTTTCCAGTTTCACATAAAAGAAAGGCGCTTATAGTTAAAGACTAACTCTTTTAGTGTTATGTGTAGCTTAGAAGAATATTTAATTCAAATATTTTGCTAGACGCAGGGAGAAAAGTGTTGAAACTCTACGGGCTACTCGCCAAGGCTTTTGTTCCCCGCCAATCCTGCTAGCCTACGCCAGCGCAGGAAACCGGAAGCGGTCCAGGGCCTGTGTTAGCAAACAGTGAAACCCTCTTAGATGACGGTTTTTTTTTCTTTTTGTGGCAATAGCAACGAGTGACACTCTTGGTCCATCATTTACATTGGGTTTTCGTAATATTCAAAAAACGTGATCTAAAACGTACGTCTTGCTCTAAATTGATCCTCCTGGTTCAAGTTAAGAATTATATTGGATACATATGACATTGGAGTATAAGAGTACTTAACATAAGGGCCAATCAACTGTCGTGATCTAACGAAGGTTAATTGAGGCAGTGTTCATTGAAAGAGCAGGAGGCTTTCTTGTGAGCAGCTGGGATTCTTGCGACACCTATCTGAGCTCATCTCAATCACGAGCTTCTTTCTAAGTGCCTTCCAAGATCCGCTGCGACAGTGCGACTAAACACAATGTTAACCCCGCGAATACATCAGAGACGGCAATCGCCGACGTGCGAGTGTTCAGGCACGTAAGTGAAGGATTAGGTTCGCCTTCAGTATTTCTTAGTATACTGCCGGGTGCTTGCAATAATGCTTCGGAACTGCGGAATCAGGCCTTGGGTATTGTGCTTTAGATAGGCTTGCGTATGCGCGCATGTTTATGAGAATAGGGTTCGTTCTCCGTAAACCGAAACGGACGTGAATAGGGCTTATATCACCAGAATAATAATTCTCAGGGTTTAACGTACCGAAACCACGATATAATTATGAGAGACGCAGTAGTGGAGGGCTCCGGAAATTTCGACCACCTGGGGTTCTTTACTGTACACCTAAATCTAAGTACACGGGCCTCAAGCATTCTCGCTTCCATTGAAAATGCAGCTGCCGCGACCGGGATTTGATCCCGCGACCGGCGGGCCAGCAGTCGAACGTCATAATCACTTGACCACCGTGGCGAGTTGTGCTTATATCACTAGATGAGATGCCCAAGGTCAGTTCATACAAGCATTAACGGTGGCTTTGGCACTCAAATTATTAGACAGATTTGTAATAAGGGGCCCACAACACTGCGTACGCAGTCGCCTTGGGTTGCCGCCACTGCGCATGCGGCATACGCTAACCACTCTCTTCGTTAGTGTCCCTGGTCCCATATTTTTCGAAAGTAGCGTGTGCACACATGTCGGCTACAAAGCTCGTTTGCAATAGGTCTGTAAATTCCAAGCGCGAATATCCTGCGTTTGGGTCAATGCAAGGCGAACCCTATTCTAAACCATCTATGACGCGCTTACGCATACTAAGAGAGTAGGTAGAGCAGGACGCATGCGCAGTGGCGACAATCCTCGACAATTGCTTTCGCATAACTCTGTTTGCTCAATGACAAACTCTTTAATAACGTGGCCAACAAAAGAGCGCACCTTGTGAACAGCGCAGTTGTGCTTGCGGCACGGGCTTTACGTTCAACTGAACAAACGACCTTGTCATTCATATAAATGTGCGTTTACAGAAATCTGCGCATTTTGCTTTATGCGCATTAAAACGGGCGGCTGCTCATCAACATTACAGGATATAAGCGTTATTTGAAATATGTAGTTAAATAGTTAACTGGAGATCCCTACAACACAAATAAAATTGGTTTTAAGATCATGCGCGACTAAACACCTTTGATTTCACATTCTCCATCTCATTGCTTGTTGACCAATTATTCTTTAATGCATTTCAAGTCATCCATACCAACGAGACAAGTAGATGAGCGGTGTCGACTACAGTTGTACCATCAGACTGGATACAGCGCCCTTTGCACTCTGCTAAGGGATTGCACGAGATTACCGAGTTAGACATTACCGGCTTCTTTCTAGATTTGTAATGAATGGCAGAGTTTGGCCTGGACGCTGTGCTTAATTTAAGCACGTTTAGTTGCAAAACCGGATATCGAAATATCGCTGCAACAATGTACAAGTCTCAGCCCATTCCACAAATGCTCGCTCTGCATTCTATTTCTGTCCGTATTTTCTGGTCGAAGGAGTTGTAGTGAAAAGACAGAATGCATGGTTGCGTGCAGGCTTCCTTTAAGAAATGCTCACGTAGGTTGCAGTGCGAAGAAAGTCTGCAGCGCCGCTAATGACCGAGATCACCGAGAAATTCTTTCTTAACGAGATTCACAGCATGCTGAAAAATGTGCTTTGTCCGGTGCGTGCTTCCCTTCCACAGCACGGAAATTGGCTGACTGGCAACGTTTGTGACAGTTCGCATTTGAACCTTCTTCCTCATTAGAACCCCTTCCCCCGCCCGCTTAAAAAAAACTTAAAGCGCGCTTTTCCATACGACACTAACTTAGTGGCGGCTAATGTAATGCCTTTCTTCAAGCATTACAAAAAAGAAAATGCTTCCGGATAATTCATAAAACAATGGTCAAGTCGTCGCGCTTTTTACTTTTAATAATAGGAAACTTACAAAGCATTCTTTTTTGGCTTCATTTTCCGTTGGTTTTTTGGGGTGTGTCTAGGAAAACGAGCTCTTGATCTATTCCACTTTTTTTCGTTCAGTGTAGATAAATGCTAAACTTCATTCCACAGTTCCAGTCAAGAAATTGCTTTAAGATAGCTTTGATTGAGTATTCCAGAATTTATTGCTCCTTTCCAGTTTGTTCAGAAGCAATTCTAAATTTATATTTGTGAATTTATTTAGTGCATGTTTTTATGCCGATCTCAGGGTAATAAATGACAAAAATCATTTTAAACTGCGCGTTCTAGCAACTGCTTGAAGTGTGGCTACCTTCAATACCTTTAAATCTTGTTTAAATTTGAAACCATCGCGTTTTGTTAACAAGTTTGTATATTCACAAGCCACTGCATTCACGCAATTTCACAATGGTGTTTTTAAGGCTTTCTAATTCTTAGTAAAGTAAAAAGTTGGGCGAGTTGGTATTTGTTCATGATGACTGAGGGGCGCGAAAAAACGGCACACAACGAAAAGAAGTACGCGCCCCTCAGTCATCATGAACAAATTTTCTAATTCTTGTGCTTTCCGCATACGTTCTCTGGGGACGACTGCAGGCAGTTAGAATTCACATCTGTCTAACACATGGAACAAAGTTTTGTTCGCTTTCAGTTAGAAATGACACGCGACACTGAGCTCTCGTGCATTTTTAACCACATTCTTATTCGTGCTTCACGTGGTCGGAGCCGACTACTAGGCAATGGGGAGGGGCGCTCAAACGTTCCCAGTCCATGCTGCCATAGCATTGCATGGGCTGGCGGCCAGGGAACTTTTTACCACTCCTCTACATACCCGCGTGAAGGCACATCCGCTGTTCAGTTTGGAAATATTCTTCCGAACCAATGTCAAGCTCATCGTCACTCTTTATTCAGCATTTTGAAACAAAAGAACTCATGCTGATGACGACAGTACACGTTCTGTATTTCGACTACAGGCTTATGTGCAGATGACTCAGTACTGGAGTTAACTGAGTCTTGGACTTCAGGAAGCAAAATAAGGCAAGATTACCTCGGCAAGTTTTAAAGCCAAAGTAAATGTAGGATGCTTAAAAAGAGAGATTTCAAACAACGTAGACTGTCATAAGCAGACCTGGGGAGATGTATATATAGATGGCACTCCAACGCGATAGTTGTGTAGGTGCGTAATTATAGAGCGAAAATGCTTTTAGCAAAGCATTAGACAAAGAAATGCAGAAAGGAGACACCTGCACACGCACTTACACCCCTCTAATTATAGCCTCATTTATAGATTTTTGTACGTGGGTACAGCCGTGCGTTTAATTCCCCGGACATCCAAATCAATAGTAAATAAGAACAGCAGAAGGTGGAGCTAGTTAGTAAGTATTCGTTTACGAAACAGTGTGGGCGTGCCGACAAGGACGCAGGGACATTCGTCGTCTCGTCTTCTTCTTCCGTGTCCGTGTTTGTACGCCGATCCATTATCGCGATCAATACTATAATCGGCGACAACTTTTCTTGACAGAACTGTGGAAGCTACAAAACTAAAACGCATGCCTGCTACCGCGCCAAAAAATAGCACTTAAGTTCACTGATAATCTTCTCATTTGCCTTGCTGAAATAAATGCTGCTTTATTTATTATGAGACTCAAACAGCGGCGGGAAGTCGTAGGTAAAATACAGTTATTCTTCACTTTCAAAGAATGCCTTTCTTTTCTTTCTATTTATTAGACAGCATCACCTTTTCAGCAAGCCCATTTTCCAAATAAACGTGGTGTTCGTGAAGTGGTGGGATAGTGTGCGGCCTCAAACGCGCTGTTTAGTTCTCGAAGAAAAATATACTCGTAATATGACATTAAAATGTACGCTTAACAATCGAAGTGTTTGTCCCATTCCCATTTTTCGTGTGTATAATTTTCTAAACGAGTTAGCAATGCGAGCGAGAAAAACCTAAATCAGCCGCAGGCTGCGGTACTACTTGCAGAGCAACACGAATATGCGGAAGCCCCGCCTCGGTAGCCTTCGCTCCACTGTCAAGATAAGTTGTCGCCGAGTACACCTGCTCAGTCAGGGTGGCAAGGTGCGCGCTGAGAGGTCGTGGGGTCCAGAAAATCAAAAAGGCATTACATTCACAGGGATTACACATACAAAAATACCCTAATAAGTGGACAGGGACGCGCCTTCCGTTGTAGCTCAATTGATAGAGCACCGGGCTCGTAATTCGAAGGTTGTGGGTTCATATACCACAGACAGAAATGGTGGTTTTTCGTCCACTTTAGTTCACTTTACATCGTTACTACTATAATACAGCTGAAGACACCAATTATTGGACCCTATGCTTTCTCTGGCCGCAATTTTCTGATGGATTCATATGCTTGTGTCAGAAAATCGTCACGTGAAGCGTTTTCCAGTGTCGCGGCACGTTCTTGTGCTCGTGAAATTAATCGCGCCTTTGTCAATTCTTATGAGCACTGAATTTATAGGAGGTGTTGATCTTGAAGACGAGGACAAATTTATTGACTTAAAGGATCACCGCAATGCAGCACGCGCCTTGGTGAGTCATATATGTGACCGAGATAGACACTGTCTAAATGTGCATACACGTTACACGCGAAGTGTACGAAGAAACAACAACTTCCTCAATTGATATTTGACTAGCGCTAAGCTTCGCTTCTTTTTTGCCTAATTTTTTGAGCATTTTGTCCATCATGCCTGCGGTTTCGCTCGTTTGCTTAGCTTACTTACTTTCCCTGTCGTATTTCTCAGCATTAACCTCTCCTGGCTTACTGTCTTAATTTGCGCCATTGTATATACACTTGATCACTTGCCTGCTATTAACTACTTATACAGTTGCGCCAAGTTCATCCTTAGACCCTATACAGTTAGCCTCCTAAGCGTACGCATGTTCTCTTTAAAAAAATGGGCCAGTTTGCACTAAGTCGCGCTAATCTCGGCACAGCGAATCTCGGACTCATCACCGCTCGTACTCTCTGTCGACCGACAGGTCCAGCTTGGAGATGCGTGGTATCCTCCTCGGCAGTACTCAGCCACGGTATGCACTATAGAGTGGAGGTTGCGCGCCATGTCTCTGTCAATGGGCGTGGACTAGTTACTGCAAATGCGCGGCTTAGCCAGATGGCACGGTATCTGGTCGCTAGACGACATGATGCTTGCTTTCTCCTTCTTTCTATCTTTTATTCTCTCTCTCTCTACATCTTTTTTCTCTACTTCTTTCTCTAATTTTCGCTGATGGTCTCTCTGTCTCTTTCTTTTGCTTTCTGTGTTTATCTCTATTTCTCTCGTTCTCATTCTTTCTGTGCTACGCTTTACTCCCTCCCCTCCTCCTTTTACTCCTCCTTGCCGTCATATCTCACTTCTTTATGATCACTTCCCTTTCCCACGCCTTTGCTACATTATACATACAGGGCTATGCTATGCTCTGCTAGCGTGTATGAGCCGAAGAGGCGTGACAATGTTTTCAGACCATTTTGTGCAGGTGGTCTCGGGTTGGTGCACCTGTTTATTAGACAATTCGTGTCTCGTTGTTTTTTTTTTCTATGTTCGGGACTGTGCTTATCCGCTGCTTCGAGCATTTTTACAAGTGAACATCGTCGGTGTTTTACCAAGTTTAGTTGTGTCTGCTAAGTGTGCCTCGCCTTCTATTTGCAAGGATTCATGCGTGAAGTGTATAAATCAGCGCATTTTCGAGTCAGATTCTCTAATGACTATTTACTCTCTAGTTCAAAGAAAGATCTATATAATGCCATGTTAGATATCTTATTTCTTGCACCTTTGTACCGCTCACTATACGTTGGATTGCCTGGATACGGCGTTCTTGTGCGTTTGAAGAAAATGCCTATTTCACCAATGTTCAAGACATTCTTCCACAAAGTGCATACACAGATGCTGCATGTAAAGGCCTGGTTAAGCAGCAAAGGCATCTTTGTATCTTTAGTTAATTGTAGCCTCTGTGAAGTTGCGGAAACTATACAACATTGCTTCATCAGCTGTAAAGACGCCATACTCTTTTGTGATGTTCTACGAAGGACTTTTAAAAAGAACTCGATTTAAATTCTTATAGCATACGTTATCTTCTGCCACCCAAAAGCAATTCTATGCCTGTTGACATGCTCTTACAATGGGTATGCACAGTTCATGGATAACTCGCATGTTATACAGGCATGCGGAACCCATGGTGTCATTGCGGTTGCATTTCATTCAAATGGCTCTTGAGCTAAAAGACTTTTATGAACAATTACAGTTTCAACCGGACTGGTATCCACTCTTCATGAAATGTATTGCTTTATTACCCTGCTAGGACACAGAGTTGTCTTAGACTTCTTTCTGTGTAACGTTTGTTGCTCCCTTCTAGAGGCCGCCTTGAGTATTTTGTTCGCTATATCTGCTGATTACGCACATTTGTAATAAATGCCATGAAAGAGAGAAAAAAAGAAGCCTGAATAGCCGAGTGGGTAGGACGCTCGCCTTCGGATCAAGGGTACGCGGGTTCGAATAACGTCTCGTGAAGAATTTTTTTCGGCAAGAATATTTATCTTTCTTTATATCTTTCTTTCCTTCTCCGTTTGTTTCTCTCTCTCTGTGTTCTCCTTCTCAGGTAGCAGCGCAGTGGCACAAACCCGTTAATACCCCTGTCACACGGGCACCCGTGAACTCCGTTTAACTCCCTCGTCTTTTCCTCGAGGGAGATGGGGTTCATGTCACACGGTCACCATTTCGCTGAGGAAGTTAAATGGAGCTTTTGGTGGAGGGAGTCCGAAAACGACCATTTGGGCTCGATGAAGCACTCTCGTTCCCAGATAGTGACTGCTGCGAAGAACACCGCGCTAACAAAATCGTCTCAATAAGCTCAAATATAAATTTTAACTCTATACTTCTGTTCGGCGTAGCATTATACACCATGTAGTGTAAGTTTTAATTTCATATTTAGGGCCATCAGCACCTGTACCCTCTACACCAACGCTTCGCCATGCCTAGAGTGACCTAGAATAGGGGGAGTGTCCAAAGCGCCGCGCGAACACATGGGAGGAGTGAGGGCCTTTTGCGGTGAACTTCCGCGCCGCGGCGCTGCGGTGCCGGACCCGTGGGCTTTCTCCGCGGCGGAAGCCGCGTCAAAGCGGCGAGCGTCTGCTACGCGCGTGATATCTTGGCCGCTATTAGCTAAAATTGCGGAAATTTGGGCAATATTTAATACTGCGTCACTGCAATATAATACTGCAGCAACTCATCACACAGAGAACGCGTTTGTTAGTTGGTGTGTTGTGAAACGGGAATTTTGTATATATCCTTTCAGCTGGTTTGTCACCGCATTGGTCCACACTTCCGCGGCTGTTTTGAGGAAGGCATCCTGCGCGAAATTCATCGTGAGAAAAGGCGCTTAACTTACTTTCGTGTGGTATGACGAACGTAAACTTGCTGCAGGAGAGAATAAACTGGAGATAACCAGGAGAACGTTGCAGATATGCACGTAGTAACTAGCTCGTGCTAACGCGTTTGCACCCTTCATATCCTGTCTTTTATTTCGTGCATTTGATTTGCTTTACAAGGCTGCCTCCGGCGCTCTGCTGTTTGAAACCATTTCATGCGAAGTCAAATCTGTCAGTCGGCGTGGCCGCGGTACCAAAAGTAAAAAAAAATTACTCGTGTCTCGTTCACGTGGTATGCACAAAAATTGGCACGGAGGGGCACGAATGTACGTATGCCAACATGACCGATAGGCCACGGCATCACTAACTTGACATGCTTGCCATTTGCGTAACGACTAACAATAATAATATGGCGTCTGGTGCGCAAGCCCGCTTTCTGTAGCCAGAAATAGTTGTGACGATGTGTGCTCTGACGATTTGTTTCCGTCAGGTGATGAAAAACGTGGTGGTCACCAATATCGATGCCAACATGTAAGACTTACCTATACATGTTGAAGAACTGACCGCATAGGTAAAATGTATGCGAAAAATTTACATGAAAAAAAAACATGGTCTCTTATGCATTCGCCTGAGATGACTCGAAAACGAAAGCCATCTTTTTCGTCAGTCGATGCATTGATCCCCCCTCGCCCCTCTCCGAAAGCTTTCTGCACATAACGTGGTTTTGGACTGCCCACAAGATCGAAGGCATTGCAAGCTTTCTGCACCTCGCCTGCTTTTACATTGCCTCCGTGATCGGCCCCGATCACGGAGGCAATGCAAAGCGACCATGTCATGTGATGGCGTCATCATATGACGTCACGTTGAATTACGTCATAGTGACGTCACAAGTTCTGTCGACGTCATCGCGTGATGATTTTGTGGCTCATTCGTGTTGGCTACGCGGGACGCCGGCCGTCAATTTTCGTGTTTGATGAGGCATCTAAGGCTCTACCTTAAAAAAAACAAGACAAATCAAAGTAAATGAAACGATAACAGTGCAACATCGTGTATGCCTCACTTCATGTTACGAGCGATCGCCCGAAAACAAACGTGATTCTCAGTTCAGAGTAGCTGATCGCACGCGTCTGCGGGACAAAAGAGGCTTGTTTTACCCGTCTGGTCATCTCTTTATATTTATTCAAGAGTGACCAGACTCGCTATTTAAGTACTCCGGAGCTTCAGCACGAAATTGTGGTGGACGCTATATTGAGGTCATCAGGAAAAAGCGGGAAATCGCGGTCGGGTGCCCTGTTGGCGCGCACTCAACTGCCGCAGAAACAATTGTATTTTATGTAACTACTCGTCCACATCTTTTCATAAAGTCTCTGAACCGGGCGAACGCTAACCTCCGAGAACCGTGGAAACATCTGAAGTTGAGGATGAGTTGTTTGAAACTGTTTTCATTTCGTATGGTGAAGGCTTGAAGCAATGCACGCATCTCGCGCGAACGTTTCATACTGACGTTCAGCGATCCAGTGCAACATGCGATAATATATATATATATATATATATATATATATATATATATATATATATATCTATAATCGCACGTTGCATTTTTTCAGGCTAGGTACATAAGGGATCTCTGCATTTGAACAATTTTCTGAAGTGATTGAGATATTACACTTCCATTTGTTAATTTCTTGCCGTATTTTTCTTCAGGCAGCTTGTACAGCAAGAATGGGGGCGTTGGTAACTTTGTTTCATGATATCTGGGTATTTGTAAAGCATTTTCTATATTACGCCTTTTATGCAAAAACTTGTGGAATAAGGTTAGTTTGCTTGGCATTGCTTTTTTTTTCAAATGTTTGCGCACGGTGAGCCTTGTTGTGCGCTACCTCAGAACCAAAAATACGCCAACAGCATTGCGGTCGTATGGCCGTCTCTACTCTTTTTTTTTTTTTTTGTTTCCCTTGCGTCTTCTCGGTGTGCTCCGTCCATAATAAAGAGCTGGTGCAGGCTAATGAATTGTCGAATAAAACGGTGCGCATATGGCTAGCAAACCAGTGGCGACCATGAGTAAAAAGGTCGTAGTGTGAAGCGGTCACTGCGCGCAAGTATTTGAGCTGACGGCGCGTGCAATTTACTTTTTTTTATTACTTTTAATTCGAGCATGCGTGATGCTATTGCCCGATTACTCGTGCGAATAAGTTTTTTTTTTTTTTCGTTGTTTGCTTGTGCGTGTCCGTTTTGCGCGTTTTTACGCACGCATCAACGTTCTCGAACTCTGTGACTGCAACTAGGCCACGATGATGCCGCTTGACACATGATTTTTTGCATTCTGTTGTTGCCTCAGCACTAACACAACGCTTAAAGATGGATAAGCTTCATTCCGCACCGCATTACTAAAGTTAAGTAGACTTAAAGTGCCCTGTGTGGAAACGCGGCGCAAAAAATACAGCGCGTAGCAGACGCCCCTCGCTTTCCGCGCGCTTCCCGAGCGCGGAAAGCCAACGGGTCCGGCGCAGCAGCGGCGCGGCGCGGGAGTTCACGAGAAAAGGCCCACGCGGGAGCCGGCGCTTTGGACACTCCCCCTATTCTAGGTCACTCTAGCCATGCCGCCACCGGCAAGCGTAGCGCCATATTGTTTATTTATACATGTGTGAGGCACAAGCACGTGCACAGTACAGCAGAGATGTGCAACCCCAGCGCCTCGTCGGCCCCGTCGCTCGGACCGTCAGCCGAGGATCACAAAGGTAGCCCGTCTGCACAGCCGCGGTCAATGTGGACCGAGGCGGAGACCTGGGTGTTAATCAGACTGTGGGAAGACCACTTGCCGCAGCTCCGGGGCGAGAAACACAATGCAAGGGTGTACGATGCAATCGTCGTAGCCCTTGCGCATGACGGCATCGTCAGGACTCGCCGACAGGTGCAGACGAAAATAGACAACCTGACACAAAGATACAGGTGAGCAACTTGCACTAATCGGTGAATGCATACTGGGGCACAAGGAGAAAGCCAGAGTGTTGCACGATTCCGAATGAAGTGCCTTTATATACGGTGATACATAAATGAACATCACCATACGAGCGCGCGGAGTCGTTAAAATTTTCTTCGCGGCGCGTTATAGATAGCGTCGTGCGGCCTTATCCATTGCTTAGACGGATCGTGCCAAATTAGGAGCTGCCTGCATATCGTACCTCTGCGCGACAGCCGAGCTGGAGCGAATGCCGGCTGCATTGGCGGCTGTTGTGGGGGGATGTCGCCGTGTCAGCGCTTGCACAAGGACCGAGTGTTGATCCATGAGCAACACTGTCGTGCAGTGCAATAATACGAGGCGCGCCGTTTTGCTACGGTAAAGTGAGTGGGCACGTCTTCAGATTGTAAAACTTCTGTACACTGAACTACCTTTTTCTGAATATGTTCACCATATGTTTTCGGCTCTCTTGACTAGGCTTCGAAGTTGTATTCGCGGAGTTTTCAATATTCTCAGAAACTGGGCGACAGCAGTGTTCTTCGGATAACTGCTGTTGCCACAATTGTGGTCTTTGTCTGTAGTACTTGAGCTGCCAACTCAATGCAGTTTGGGTACCCAAATCTTCAGTCTCCATTCTTAAAGAAAGTGACATGATCACATAAACAATTATATCGAAGTAACAGTGTAAATCGAATGAGCTAGTGTGTTTTGAATATATCTCAGCATGTCTCGACACATTACAAGGCTTTGTGAAGTAGTTTGGCATCTACCATTTGTATAGTATACGCGATTCTCCCAGTTGTAATCGTTGCTTTCTGTGCTTCTAGGAGGGAGTCGCGACAACATACAACAGGTTCCTCACCATCTCCCTGGCCATTCTTCTCGGAGATCCACAGGTTTTTAGGGTCATTGCCTGCAAATGATCGCTCTCTCCTTCACGAGAGCCTTTGCTCTACTAATGAAACTGTTGAGATGGTAAGCAGTACAAACATACATCATGCTTTTACCCTTTATGGAACACACGCACTGAGATCTAGATTTTCCGCGTTTTTCATGAGTGTCGAAATTACTTTTTATAGACACATTTTGCGAAAGAACTATGAAAAACTGGACACCCATCACTTCATGAACGGCATATGTTGGTGCGTGTGTACAGCTAACCACTTGCAACAATGGCAGGCGCTTTCTCATGTGACTACAACTGTTCAGTATTTCAAGGGATCAAAGGTCTGAGAACTACTGCTCTAAAAGTTGCTAGTCGGATTCACACTATGAGAATGCGATCAGAGTGGCGTCATGGAGAAATAGAAGACGAAAGGTTGTTTCGACTAGAAGATTATCACTGTGGTTTTACGTGTGTGTAAGAATGTCTTCACAACTTGTTCCTGAAAAGAGCCAGTTGTACATGGGTTGCTTATATAGCATTTTTTATTCATTTCAAATCATTTCAAGAATGGAGGCAGGTACATGTGCAGAAGAACGGCCACATATGCCACAGCCTTCCAATGACAGCAAAGTGATCGCCACCGCACAGAGTGTAGCACAAGCAAATAGCGTTCCAGAGGCACAGACCACTCAACAGAAGCGCCGTCTGCTGATAGCTGCTCTAGAGGATGCCACCAAAGCTGACCCAAGTTTTACGAGAGCGCCAAGTGAAAGCACAGGAGAAGTTGGTGGACCTGATGTCCGGGTTTTTTAATAAATGAAAACCAACCAATGGAACTTCTTCATCTATTGAGCCATCTGTTGACGTAAGTGCATGGCAAGTGCAGCTCGGATGTTCTTGCCAGTCGCAACGTGTGCATCTGTGGTTTGCGCTGGTTGCTTAAATACTGCGTCATGCAGCTGTACTTCATTGATTCATTGCTGCGGCACAGTGTGATTGCAGTGCTCGAAAATATTGTTGAGCACACAGCGTGCCCTTATAATAATCGGCGCATGGCTGATGTCGCACTCCATCCGCTTCATTATGAGCCTGAAGCGGGCTTTAAGCCGTCCAAAGGCATTTTTCACTATTCTGCGCGATTTTGATAATTGGTAGTTGAAATGTTTCTGCTCATCAGAACAGCTTGTGCTGGCAAATGGCTTCATTAAATTCGGTGTGAGGGGAAACGCCTGATCACAAAGTACCAGTGGCGGCACAGCAACGTTGCCCAATGTGGTTTTTGGCTTCCTGAAGGTGGGTCCTTCAATCAGGTGCGACAGGCTTGATTGATGATACACAAGTACATCGTGGCATCTTCCTGGTGACCCAACGTTGATTAACCGGAACATGTAGTTGTGGTCCACCAGTGCGAGTAGTATCACACTGTACCTGGAATACAATGCAGTATCAATATCAATTGTCCACGGCAAAAAAAAACTGGATAGCGACACATGTGGCAACGCGTGTCTTGTAGGAAATGGAGTAGCAGCATCAGATAGCAATGAATAGTGCATTCTTAGTAGTATGCCAAACCAAATACAGTTAACAGGAACATGTCAGGTATGTACAATGTAAGCTGAATTCAGCATAGCTTTCATGTCTAGATACTTCATTTCTATGAAGACAGTGCTAGGTAAAAACCCACAGCAAGCCCTGAATACATGGTATTCTTTGTATTTAATTTTTTGTCAGGTGTGGTTTTGAAATTGATGTTAGTGCCCCAAAGCTCCGAATAGAAAGCACCCACAAACAAAGATTCCCTCATGTGATTACGTAGTATCGCTTGTGCTGATGCCCTTTAAGCATTCGCATTGTCCCACAGATCTCGTTATCACTGTCAAGCACAGAACTGATTACCATAATCGAACAAGCTATATTCTCGATTCATTGTGGAGTGCTGAAACAATCCGCATAACCAAAAATAAGCCAGTGTTCAAGGGCTGGCCATGATAGCAAATACGTAATGCTGCACCCTGCACAATAGCTAATAAATAGCACTTGCAAACATAGATGTACCAGTGCATGCAAATTGTACACTACACAGCTGCTTAATTCTAGAGTACGACGTCGATAGCTCTGTCCTGTAATTATGTGTTGCCAAATTTGCTCTCGGCAAGCGCCGCTAGACTATATTTCTGTGGCTTAATGTCGCAACTGATCAAACTTAGCTCTATAACCTATTGTCCTAATTGTGGCAACGCTGACCATTCATTCGTGCACTTACCAGCCTTTATAATTATAGTAGTCGCTGGCGTATTCTTTTGGAGGGGAAACCGGGAAATGGCACCCATCCAGAGCGCCCACACCTTGTGGAAACCCGAGAGTAAGCCTTGAAGTCTTTGATGTGATCTTCCATTTCACTTGGAGTAGGCATTCTCACCCACCGTTCTTCAAGCGAGTCCACTACGGCTTCACAAAACTCGCGTTAAATTATGTTGACCGTGGACCTCCCCATGTCGAATAAATTTGCAATAGTTCTGTCCTCAGCTGACGAACACAATTTATAGAGGGCTACGGCGACCCTCTTGTTGACCGGAATGGCTTCACGCATATTGGTAGTCTGGCGCTCCATCGTGGGTCGGCAAACGTCGACCAGGTATTTGAATATCGTTTGCGACACTCGAAAGGACTGACGGAAATTCTGTTCCCCAAGGTTTGGTAGCGTTTCCTCAAACCACCGACCATGCCGAGCGTACGCCCACGCTCCCCTTGGTCCGCGGAAAGAAGATGATGCCATCGCAGCAACCAAACAGCTGTTCGCGATTATTTGGCGCTTGATAGCGTGTACTTTGCCGGCCGAGGCTTCCAGCTCTATTTCGGTATCATGGCAAGCGCGACCTTCTTTTTCATGTCCTCAGCTTCGTCACTCATCCTACCAGCCTAGAGACGCGAACACACACAATTTCACAACGCACGACCACAGTGAACCAGACACGCTCACCTACGTTCGCTCACCACACAACCACTCGTGGCTCACCAAAACAAGAGCGCAGTGTGGCTAGCATTGCTTTCAACTTCTCGGTACTTGGAGAACACAAGTCTTGCAATAACATATCCCACATTTTAGCTTTAAGTTTATTTGATTACATGTCACACACACACACACACACACACACACACACACACACACAAAAAAAGACACGTCTACGTTGCTTTAAAGGTTATTACATAAGTGAAAAATGGGACGTTTCGATCATGCGTCGCAGCGCCGTTTCTGCCCCATGCGGCTCCCGTCGAAAGCTTGCGCTAGCCGTGTAGCACGGCCACAACTCCATTCTCGTAATGCTCCATCAGGGAGTTAAATGCCGAACGGAGTGAAATGGAGTTCGGTGGTGGCCGTGTGACAGAGGTATAAGATGATGAATTTGCCGCGATCGACTCAAAAGGAACGACTTGCTAAACAGCTTCGACGTTAAAAAAAAGGAAAGAAACAGCGGTATAATTGCCATAGCCATCTCGAAGACTAGTGTTGCGCAGCAGCACACCAGGTAAGCGTACTATACAAGGGCATCGGCGGCCCCATTTCGATGGAGTTGCAATGCGCATACGTTCATAAGCTGCGAACCAGGTAGACCTTAATAGGGAAATGTTGTTTCCTGAATGTAACTCTGTGTCTAACACTTTGTGTATCAAACCTCAGAATCGGATAATTCCTTTATCATATTGAGCCCAACGTTTCTTAAATGTGAAGCGTTTCTAAGCGAACCAAAAGCGCTTTGGCCGCTTCTATCTATCTATCTATCTATCTATCTATCTATCTATCTATCTATCTATCTATCTATCTATCTATCTATCTATCTATCTATCTATCTATCTATCTATCTATCTATCTATCTATCTATCTATCTATCTATCTATCTATCTATCTATCTATCTATCTATCTATCTATCTATCTATCTATCTATCTATCTATCTATCTATCTATCTATCTATCTATCTATCTATCTATCTATCTATCTATCTATCTATCCGCGTACCTCTGGATGCTCTCGTGGTCGCCTCCGTAGCGTGGCATATACCGGAATTAACCGCGGAGAATAAGAGTACAGAATGAACACCATTTTCAGATCATTTCATGAATAACGTGAAGTTCCTGCCGCGTACGTCGTGTAACCATTTCCACCGGTAACGTCGGGCAGATACCCGCACGCCACGTCCCGTGGCAACCGGGTATATGCCACAGGCGGTTCATAGTTTGTACCACGAACCGTGAGACGACTTTGAAAATCTTAACGCGACAGCGTTAACGAGCCGTTGTCGCACAAACTCCTGTACCGGCCTCGGCGGCGCTATCGATGAGCAAGAAATCGCCATGGAAGCAAAGAATTCAGTTCACCGCTCGAGCTGGAATGAAAACCAGGTTTTCTGCACGGCAGTGAAGTGTTCTACCCAGGAGCCGCGCCAGTGTTTCCAATTGCTTTGCAAGAATACCTTAAAGAAACATCATGTCGGGGCAGCGGTTTCGGTAGTTACAGTGCTGGCTATCCGTGCTTACAACAATGTGATAAGTATTAAATATGCTCCCCTCTGATTCAGCAAGTTATAGTCAAGTCTTTCTTGAATACTCCGCCAACACCTCCTTACGCAGATCATCGCGGCGAAAGCGACGTGTGTGCTGTAACGCGAGTGACAGTTACGGAGGACTAAGAGGTGCCATTTGCATGCCAGTGTATTCGACGTGCTTGGTAATACCACGATATGCACACAACGAATCAGCTTGCTGAATGATGTCGATCCACGTCGTAAAGCTTGGTAGAAAGTAAAAATGCGGCATATGCCGCTACTCGCTGACTGCTTTGCATGAAATCAATTCGTGCAATGCGTGGAATCTGCTGAAAATTTTTATTTATTGATTTACGCGCACACATTCGTGCTGAGACGCCGTTGTACAAGGGTGCTAGACCGGAAAACGCATGAACAATACATGAATGATGCAAAAATATACACAGTAAACACTGATAAATTGTATTTTCAACGGCATATCACTGCATATAAACTGCTTTGATAAACTGCAAGACACACAAGCGCTAAATGTATACACGTACAATGAATGTTTAACTTGTGAGCAAGTGTTCCCATAGCGCAGCCACAAACATTTCTCAAGGGGTGGAAACAACAGTACCAGACAGTGGTGCCTTTTTAATCGTATGTGAAAAGTGTGATGCCTACGTCTGATCACTATTCCTTGATGCTGTTCCTTCGTATACATAGGTACGTATGCTGGCATCGCGTTGAATAGGCGCAAAGAAGGAGAAAATAAGTGGTACTCTTAAAACAGTTTTCTATTTTCAAGAAATATTCTATTTCTTCTTGCGGCACAGCGCTCCTCACATAAGGAGAGCCACGCTACAGGAACGCGGAATTCGTACTCGCTCTTCCTAGGTCGTACATCATCTAACTTTCGTTTGACGGAAACCACAACACGACGCTCCAAGCGCGTATGCGCTCCTAATGGTGCTGCTGTGCGTCAAGCTTGTGCATTGGTTTACGTTTCTAGAAGCCGTATGAATAACGGCTGAAAAAGTCCTTCCAAGCGAGCGGCCGTGGTCTTGCAAGGATGCAGTTTACATACCACACCTGAGAAGCTTTCCTTTTCTTTCTTCTCAAGCATTGTTCATGCATTGCTATTTGCCATTTCCAGCCTAACGTACACAGTGATGCCTCAGGACGAATGTAGGTATATAAATAAAGAATCTAATCTAAAATAAATAAATAAATAAATAAATAAATAAATAAATAAATAAATAAATAAATAAATAAATAAATAAATAAATAAATAAATGTAAACATTGGAAGCGCAAAGAAAGAAGCACCTAAATAGCATTCAGCACTTATTCTTAATGGTACTACAATAAACGAATGCTTCCCACTTCGGGTTTCTCAATAACATCATACAACACTTAACAAGACTGACGTTAGTTTTCGTCACGTATGGGTGGTACATCGAGACGCCGGGGCTAGAACCTAGATGTTATTGCTAAGCCTTGCAGAAGACTTTAATCTCTTTCATTTTTTAATGGAAAGTTAGTATTGCCCTAGAGGAAGAACTGAGGCGTACCTTGGGCAGAGTAAGAAGCGGAGGCGGGTGCGGATGGCGACATTAGCGTGATAATTACGGCCCAGGCGCTAATTGATCCACACACGCCAGCTCAGCTTGCAAACCAAATAGCTCTTGGGCGTGGGCTTCGTGCGAGCAGGAAACCGGTACGGCGTCGCCACCATGGTGCCGCCACGGAAGTGTCATTAGCTACAGACCCTGGCTAAAAAGGGTATACGAGTGTATCGAGATTTATTTTACTGATTTGTAAGAGGTCTGCTCGGCTGCCGGAAGTTCGGCAATTTACTACTATATAGCAACCGCTTGTACAGATGGCGTCAAAATCGAGAGACCGCTAGGACTGAGAAAACTCTGAATTTCGCAGCAATTTTTAAGTGTATTCGATCCAACTGCGCAGTACGTGCTGTTAGCGTGTTTTATGACAGGCCTGAAATCTACAGTCAGCGGTGTCTCACGAAGAAATGGGAATATTCAGCTTTTTCGTGTGCCTCGTGGTACCTAAACTGTTGGCGTTGGCTGTATATTTCTCCTTTCTCTGCATTAGAAGTCCCTAAACTATACGGATGCGGTAAATCGAAACGTGTCGGAGGCAGCTCGAACCTTTACGTGATGCCTGTCAACGTCCAGCTGTATTGCGCAAGGTAATGGTAATGTTGCAAATTGCACGAAAATTAAATGTCAATTTCCACGTTCTATCAGCGCTTATCTGATAGAGACAACTTCGCTCCCTTCCGAAACGCAAGAATGTTGTGGTGCCCAGTGCGGCTCAATTAAACAGCTCTCTGGTGCGCTCTCCAGGCATATCTATTGCTTTAGACAAACACAAGGGTTTCAAACCAAACTACGCATAATGTGTTCCATAACGACGAACGAGAGTGTGAATTTTGTTTGGCTGGTTAACATCCAATACGATTTTAATAAAGGGACAGGTGATTTCAGTGGCACGAGCACCGAGCGACACGAATGTTTCTTTTCCAAGCATGTCACGTCGAGCACCCTTAATTCCTTTCCCGATTATTCTCAAAAAACTATTCTAAAAATAAAAACTGGTGGCCCTGGTTGAAGTTAAAAGTTATATTGGACGTATATATGATATCGGATCATGACTTAAGATAAGGACTAATGAATTTTCAGAATAGTTAATGACAACTTATTGTGTCATTGAAAAATTCTGAGCGTTGGAACCCTTTCGACACCTGGCGGAGCACATCTCAAGCACGCTCTTCTTTCTACGTGGCCTCTGAGATCCGCTTCGGCAGCGCACGAAACAGAGTTAACTCAAGGAATACACCCGGGCACACCAACGCCGATGTGCGAGCGCCACTACCGGACACCTATGTGAAACTTTGTGCAATTTCTTTACAGACTTCTCCGTAGCATGCAAAATGCAGCTTGGCTGTTTTGTGCAGCAGCAGATGTCCCACAGATTAGTAAGAGTTAGCGCACCTTTGTTCGAGTAATATAACAATGAACTACTGCATTAGATGCGCTCTTATAGCGTAATCTAAATCATTCTAGGTGACACACCCTTCAATGCAATGCAGAGAATAATACTGAATATTGTTTTTTTATCGAGGGCGACTGCACAGTTTTAGCAAACCTAGGTCTACGAATGATACTGCTCATATCTGCTCGGATTACATATATGTAGTGCCACGAGAGCATTGATACAGTCTTTGTTGCCTTGCAGTGCGATGGCTGTGAAAGTTAAAGAACTCCAGGTGGTCGAAATTTTCGCAGTCCTTCACTACGGCGTGCCTCATGATGATATCATGGTGTTGGCACGTAAAACCCGAACAAGTATAATTATTTGCTACTATTTAATAAATCCCTACCCAAAACAGATATGGTTATATATCTAGCTCCTATTGATAAATCCCACACGCGCGTAGATGAAGCCCACATGATCACAAATGGACTCTTTTTTTTTACCCTGTATTTCGCGTATTAGGCCTACGTTACTTTCGGGCAGCTAAGCAGACTGCAATAAGCATGACCCTATTCTTTATCAGCCGTTCGCTTCGGTCGACAGCAAGAACGTCGTAGTGCCATTTCTGTGCACGACCAGGTTCTTCACATGACGAGAAAATTCGTGAATGAAAGTTCCGTGTTTATTTTGCGAATCAGACTGTTTCGTTTTTGTAGGATGTGAAAAGTACACGGTACGCACATAGATATCATTCTGAAACGTCGATCTCAAATGGAAGCTCAAAGCAGCATGGTACAACCTTGTGCCTTAAGGTACAATCTTGTGCTTTTGCTCTGGGTTACGGAGTATTGATACGCATGCTCTTCTTTTTTTAACCGCGTGTCACTCTATAGAGCTCTAACAAGTGATATTTCTCTGCTCAGGGCACGCCAGAGTGTAACATCTCCGATGTTTTGGAATGTTCTATTCAGATCTTGCGCATGATGCGAGTAGTTGAGTTCATTTTTTAACTTAGGCGAGTACCAGCAATACCACTGTAATGTTCGTTGCCGAATGTATAAACGCCGACGTGTTTTAATCTCAGCTCACAATATCACCGACCGTGCTCGCCGCTTTCATTGCACTGTGAACTTTTATTTTGCTGAACACAAGTTCGCCTAATTAGGAGTTCAGTCTTGCCGGTTTGACCGCTGAATTCCTCACAGTCACAAGCGCGTTATAATATTGTGCTATTTTATTTTATAGCTTGTGTTTGTTATACCTTGTCATGGGCACTATATTACTTGCATATCTACCTAGTTGCGAATCCTGCGGGACATTCCGTCTTACAAGAAAAAAGATGACATAAAGTTTAGGCCCTACTCTAGAGTTTAGCCTCGTCCCCCTGTTTGATTCTCTTTCCTGAGACATGAGAATGTGGAATACCTCTGGTGCGAGGCTTAATGCAGGTCGCTTACAATACAGATGCGAAATGCGATGCAGATGAGGAACATATAAAAGGGTCATGCTCAAAGCCAACCATGGCGTCGGGATGGCCAATATTTGGAGTAAGCAAAAGGTCAGTCGCGTATGAACCTCGGTTACTGAAGCATCGACTACTCGGAACTCTTCCTCGGTGGATGACCACATGAATATTTATTCGATACTGTTCCTGGGAATAGCTTTGTCATATGGATGAAGGATTCTGTGTTCATTCTAGGCCAAGCGCATGAATAGAAATGTGGTAGTTCCGTGCATACTGCAACCTTGCCCTTAGAGTGACATACTGCGGTGGAGGGACTACTACTCCGTAAGAACAGGCGAAATCGCAGCATCCAGCTGTATTGTTAGCCGGTTTTATGTGTTGTGCGCGATCGTTGAACCCTTAGCTTTTATATCTATCGCTGCCCCCCCCCCCCCCCCCATGCGTTCCCTTTAAAGATCTCTGGTGTGCTACTCTCCCTTCCGGCTCGAACTTTCCGTAGCTAACGTTATTGCTCTCTGTCTGCATATCGCTTGGTCGTAAACTAAACCATCGGCTGCACTGCACAGAATAAAGGCGTGCGGCTTTAGTGATGGGTGCGCATTACTGACTGAGCAAAATTTTATCTGGTTTATCGAAGTGTGCTGCTCTATTGTGCATAGATGCGTAGTATAACTACAGGTTGTGGCTGCAGGTTGTGGCTACAGTTAAGTGTCTATGCGAAGTCCTAGCAGCAAGCACAGGTTTCCTTAATGTCTGGACTCCGTGGCATGCGCGATGTTCAGGAGATATTCTGTTGGTGCCATGCGCGCGCTGCAATCTCGGAGCACACGTAGACGTGTTCGTCCGGTTACGTTTCTCGACGGCGCGATGTTTTTACGGCTTCAACAGCATCTTTCGTTTTCACTGCTGATTTTTTGTTTACCATCTTTAGGAGGCTTTTGTGTAGAACCATGAGAATCTTTGTTTTATGACATTTTTCCGGGAGGCCTCCGTTTTACGAGTTTCTAGAGCAGCTCCTTTCGTTGCACGAAGGCGTAAACCTTAACACATTAGTGCCCTTCGCCCTCGCTGTAGTAACACCACGCCTTTGTATTATTCAGATAGGAAGCCTATATGCGCTCGAGCAGTAACTTCTATTTGATTCTGACGCAAAGGAGGAGGGGGCGTTTTTGGCTACAGGAAGACCTACACCTGCACGAAGATCTACTACAGGTAGTGACGTTGTGGCGACGCTCCTTTAGTATTCAGGCATTGCATCTGCCGGTCTGACCAACATACGCTCCATGACATGAAAGCGGGAGGGTCATAGATACCGGTCTAAACGCAGTTTACAAAGGTTTGCGATGCTAAGTAAGACGTGCGTTCGCCTTGCTGCTTTCTCAGTTAACCTCTTTCCATAACTTCTGCAGGCGCTCAGGTTCAGAAAAAGGCATGTCCACGCCCGATTTTCCCGCTATTCTTCTGAGATTATGGTAAATGCGAACAATGTACGCAAGAACAGCAGCTTTATTTGCTTTAGCAGTACAACTGATTTCCTTTGATGCGCTTATTACCGTTTTTACACTTGCTCGTCCAGGGTCGTTTCTAGTTTCATTCCAGCGTTTTTCTTTTGATCTTCTATTGAACTCGAATCCCATAAGTTGTGACGCCTTGAGTATCCCTTGGGTATCCCTTGAGTATCCTTGAATATTCTCTATCCCATAAGCAATTATATCGATGCAAAAAAAGACCATAACTGAGGAGAATACTAAGTACTGTTTAGAAATATATGTGGGGTGTCGAATAAATAATTGCTTGAATTTTTATACTTTATTTAAATAAACCGTTATTGCCTGGAGTGACTCGCGGTAGGTTTACACATATCAGGCGTATTTATTGGTTCGAGCGTAAGTCCTTTGTTAAGTGATATTTTCTTAAGCTGGGTTGGTAGGGCCTTATTTGCAGTTGGACTTCAATGGCCTGGAACGAGTAGTTTTGCGTTCAGTTGACGATTTTCTGGGCTTCGTAGAGAGTAATATTTTCGAAGGTCTTTAGTAAATATACTGAATTGTTTTATCGAGAAAAGGCGTTGGCCTTCATTTTTATGCGTGAAATTCCCCGCGATCGTTCTTATATTCCTTGGATATTTCTCTTATTTCATGAAAACATGTTTGCTTGATCAACTCGGCCATCCGCCAAGCTCCTCTCTAACGCAAGTTCCGCGCGCTCGAAAACTGAAGCATGGCATCATGTCCTGCGCCGCTCTGCCTTGTGTAAATATTGTGCCCATAGCATGTAGTTCAGTTTTGAAGAACAAGTTCGTCTTCTTTACCCAGCAGGGTATTCGTATTCGCCATAGCCTAAATTTCGGAACACTTGTTAAAAGAAACGCCAGGCCTGCACGGAAAGCGCAGCACAGTCACAGGGAAAGATGGAAGAGCGGCATTGCTAGAGCCGGTTGTAACCTCGCTTGGGGTTACTAATACAAGTACACTAGTGAGGTAACCACTACGTTACAAATTAAAATTTTTGTGAAGTTGGGAAGCACCCACAACGCCATTATTCGTCATTTTCCAGAGAAGCGAGGTACCAGATACACATCTGTAAGGTATTATGTGCACTTTGCTGATGCGACAGCTAATGACGATGATGAATTATGGCTGAGCCCTTTGTAGTGGGTTGGAAGCTTTAAACGACCCACTAGTTACGTAATTCGCATTGTTTCACGCCCGGCCATTAATTCACTCTCCTACCGCGCTATATAACACATGTTAACGTGAGAAAGAAAGACAGAGTGGGGGAAAGAACTTTGTTGAGGCCCTGAGGAAATGCATCATGGGGGTCGTATGGGCTTTCTCGGCAACTAATACAAATACACTGCGAGGTACCCACCACGCTATAAACCATCATGATTTTTGGTGAAGTCGGGAAGCAGCAACTACGCCATTTTTCGTCATTCTGTGGAGAACCGTGGTACCCGCTACTCATCTGCAAGGCATTATGTGCATTTTGTTGATGCTGTGCCTGATGACAAAGAAGGATTATCTGTGAGCCCTTTGTAATGGGTTGGAAGCACTCAACGAAACACTCGTTGCGCATTTCGCCTTGTGTGACGCCTGGTTACAAAATTCGCGTTGTGTGATGCGTGTTTGTTGTTTTGCTCTTCTACCGCGCTATATTACATATGTTAATGTGGGTCCTTCCCGACATGAAGCCTGTATAGGGTATTTTTGCAACGGAGTTCCGAGCACCGACATGGCTCTGTGGTAGAATACTGGCCTCCCAAGCTGAGGACCCAGACTCAAACCACATTCCATTCTGGATATTTTTTTTACTTCGTTTTTTTTTTCTCATTTCGCGCCATAGCGGTTAAGGACACCGGCGGCGGTGGTGGACAACAACGGCTCCAAATACGGCGGTTGTGATCTCATAACAGCTTTCGCTGTAACGCTGAAAAGTGTAGCTCGACGTGACGATGATCCAGCGTCTTCCCAGTAAAACGAAGAAAAATCGCCGTCATACCATATTGGAACTCGGTGTCACACCGTCTAAATAAGGCCGAAGATATGGTATTGAGGTAGTTATCTCTGCAAAAAGCAAGCTAGGCGGCACGTGCGCTGCCGTCCGAAAAAAACAAGCTGAGAAGAATGGCTCAGCGTGACAAGGGCTGCTCTGTCAAGCTTACTTCACTTTTTAGTTGTTCCAAGGAAGGTGCCGTTGGATGTGTACGATTATCATGTGGCAATTTATACATAAGCTAGACTAGACGTTGTCTTAATCTGCGCTTGAGGGAACAATTTCTTTTTCTTAATGGTAGCCCCGGCTCTGATTTACGTTATCATTTCCGTTCTTGTGGTTGTTGTGCCTTTTCTAAGACGGCGATTGTCATGAATAATCAAGGGAAGCGCACCCGTGACGTCGCCGTGGCCTTCCATAACTGAAGGCATGCGCGGTCGCGCCTTTCTCAGACTTCTATCTCTCTCAATGGTAAAGAGTTTCTTTTCCTTGATAAAAGCTTAAATCACCACCGACGTGTCTTTATTACATTTGTCATTGTTTCTTTAGTTTTTCTAAGAGCTGGTATATTCATTTATTTTCATTTGCCTCGCAATAAACATTAAGTTTAAAGACAGCGCTCGTGTCGTGTGCTCTCCTCTGTCGTCCATGGCCTTTCGCGCTGTTAACCATGGACGTAATCCAACTTGCCCAATTTTCTTTCATAATTGCGTCTGAGAATTTAGTGCCTATATGTATTGGTTCGGCTAATCCTCTTCTTCGATATGGGCTCCTTTAGGGTGAGGAACAGATGTTGAAGACACGAAAAAGTGCTATTTCTGTAGGACTATTTGGGCGTGCAACTTAGCGCATGTGACTTCCTGTATAGTGACGTGTTTCCGACCCGTATACATATCTGAAACTGCGGCCTGCTTCCACGTTCACCCATTCATTGTTTCCAAGGCGCCGTTGGCAGCATATTATGCGCATTCACGCTTTTCGGACGTAACCTGAGGGAAGTGCTTCTTCGGCCGCTGCTCTTGAACGAACTGCCTAAGCACCAACAGAGACTCAGCATCGAAGACGCCAGAATCCTGCACTGCTCTATTTTCGCATTAGGGGTTATCGTAACCGAAGGTGGACTTGTAAATGCGTAAGCATTTACAAGTCCACCTACGCTTGGTTTCGAACCTCGCGTCTCACGATCCAAAACCGTGTGTTTTACCCACAGGATCACACACCCACGCTCGCAGAATGTAAATCAATCCGAACCGTGTGATTAGGTTCTACCGGCGGTGCAACACAAATTCAATAGGAGAACACTTTCTTTGCAGGCTTCGTCGAAGTATTTCGTGGCTGTACAAGAATATGTAAAGCCACATGGAGGATTGTAAATCAGCGAAATCCCGTCATTGCGAAAATTTATTGCGATACGCGCGTTTCGGTGGTCGCAGGATGCGCATTCCGTGCGGCCGTTCGAGACACTCATGAACGCTAAAAAGATAGAAGACGCCCTGATGATGCCGCCGTAAAACAGCGGTCCAGGGAGGCTCCAGTCATAGCTTGCTATATTAAAGTTATTTATATACTGGTCGGCATTTTACGTCCCGAAACCGCTTATGACTACAAGACACCGTAGTGAAGGGTAGAGCACTGCACGTGCCCGGGCCGACCCGAAAGCCCAGGCCCGGCCCGGCCCGGCCCGCGTTCCGGGCCGGGCTCGGGCTTAAAAGTGCGGGCCCGGGCCGGGCCCGGGCTGAAAAATCAGGCCCGTGCAGCGCTCTAGTGAAGGGCTCCGGAAATTTGGACCCCTTGGGGTTCTTGAAGGTGCACCTTGATGTAATAAAGTTGAAAGTTTGTTAAGCTCTGTAAGAGTTGAAGGAGAAATCCTGCTGCAAACTTGGTAATGCATTGAGTTACGCAGTCGGGGACCAGATTTCTCGCAAGGCATTACCCCCTTGAAGCGTTCTGCACCTACATGATGTTCCTCTTCCTCGATGATCGGCCTACATATGGCCAAGCGGCGTCATGTTTTGACTTCGCCATATGACGTCGTATCACGCCGTCATGATGACGTCACAAATTTCGTTGATCACAAATGTCACAACGACGTCTCAGATCAAGAATGACGGGATCATGTCGCGCAATGCGCAATTTGTGCACTTCGCGCGTTTCATATGTTAAACGCACGGTGCATTTCTCTTTTTTGTGTTTCAAGCTTGTTCATTCATAATACGTTGTCATCTAACGTTAGACATCACTAGCTTTGCACTTACACCTTTCTTTCTGCTGTTGCCGTTGTCCTCATGTCATCCTACATTGCTCTTGCTTCGTTGTGCTTCCCTTTGTTTTAACAGCGAAGCTCTTCTAGCTCGGCGTAAAATGCCTGTCCTGACTACCATCATCATCAACGGGTACGCGCTCGCTCTGTGCTCTCCTTCTTCTTCTGCTCACTGCCAGAACACATGTGCCGATTTCTTCGGCGTGGCCTATAATAACCCTTGTGGGTAAGAAAAAAGAGCACAGCGAGAGATAAAGAAAGGGAGAAAGAAACAGAGACAGACCGAAAGAAAAATATAAAGAAAAAAAACATGGCTGATCCATCCGTCATAGGAATTGGTATAACACGAAAGTCTGTCGTCGCAGAAGTAGTTGATTGTTCATAGTGCATGGGTATATGAGAGCTCGTATGTCTATTGCAAGGAGGTTTAAAAAAAATTCTGGAGTGGAAGCTCTCGAAACGCCTTGCCAGCGAAGGTGAAGCCAGCTTTTGCCCACCAAAGAGCTCGGAAACATGCACTTTTCTGGTGGTGCCTCCTTAGAGATCAAATGGCTTTGATCTGTTAGTGTAAATGCTACGTTAATTACAAAATAAAAGATCGTTGTTGCCGACAAAAGTAACCCGTCGAGAGGAGTATAGACGATTAATGTCCAATAAAATTTGCCATGACTTTGAGGCTTACTTACGAAAACTAGTAACACGAAGACACACTTGCAGCAGTATCTCACCCGTAAAAGTTGCCATACTAAACTTCTCTGGCGTGCGTGGAAAACGCTC
Organism: Rhipicephalus sanguineus; assembly: GCF_013339695.2. Lineage (NCBI taxonomy): Eukaryota > Metazoa > Arthropoda > Arachnida > Ixodida > Ixodidae > Rhipicephalus > Rhipicephalus sanguineus. The sequence goes on along the minus strand of NC_051180.1, from coordinate 121,039,946 downwards.
GCTTTCCTTCGCCAAACGCCGATGGCTCATCGTGCCCCTAGTAAGATGGCGGGCGCAGCCGCCATCTTTTGGTGGGCACGGCTTCACTATTGCGCAATAATCGCCACTCCAGCAATTTTTTTTTTAACCTCCTTGGTCTATTGTTGTTTGGCAGCTGTAGCACCGCTTGATGTGGACGCACTCACGTTCACTCATAGTGGCACATCTGCGTATGGAGCACTAACGCCCATGATCATGATTTAACCCTTCCGGTAGCTGAAGTTTCAAGACATACCTGGACACCGCATATGGTGAATCATGAGCAAAGATGGCATAAACAAGCACGTAGTAAACGCTGATACTCAATATGCACTCCTTCAAAGCGGCGTGAAACGCGAAGAGAAACGCGACGAGCGTCGTGTCTTCCCTCCAGCCTGGCCTGTTAATTATCACAGGGTGAGCGGGGAACGCGGTGCGACAGCCAGGCGAGCGTCGGAGAGCTATTTTTCGATATGGATGGATGCTACAAGCGAAGCTTGGACTAAAGCCGCCACATCGCGGTGTGCTAAAGCGTATGAAATTACACTCCTCGTATTGAGAACACCCCGAATGGGACGATCGTAGCAACGGTGCGTTGCCGTGGCTAATTGCGGCGGCAACGCACCGTTGTTATTAACGCAAGTTATTAATAACGCAAGTTATATTTTTTTTCGAGGCACCGTCTCATAAGTAACATAAGAGAAAAGGAACCTCGATGCGCACCCCCCGCGATCCTTTCGCATCCTACCATGGTTTCCCTTAGGGGGAGATGATGTGTAATTTTTTGTGTGTTTTCGAGCCTGGTGGTACACATGTCACCGCCCCGTTATAAAGGCGACGCTAATAGCATCCATCCATCTATCCAAGAACACTGTGAGAAGAAAACTGTTAAAGATAAAAGGCACGTTCATGTACGTTCATGTAGCCTTCGTAATGTGTTTGGCGGTAGCTCAGTACACTAAACACCCGCCAGCAATTGGTCAGGGGCCGAGAGTTCATGGGTTCGACTCCTGTCAACGGAGCTTTTTCTTCTAGATTTTTTCTTTGTCATCTGATGATACTCATTTTGCTGACGTATTTCCGTGACGGAAATACGTCATGAAAGTCTTGGTGGACCCCGGCAAAGAGAGAAATTGCGGCAAAGTAAATTATCGTGATGCGGGATTCGAAACCGCGTGCTTTCGTTCAGAAGGTGAGCGTCCTAACGACGTAGCTATCGCTAGCCTTGCATACCATAGCCTTGTATAGAATAGGGCACCAAAGGTGTGGGAAGGCGAAGTGAGAGTGAGGAGAAGAGAAAGGAGGAGGGTAAGCATAGCACAGACAGAATGAAAAGCATACATACATATATATATATATATATATATATATATATATATATATTATAAAGAGGTTTATTAGCGACGACGATACTCAACAGCGACAGTCAAGGCGGGGCCGACTCTCAGCGCGAGTTACGTTCTCTTCGAAAAGAGCCGAAGAGGGCGACCCACTAGGAGGTGTTCGAGAGGACGACCCATTACTAAGTTCGATCGCTTCGCTACAATTACCCCGGGTACGAAAAGGGAGCCGCCTGGCGACCTAGCAACTTGTCACTATGAGGGGGTCGTGGTAGGGCTTCAGGCGCTCCACGTTGACAATGTCGCGCCCTCGACGGCGCATGTCCGAAGATGGTTCTATGGGTTCGATCAGGTAGTTGACCGGGGATGTGCGTTCGACGATACGGTAGGGGCCTTCGTATTTCGGCAGTAGTTTTGAAGAGAGGCCGGTTGCAGTGGTAGGGACCGAGAGCCATACGAGCGCTCCGGGGAGGAACGTGGACTCAGAAGTGGTGGTGCCACCGCGAAGGCTCTTCTGCCGCTCTTGTTCGTGCGTTGTAAAGGCCTTTGCAAGCTCGCGACACTCTTCAGCAAGCCTGGCTGTGTCAGAAATAGGCGCACAATCAGATGGATCCGGCTTGTAGGGAAGGATTGTGTCGATTGTGTGCGACGGGTGCCTGCCATACAATAAGAAAAAGGGCGAGAAACCAGTAGTGCTCTGAGGGGCGGTATTGTAGGCGTACGTAACGAAGGGCAAAATGGCATCCCAATTTGTGTGGTCGGCGGCGACGTACATCGAGAGCATGTCGCCGAGCGTGCGATTAAAGCGTTCGGTGAGGCCATTCGTCTGCGGATGGTAAGCAGTAGTTTTGCGGTGAACAACGTTGCACTCTTTGAGAATGGCTTCGACGACTTCCGACAAGAAGACACGGCCTCGATCACTGAGCAGCTCTTGGGGTGGACCGTGACGCAGCATGAATCGGTGGAGCAGGAAGGAGGCCACATCGCGCGCTGTAGCCGCAAGGAGGGCGGCAGTTTCAGCGTATCGCGTGAGGTAGTCTACAGCGACGATGGCCCAGCGGTTACCAGCGGACGTCAGAGGAAGTGGCCCGTACAAATCGATGCCAACGCGCCCAAACGGCCGGTCAGGGCAAGGTAGAGGTTGCAGACCTGCCGGCGACAGGTGCGTTGAAGTTTTGCGGCGCTGACAATCGATGCAGGAGCGAACAAAGTTCTGCACGTAGCGATACATTCCTCGCCAAAAGTACCGTTGGCGAATGCGGTGGTACGTTTTCGATACCCCAGAGTGTGCACACTGCGGATCAGAGTGGAACGACTCGCATATGTGAGAACGCAGACTGCGGGGTATTACTAGTAGCCACTGGCGACCGTCGCCGTCGTAATTGCGTCGGTGGAGGAGGTCGTCGCGAACGGCGAAATGGTGGGCTTGACGACGCAATGCGCGAGAGGATGGTGTGGCCGATGGATCGGTCAGCAAGTCTATCAGTGAGGCAATCCATTGATCCTTGCGCTGTTCGGTAGCGATGGTGTGAACGTCGATTGAAGCTACAGCTATGTGAGACACTGAGCTGTGGGCATTGTCGTCAGGCACGGGAGAGCGGGACAGGGCGTCGGCGTCAGCATGCTGGCGTCCGTTGCGGTAAGCACGCGGATGTCGTAGTCTTGCAGGCAAAGTGCCCACCGGGCGAGACGGCCTGAGGGATCCTTCAAGGACGACAACCAGCACAGTGCATGATGGTCGGTGACGACATCAAATGGGCGACCATACAAATAAGGACGGAACTTCGTAAGGGCCCAGATGATTGCCAGTCATTATTTCTCCGTGACGGTGTAATTGGCCTAAGCTTTAGTAAGCGTGCGACTTGCATATGCCATGCCGTATTCCGGGAACTCAGGTTTGCGTTGGGCAAGGACAGCGCCGAGGCCAACACCGCTGGCATCCGTGTGTACCTCGGTAGGTGCCGTATGGTCGTAGTGGCGTAGTATGGAAGGCGACGTAAACAAACTACGGAGCTTTGCGAAAACGTCGTCGCACTCTGACGACCACAAATTGAGGGGCCCGTTGCTGCCAGGGAGCTTCGTCAGCGGAGTTATTATAGTCGCGAAGTTGCGGATGAAGCGCCGAAAGTAGGAGCATAGTCCTACGAAACTGCGCAGTTATTTGACCGACGTAGGTTTGAGGAACTCTGACACGGCCCGAAGCTTGGCTGGATCGGGGAGAATTCCGTCCTTGGACACGGCGTAGCCCAGTACTGTCAGCTGCCGTGCTGCAAATCGGCACTTCTTTAGGTTCAGTTGTAGCCCGGCGTCGCTCAAACGCGTCAACACATGCCGCAGGCGTTGAAGATGCGTGGAGAAGTCCGGTGCGAAAACGACGACGTCGTCGAGGTAGCACAGGCACTTGTGCCATTTCAAGTTGCGCAGAACGTTATCCATCCTGCGCTCAAAGGTCGCGGGCGCATTACACAGCCCAAACGGCATGACGTTGAATTCGTACAAGCCATCCGGTGTGACAAAGGCTGTCTTCGGTCGAGCGTCATCAGCCATGGGGACTTGCCAGTACCCTGAGCGCAAATCGAGCGATGAAAAGAATTCTGCTCCTTGCAGGCTGTCAATGGCGTCGTCTATTCGAGCTAGGGGATAAACTCCCTTACGGGTGATCTTATTTAGTCGTCGGTAGTCCACACAGAACCGCACAGAGCCGTCCTTCGCAAAAAGAACGACAAGAGACGCCCACGGACTGTTTGAGGGTCGAATAACGTCGCGGCGAAGCATGTCGTCGACTTGCTCGTTAATTACACGACGCTCTGCTAGAGATACGCGATATGGACATTGCCGCAGGGGTGGTTGGGCGCCAGTGTCGATGCAATGGGTGACAGCAGGCGTGCGGCCGAGAGAAGTTTGCGCGACATCGAACGAAGAACGAAATTCTTCCAACAGGCATAGAAGCTGGGAACGCTCGACCGACGTAAGGTGTCAGGAATTGAGGAACGAAATACATCAGCGGATGACGAATCAGATGTGGAAACAGCACTGAGCGTACGGGAGCTGGCGCAGTGCGTGTCACCCGGTGCGTCCATAAATTGTGCGTCTTGGAGGGGTGCTGCTCTGCCGAGACATTTCCCTCGCACCAACGTAACAATGAACGGGGATGGGTTGGTCACAAAAATATCCGTGTCGCCCTGAGTGATTTCCACCGTCGCAAATGGCACCAGCAAGCCTTTCCTAGTGAAAATGCGGTCACATGGAGAAATGAGTGCAACGGCGTCGCAGAGACCGGTGCAATAGACTGAGACAGCCGTCAACGAATTTGCAGGAACTGTGATGTCGTCTTTGACGAATACCTTGGTCGCAGCCGATGAACTGTCTGCCGGCGTCAAATCTGAGAGTGGTGAGAGCTCTATTGCGGCTAGTGCGCAATGAATGACGGCGTCGTGGCGGGCGAGAAAATTCCATGATCCCATGATCCATGAAAATCATGACGCCATGAGAGCATGAAAAAATTATGATGAATTCGACGGCGTACAGACCATCCTTAATCATGACGTGGGCTGTGCATACCGCCGTCGGGAGAATACTTTGGGCGCTGACTGTACGGAGGGAGAGCCCGGGAAGTGGCTTCGTCACTTTCCTAGCAGGCGGCTTAGTTTAGCGTCTATAATGGATATGGCGGCTCCAGTGTCGATAAGGGCAGATGCACGAACGCCGTCCACAAAAACGTCTATGACGTTCGATGGGCTTCGCTGAGGGCTTTCGCAGTTTGGTAGCGTCGCAGCCCTTGCCTCTGCGACGACTAGTTTTCCTGGTCGCGTGGGACCGGACGTGGCCGCATCGGTGACAGTGAGCGGCGTCGTGGTGACGGTGAACGGCCGGTAGATGAAGCTGGGCGAGACGTCAGTGACATAGGCGTAGGTGGGTCGTAATATGGGCGGTTCGACTGGCTGGTGGCAGGCGACACGTCTCTAGGCGGCTGCACGCGATTGCAATAGCACGCCACGTGGCCGGCGTAACCGCATGCGAAGCATATGGGGCGGTTGTCAGGTGTGCGCCATTGGTTCGCTGGGGCACCGCCCGCCCACGGCGCAGGACGGGATTGACGGGGCGGCAACTGATAGGACTGCATGGTGGGCTGCAGCCATGGCCTGTGCGTGACGTCGGCGTAGGTTGCCGGTACATCCGCTTCGAAAGAGTGAGGTCAAGCGGAGGCTTCGGCGTAAATGTGTGGGGCAGCCGTAGGGATTGATGGGGGCGTTCTTGCGACAACTTGGGCGTAACTCAAGGGTGCAGGAGCCGGGTAGTGCTGCTGGTACTCGGGCATGACTTCCCCAATTTCCTGCTCGATTGCTCGACGGAGGGGAGGCAGAAGGGTGGTCGACGGCTGTTGAGTGTACCGAGGTCCAGCAAAGTCCAGCACAGAGAACTGGCGCGCGATTTCCTCGCGCACGAATGTTTTGATCTCAGCGGGCAACGCGGAGTGGTCGGATATGGTCGACAAGCCAGCCAGCTCGGCTTCGCGTGATGGAGAGCGACGGGTCATCGATCGCTGCCGGCGCAGCTCCTCACAGCTTCGGCAGAACGTTATGACCTCTGCCACTGTGCTGGGGTTCTTGGTGAGCAGCATGGTGAAGGCATCATCATCGATGCCTTTCATGATGTGCCTGATCTTGTCAGAATCGGACATGGTGGCGTCGGCTTTCTTACAGAAATCGAGGACGTCTTCAATGTAACTGGTGAATGATTCACCGGCCTGCTGAGCGCGTTCACGTAAGGGCTGTTCGGCCTGCAGCTTACGAACGGCAGAGCGGCCAAACACGTTGATAATGGCTGTCTTGAAGTCCGACCACGTCGTAAAATCGGATGCGTGGCAGTTGTACCAAAGGCCCGCCACACCCGCGACGTAGAAAACTAGGTTAGTCAATTTTCCTGCCTCGTCCCATTTATACTCACGCGCTCGTAAATCGCGAGCCAGTCCCCCACGTCGGTACCATCGGCGCCAGTGAAGACTGGATGGTAGCGAATACGAGGGACACCGGGACATGAGGTCGGTGCAGGCGGGGGCGTTTGCTGGGAGGCGTCCTGAGGCATGGTAGGCGGCAGGGTATATATATATATATATATATATATATATATATATATATATATACACGATGAAGACCAGGAACGGGACGAAGATGACTACTGCTAGTTTTATCCTGCTTGTGTAAATGAAACGAGTCTGCCACTGATACTGGCTCCGTGATTTGTTAACAAAAATGCGGAAGTTCGCACTAATTCGCGCAAAGCTCGACACAGCGAAAGTAGTCGAAATTCAAGCAAAATCTACTTACAACATAGGAAAACCAACTTACGACATTTCAAAGCTAGTTAGAACGTAGCAAAACCTACTTACAGCATGGCAACACCTACTTACAACACATGAAATCCCAGCAACAACCAGTTACAACATAGCAGCAAGAGCAGCCTTAGCCTAAACACTTGAGGATCGACTAGCTTCGCAGTACCAAACTTTGCGCGACGTAGTGCAAATTTGCCGGCATTGTTTTTTTCACAATAATCTACATTGTGCTTGCTTTTGTATCTGACCACCTTTACACAATGCCTCTGTGAGGCCTGCATTTATAAATAAATAAATAAATGAATGATAGTGCGCACATGGTCACGTGACTTTTGATACCTCTCGTGTTGACGCCTACAACGGTCACATTTCCGTGTCAGTTGAATTCAACCAACCGCGCAACGCTAATGGTATAACTCGCGTTATACCATTAGCGTTGCCAACAACGACGGGTAGGTCTCACGAACACGGGGAATCAAAACACATAGTTGTTTCACCTACAAGCGTAACTGGACTTTCACAATGCGAGAAGACAGCGAGTAATCATTACTGTAGTCGCTGCGTGAATGCGCCGCGTTACGTACTGATTGAGGTAGTCGAAACTAACGAAAGCGGTGAACTCAGACAGCAAAATAGCCCCTTCAGTCACTAATTATGATGCACTGTTCGCAAATACGTCAAATTCGCAGGGCATAATTCGAAAGCATTTCGTATTACATTCCAAGAAAGAAAATGAATGAATGTGCTCTTTTGTGCGAGTTTCAGTGACTAATGTTGATTAGCTTCTAACTCATTATCTAATTACTCTGCCATCAGTTAGCTTCAATACCTGCATAAAAGTAATCAACTATTAGGCCCGAAATACATGCACAGTTTGTTTTTTAGTTGCATTCGTTTTGAGCGGAGAAAAAAATACTCTTGACGTTGGTCCTGGAACGCGGCACGTCGAACGATCATCTAACATGGCAGTGTCTCCAGCAAAGTGACCTTCTGCAGCAATACGCAGCGCCATGAAGTTAAATGACCGCTGGTTGTCCACTCAGGAAGCAAGCACGAATGCGCACACGGAGTTTCCGGCAATTTCAAGAAACACGTAGTGTGTGACGCAACTCCGAAGTTCGTGTACGCAACTCTGTACACAGTGACTGACGGGGATAGAAGGCGAGACAGCGCTGTCAGCTATCCACGCTTGCCACCTTTATTTCTCGTGAGACACGCCCGGGAACCGCTGCAGTTACACACGCGAATCGCGTGCCTTGGTGTTGTCTACACTGTTGTGGCAGGCCATGACACCGCAATACTTCGGACCTCACTTGCGCTTCCGCGGTGTCGCTTCTGCCAACGTGGAAATAAGCTTCGCACAGCAAGCCTCTCGGTTCAGCGTGCCAAGCTGCCGGCACGGCGTCCAAGTACCCCGCACCGACTGAGCAGCGCGCGCGCGCGCGCGCGCGTGTTCCCGCTGCCGACAAACAGGTTGAGTCGGCTGCGATTGCCCCCACTTGCGCCATAGCTTCTCTCCAGAGCCGCAGCGCGGCGCTGTCCTCGTGCCACAAAAGCCGCAAACTTGAGCTTGGCTTTTCCCAAGGAGGTTAAAAAATACACCACCTCCCGCTAAATGGGACCATGAGGCGATGCGAAGCCGGAGCACTTGCACGATCGCGTTCCGTTGGCGATCGTTGGGCATGCTACCCAACGTTTATAGAACCAGGTCAGTTGCAAAACTCAGCGATGTTGCGCGGCGCTGCCGCTATCAGCGACAGATGTGGCGCTGCTGTCGCAACAGGACTCACTTACTCCACTCTCTTCAGCCAGCGGTGAATGTTGCGGCGCGTTAATATCAGTGGAGGCTGCTTTCTGCGTGAACAGTTTTACGCTTTCCGCGCCCTATTGTGCTTCGGATGTGCTGCGTGTCTTCACCATGCCGACATGTTGTGTTCCCGGCTGTACGAGCGGTTACAGGAAATCAGAGACACCACGACGTTTCTTTTGTGCCTAGGGTCACTAACTCTTCAATGAAGGGAGGCGGGGTAAACTAACATAGGGAGCCAGCGAAGTCAGTTTTCTTAATTGCGGTGTATATTCCAGACAAATCCATTGTTTTTTTATAGTTTCGGACTCTTGAAGTTGTACTTCAGCTGGCTACGTGCTGCTCGCAACATTTCCTCTTGCTGGAGAGTCTACTCGTAAAAGTTGTCGCGCTTCATGCCGAAGTTCAGCCAAAGTATTTAAAGACCTTCGAATCCACCGCTAGCCACCGCAACATTGCTTCGTGCGTGCTATTCGTCTGAACATCGTGTTCTGGAGCGTGACGTGCGTTGTCGGGTGTGCGTTGGATCACATAAAAATTTTTAACTGGATGGTGCCTAATAAATCCCGGACATATAGCTGTCCCGACAGGGACGGCTCAGGACGCTGTGTGAAAAGTCGGGACAGTCCCGCGAAGTCCGAGATGGTCGATAACCCTATTTGTGCCCCGCGTGATCCGGACCAGCGAAAGAGCGTATGCTTGGTCATGTTGGTAATTCACGCTTCACTTTTTGAGCGCACAATTGAACAAAGACGAAAAGCGACGCGGACACAGCGCTTGGCGTCCGCGTCGCTTTTCGTCCTTGTTCAATTGTGCACTCAAAAAGTGAAACATGAAACGAATCAGCGCGTGGCGTGGGATCGCGCCATTCCTCGTGAGGATAAGAAACTGACCGACACATCACGTATGTGTGCATGATATGCACCTTCACGAGGAAGAAAACCTGAAGACTTTCACTCACATGGTCTATGATAAGAATTAAGGCTGAAATCGCCAGCGGAAAGGAGCCTCGTGAAAGGATGCGTCCCAACGATATTATAAAAATTGTGCTGTAAATAATATTTTACACTTAATTGGAGCTGTTTTTATAAGGTTTAATGCTTGAGACTGCAAATAAATCGTGCCGTTTGTGTCCATCACACTATACATGTCATATCTCAAAAATCGGTTCACTGCATTGCGTGCGTACGTAAAATAATATATTTTTTTCTTTTCTGCAGCAGGACTGAAAGTGTGGCGTGCGGCGATTTTTCCGCTCAATGATTGCGAATAACGACAGCCGCGATACAGAGTGAAAACGCCTCACTTCAAGAAATATAAAGTGAAGAATTATCGGAAAGAAAACAGCGCAAAAAAGACGGACAACCAGAAAAAGGTATGCACAAACAACAGCGCTGACTTACAACAAAGATTTATTCGTTAACACCGCGCAATACTTGCACAGTCCAAAACGAAAAGAAGGAAGTACCAACACGTCCAAGCATCCACTTTAGCTAAAGAATTACGCTACGAGAATGCGTCATATATATAATTTCTTATAGGGTAATGGAAAGACTCGTATGTTATGCTATCAAGCATCAGTTATCGTGGGCAGTCTAGAAAGCCATAGCTTTACTGACTTTGCCTTACCGCTGCTAAATATTACTCAGGTTTACGCTGCAGCAGCAGCGCAACAAGAAATCTCGATAATATACAGTCGGCGATGTAAACAACGAAGCCCATTCTGAACGGCTGGCTCGGCGCCTTGCCACGCACACTACGCGTTTTCGTCTGCTAGCGGAAGCTTGTTGCGCCGCGAGCGCCACCAAACCGGAAGCTGCCCTGGCGCCGCGCGACGGGTTGGCTGACGCGGGGAGTTTTGCAACTTACCTGGTTCTATAAAAGTTGATGCTACCGACCTCGCGTTGTGGAACGCGAAGAGGGACGCTACGCGCGTGGTATCTTCCATCTAGCCTGGCCGTTAATTCTCACAGGGCGAGCGGAGAACGCGGTTGACAGGCGGGCGAGAGGGGGCAGCGTAGGAGAGGAGAGAGAAGGGGAGGAGACGCGCATGCGCTCGAGCTCACCGCGGCGTTGCGCAGGAGAGAATTTCGGCATGTCTAGCCCGCGTTTCAGAGGAACAGTGGAAAGAGGTATGGGAGAGGGAAAGTGGAGAGGGGGGAAGGGAGAGGAGAGGCGAGAGGGGAAGGCGAGAGGATGAGTGGAGAGGTGTGTGGAGAGGGTATGTGCATGCGCAGTAAGGGTGGTCACTCCGCACACCACCACCACCACCACCATCGGATTGAGCTCCGCCTTAAGATACTTCGCATCTAAAATTGCTCTAGTGGCGATTATTGCACAAGAGTGAAGCCGTGCCCACCAAAAGATGGCGGCTGCGGCCGCCATCTAAGTTGGGGCTCGATAAATCATCGGCGTTTGGCGATGGAAAGCGAGCGTTTTCCACGCACGCCAGACGAGTTTATTATGACAACATTTACGCGTCAGATACTGTTCCAAGCGTGTCTTTGTGTTACTAGTTTTCTTTAGTAAGCCTCAAAGTCATGGCAAATTCTATTGGAGATCAATCGCCAATACTCCACTCGACGGGTTACTCTTGTCGCCAACAACTATCTTTTATTTTATAATTAACGTAGTATTTATACTAACAGATCAAAGCCATTTGGTCTCTTAGTAGGCACCACCAGAAAAGAGCATGTTTCCGAGCTCTTTGGTGGGCGAAAGCTGGCTTCACTTTGTGCTGGCAAGGCGTTGCGAGAGCTTCTACTCCAGAATTTTAGGGGCGAAGCTCCTTAAGGCGGCACCCTTTCGTCCCTCGTCGTGCTCGTAGTAGTGAGTAACAAGTCTTACCCTTTGACCTCCAAGGTGGTGCCGGTGGGAGATTTCTCCTGTGCGTTGTTGAACAATAAAAAATTCGCAGCGTGCGCGTTAACTAAAAGCCGAAATCTTCTGTCTCTGTAGAAGTGTAAGTGTTAGCTAAAAGCCGACTTCTTCTGTCTCTCATTCCCATTAGCAGCCATTGTTTACCTCCAAGGTAGTGCCTGGTGAGATTTCTCCTGTGCGTGATTAAACAATAAAAATTTTGTTCAAAACGCCGTTGATTGATGAAATAAACCAACGAAAGACGCCAGATGTTTTGTAAAAACAAAACGAAAGAACGCCAGATGTTTCTAAAGCAAAACGAAAAAGACGCCAGCTGCTTAACGAAAGACGCAAGGTGTTTTCTAAAGCAATGGTTTTCTAAACAATGAAAATTCACAGCGTACATGTAAAATTAAAGTGAGCTGCAAGTCGTCATAACTCATCGAACCTTTAGTATAAACGCGCCCGATCTCACGTCGGTGATGATGTACTGGGCAGAATTCACGGAAGATTCACGGTTTACCGATGAACCTCCGCAGCTTCGCCCACTCATCATCATTCACTCCGTGGATATGCTGTGATTTTTTTAGATGTGAAGCATCTTATAGCGGAGTTCAATCCGGTGGTGGTGGTGGTGGTGGTGTGCGGCGTGAACACCCTTACTGCGCATGCGCAAACCTTCTCCACTTCCCCTCTCCACTCCCTCTCTCGCCTTTCCCTCTCCACATCACCTCACCCTTCCCTTTCAACCTCTCATTTCCCTTTCCCATCCCCCTCTCAACTCCCCCTCTCCCATCACCCCTCTCCACATCACCTCTCCCCTTCCCCCTCCCTTTCCCTTTCCCACCCCTCCCCTTTTTTCCTCTCCTCTCCCCTCTTCACATCGCCTCTCCCTTTCCCTACGCAAGGACACCATGCCTGTGTCCCGCACACGCACCCGAAAGGCCTCCAGGACTCCGGCCGCCCCGAAGAAAGCACCACAGCCAGGCAAAGCCAGGAAGGGTGAGGCGAGCGCCATGACAGCACCCCCCACTACCCCTTCATCCCTGTCAGGAAAGTCAGCCCAGCAGACAACCGCGGCCATTTTCTCGCCGCCAGCCTCGTCGCAAACGCACCCAGAGAGTAAGCAACGCTCTCCCCAAAACCCGCTTCTGGAGCCAACAGGCAGCAGCAACCGGGAGGAATGCTGTACACAGCATGACAAGATCACGTTCGCACCCTCACAGCAGGAGAGCGAGACAAACAGCCGCGGGTCACCCCCGCCACAGACTTCCCCTTCTTGGAAGCACACCGCGCCCCCTTCCTGCTACCCCGCCGATCCTCCCGCGGACAGCAGCTCAGAGGAAACCCGCCTGGCCGGTTCGCCTCTTCCCTCCTTTCCCGCAGCCGCTGATGTCACGAGGCCCCCTCAGAAAAAGGCAGCCTCCTCTCTCGGCACAGCCAAGACAGCGGTGGCCACCCTCGTCCCCATCCCAGCCACCACTGACACCATGGAATCAACTGTAGCAGACGAACAGGTGATCCCTCCTGACGCGGCCGACGCGGCGGCCAAACAGGCGACGGAGAGCGCTAGGAAAGGGAAGCAGCCCCCCTCCCAGCACGCCGCTGGAGGAGGCAGCATTCCGAGTTGCGTCATGGGCACGCTGGCTGTAAGCGAAGAGGATGATGCGTTCCCCTCGCTTCCCTCCACCGGCGCCCCTCCTGGCACACCCCTCTGCGCTCCGCTTGTACCCGCACCACCACGTGGCCCACCACAAGCGAAAGCGAAACCAAACGGTCCCCCACAGCCTCCGGCCACCAACACGGCTGAGCCACGCCCCTCGCCGAAGAGGGCCCGTCCCACGTCCAGCACCAAAGGCCCTGTGGAAACGGCTCTATTCCGCCCAAGGAGCAGAAGGATGAACTTTCGAACCTCCACACAGGAGGCCATCTCTTCACTCCTTGCCGCGGTGGACGGTGTCGTGCGCGTTCGCGTAAACTTTCGCCGGAACGTTGTGGCCGCTGATGTCCCCATCGGGAGCCCGCTCGAGCCCCTCCTCGCGATCACAGACATCTGTGGTATTAGTGTCCGCGCCAGGAGGGCCTCTAACAACAACACCTGTAGCGGCATGATTTTCGGCGTCGACACAGCTCTCGGGGAGGACGATATACGCAAAAACATTGCGTCCGATCTCCCTGTAACAGCGTGTTCGCGCTCAGGGAAGAACCTCATCGTTCGCTTTGAGGGCACCAAACCGCCCGCGGAGGTCTCCCTGTACAAACAGCGCCGAACCGTCAAAGCACGACGCCCGCGACCTGTTCAGTGCGATTCCTGCGGTCGGTACGGACACGTCCAGACCACCTGCACGTTCGACCGGCGCTGTCTTCGCTGTGGGGCAGACCACGAACAGTCGAAATGCACAGCACCGGTGGCCAAATGCCTCTTTTGTGGTGGCAAGCACATTGCCACGGAACCGCGCTGCCCTCGCTGGCAAAAGGAACGGCAGCTCGCAGAGGCTCGCGCTCAGGCCAGGAGAGATACCGCTAGCCAGGTGGCGCAGACACACGGCGCCGCGAAGAACTCCTCCGAACAGGCCCGTGTTTTCCAGCCAACTAGGCAGGGGCTGCTGTACTCCTCCATCGCTGGAGGCAGCTCAGACAACGAGCTACCAGCATCCACTCCCGCCGACCCCTCTGCGAGCGCTCGGCGCGATTCGGCGATCGCCGTGCTCGCAGCAGCAGTCAGAACAGCGCTGGAGTTTCTCCCGCCGAACTCTCCTGCCCACTCGCTGTGCGTCGCGGCTCTCGCCACACAACAAGCCCTAAACCAACATGGCTAGGGACCCCAGCAATCGTTCCAGGCCGCGCATCCTGCAATGGAATTGTCGCTCGCTGCGCCGCCGACACGCCGAACTTGCGGAGCACAAAGCTCTGCATGAATTCGACATTCTCGCCCTGCAGGAGACGCACGCGCGCGCCGAGGACCTGACGCTTCACAACTTCATCGGCTACAGCGGACCGACGACGTGCGCGCTGAGCAACTGCTCTGATGCGCCCTGCACCGACCCCGGTCATCCCCCTGGCTCGCCCCGAACTGCCCTGTATGTGCGCGCCGCCCTCGCGCACACCTGCATTCCCTGTGAACGTTTCTGTGATGACGCAGTGGAGTGCCTCGCAGTGACAGTGCGTGTGGGTGGTGTGGACACTTCGGTTGCGTGTGTCTACGTCCGCCCGAACCTCCGTTGTGATTACGCGTTTGTCCCCCGCCTCGCCGCGGCGCTGACAGTTGACTGCATCGTGTGTGGGGACTTCAACGCTCATCACAACAGCTGGGGTTGCGGACTGACTGACCTTCGCGGCCGGTGCCTGTCGGACGCGATCGCCACCACAGGTCTCTCCATTCTGAACACTGGTGAGCCAACGTTTGTGCGCCGCAACACACGCCCCTCCACGATCGATCTGGCACTGGTGTCTCAGTCCTGCTCGTACATCTGGACACGAGCCCCAGACACTGCCGGATCGGACCATTACCCCATCGCCCTCTCGCCCAGCCACCCGAGTCGCGGGGCGAAGCGCGTGTACAGTGTCGTGAGGTGGCGTGTTTTTCGTGAACTTTGCGCGAAACCAACGCTCGCCAGTGACTTTTTCACTCACATAGCGGAGTGCGCGCGTTCAGCCACAACGCGCTGTGTTGTGCCTGCCGGCTCCCCGTGCCCTGACGTGAAGCTGCTGAATTTGCGCGCCGCTCGCCGACGTGCACAGCGCATTGCGACCCGCACGGACCGTGTCGAACATTGGACGGTGCACAATCGCATAGATGCGGTCTGCAGACGACAGGCACGGCGACTCAGGCGCAACAGCTGGTCCGGCGTCTGCTCGTCTCTCAGCGATCCACGTCGACGTAATCGCGCCTGGCCCATCATGAGAGGACTTCTCAACCCAAGGGCCCCTCGCCACCCTGTGCTCGCGATTGCGGTGGCCCGCGGCATCACGGAGCTGGAACTTTCAGAGCTCTTAGCAGACGCTTTTACCCCAGCCCTCCCTGCGCCTCCAAGCGTGAGTGCCGGCACTCTCGGAGGCCACCGTCCGACCTTATCGCCCTCTGCGCCGACAGACGCGGCCGTCTCGCAGCAACTCGCTTGCCTGTGCGACGCCGAGTTCACTGAGCACGAACTCGCTCGTGTGCTCAACCGCAGACGTCACCGCAGCGCGCCGGGGCCGGACGGCATAACACACAGCATGCTGCGGAACCTCAACGACGACCAGCGCCAACTCTTGCTCGTCGCCTTCAACGAGGTCTTCAACAGCGGCTCCCTCCCGGATACCTGGCGTACAGCGTTGGTCGTGCCGGTTTTGAAGCGCGGGAAGCCACCGCGCATCCTCGCCTCATACCGGCCGATATCCCTGACATCGGTGCCGGGGAAAACCATGGAGGCAATGGCGCTTCATCGCCTCCAATGGATAGCCACTGCGAGCGGCACCTTCCCTCCACAACAGTGCGGCTTTCGCGCCCTTCGCGCCACGGCTGACGCGATTGCCGCAGTTGTTGGCACCCTGGAACAAGCGCTACACGACCGGGAGACAGCCCTGCTACTTCTGCTCGACGTGCAGTCAGCTTTTGACTGTCTCCCCCACACGACGATCATCCAGGCGGTCTGTGCGCTTGGTGTGCAGGGCAAACTCCTGCGCTACATTGAAGCCTTCCTCGCGGACCGCTCACTGACTGTCCGTGTGGGGAAGGCGAACAGTACGCGCCGCCCTGTCACCACAGGAGTGCCGCAAGGAAGCGTGCTGAGCCCGTTTCTTTTTAACTTGGTTCTAGCACCGCTCACCGAGTGCCTTCCCAAACAAGACGCTTTCACTGTGCACGCGGTCACCTACGCGGACGACATCGCCCTGTATGTGCGCGGCCCCACCCGATGCCTCGCCAGGGTGCGTAAGTGCCTCCAGAACGCCCTAGAGGCCGTCGCCGGGTTCCTGGACAGCATAGGACTGCGCATCTCGGCCGCCAAAACAGAGGCACTCCTCGTCCACCCGCGTGCCAGTGAACGGCGTACAACCCGCCCCATAACACTCCACGGTGTTCCGCTGCCCTGGAAAACCCACGTCCGCTATCTTGGTATCACCATAGACCATAGACTAAAGTGGAACTTGGAGGTGAGCCGTGTGAGACGTGAAGCACGCCGTGTCGAGGGTGCGGTCCGACGGATTCTCGCGCGAGGAGCCGGATGCCCGGCCTCCTTCGCGATGAACATCTACGAGGCCATGGCAATGTCCAAAGTGCATTACGCGCTTCCTCTGTGCAGCCTTCGCCCCATACAGTGGAGTGCCATCGACGCTGACCATCGCCGAGTTCTCCGCATGTGTCACGGACTCCCGCGCGGTTCGAGAGTGGCTGCCACGCTCGCGGAGACAGGCGCCTGGCCGGCGTCACTCACAGGCGAACTGCGCGCGCTCTACCACCTCGAGCGCCTCCAACGTGCACCGGATGGGGCCGCCATCCTGTCCCAGTTGCGGGCACTGCCCAACTCGCGTGTCGGAACACTATTCGACACGTTCGACTCTATCGTCGTGGACTCCGCACCCGAGATTCCCCCGTGGCCCCCCCCTCACCAAAGAGTGCCGCTCCCCATCGGCTTCGAGCTCTCAGGCGTGCGCTCGAAGCGCAACACACCGGCCTGTGCTATCGCGCAGGAAGCCGCAGCCAGAATGGACCAGGACCTTGATGGAAGGACACAGTTTTTCACTGATGCCTCCGTGCTTCGGGACCACTCTGCGGCCGCTGCCTGCGCGGCACCACAGCTGGCATTGAAGCGCCAATGCCGGCTCGCCTACCGCGCCTCCTCCACCACGGCTGAGCTGGTAGGAATACACCTTGCTGCCGACCTCGTCCGCGAAACGCCGCAAGTCACACGCGCGACAATCTACACTGACTCGAGGTCAGCCCTCCGCCAGCTCGCCAAAGAGGAACGCGCCCCCCCACTCGCACAACGTGTGGCGTGGTCACTCCACACTCTGCGCGAACACGGATGCGACGTGGCTCTCCAGTGGATACCGTCGCACGTTGGCATCGCAGGGAACGAGGCTGCCGATGACCTGGCAAAGACAGCACACGACCCAGCTGTTCCACTGACAACGTGCGCGGACTCCGTGGACTCAGCGCGCCGAAACCTTTGGCGAGAGCTCGTGCGAAACCACCCCGACAAGCGCACGGCCGCCGGCTCTCCACCACGCATTCTATCGGAAAACGTGCTGACCAGGAAAGAGCGGTCCCTCCTCCTCGCACTGCGGACAGGTTCCGTCTGGCCTGCTGAGCGCCGGCACCGCCTCCGCGGTGCGCCCTCGCCCCTCTGCAGTGACTGCGGAGAGAGGGAAACCGTGGCGCATCTCTTCCTTTCCTGCTCCGCCCTCTCCACCCACCGCGAAGCGCTCGCTCGTGCCTTCAAGCAGCTGGGACTTCCGTCTGCCACGGTAGATGACATTCTGCACCCGGTAGGATCAGCCCATCGCGTGCGCCCTGCCCTGCGCGCGGTCCTCAACTACATCGAAGCCGCGCAACTGGCCGACCGTCTTCTCTGAACCACGCCGACCAAGCCCCCAACAAACGGAACTTCCGTGTTTTTTTTTGTTTTTTTTTCCCGAGTCATGTGTTTATCGCGTGTCCCCCCCCCTTTTTTTTTTCTTTTTCCCCCTCTCCCCCCAGTGATGTGTTTAACTCCCCCAGGCCTCCTCCTCCACTATAACTAACTTCTGCTATACTTTTCTCCCCTTTCCCCCAGGTGTCGCGGTTGTGGTGTCCTCGCCTGAGAGACAGTTGCTGCGTCACTTACCCCCACTATTCACCTAATTTTCCCAAATAAAGAATCTCTTTCTTCTCTCCCCTTTCCCTTCCCCCTCTCTTCTGCTCCTCTCCTCTCCCCCTTTCCCATCACCTCCCCTTTTTATTTTCCCTCCCCCTCTCCACTTCCCCTCTCCCCTTTCCCCCTCACCACTCCACATCTGAAACGCGGGCTCTACATGCCGAAACACTGCTTCGCATCGCCTCACGGTCCCCTTTAGCGGGAGATGGTGTGATTTCTTTTTAAACCTCCTTGGGCTTTCCTTAAAGGGACACTGAAGCACTTTAAAAAAAAATGACTTTGGAATGTGTAATCATAGTTTGATCCTTGCTGAATACGAAAACCAATGTAAGAGTTCACAGAAGTGAACGCAAATGGCATTTCTTGGCAAAAAAAGAGCGGCTGCAGCCGCAGGGCTTTTTGAACTGCTGAGCGAAGGCGGTGACGTCACCTTCGGTATGCCGCGTCATCGGCGCCATCAGCTCTGTAAAAGCATGGCCTTCGCGATCAGTTCCACCAACGCGCGCAGCCAGAAGTAGTCACGGAAGCCACGGCTCCGCCAAAACCACGGTGGTAGAATAAAACAGGTGGTCCATCTAGCGCCGCGAGCGCGTCGCCGTACTGCTCGAGTTGCTCGCGGCCGCCGCTAGGTTCGCGACGAGTTTTTGGGCCGAAAGACGTGCATTGCAAGCTCTCGCTGGGCTGTAAAAACAGGTTTCTCTAGATAATTTTGTGGCTTTAACCGGTTGTTTGTGCTTTTACTAGCTTGTAGTGGCTGTCTGCCAGCTTCGACCGCAAAAGTGAGAGCGCCAGGCTTTATGAAGCTTAAAATTTTTTAATCGGCGCGGGTAGTCCCGATATGACTGTCACAGGGTGCCGATTGCAAGAGACGCGCGCGTACCTTTTTTTTTCGAAAGCGTGCAAAATTCTACCGGCGAGTGTATAGAGTAAAAAAAAAAAAAACATTTGGTTTTCACGCTATCGTATGTATGTCGGAAAACAGTAGCTGGTGGTCTTTCCGTGGAATTGCATTTCTCCACAACTGCAGTCGCTTTTCGTCTTTCGGCGCGGAGAGAAGACACAGCTTTTCTTTGCACGTTTTGTAGCCAGATTTGCAATTTCGAGCGAAGCATTTTCGTCCCATGGTGGCCGCCGCATCAGCGGCACAGATCGAGCCACCGTGGTTTCAGCCGTGGTTCCAGCTTACAAAGTGAGCGGAAACACCGATGCGGTCGCGCGCGTTGGTTTGACAGAGTGCAACAAACGCTACGCATCAGAGCGGATCTCAAGCCGTGGGATCACCTAATCACGACCACAGTGATCTGGCCGCGTTCATGACTCGAAGGCTGATTGCGACTTTGCGACGCTGGTTGCGTCACATAGGGACGCTCTTGCTCTTCGGACGCTTGCATCCACGGACGCCTCCGCATTTATCGAAGATGACCAAGCAGAAAGGAAGAGACGCGGCTGCAACGCTGGTTGCGTTGCATGCTTTCATTAGTGGCGGGTCCGTTCTAAGCGACGGCAACTCTTCAGTGTTGCTCTAGGCCTCTCTGGTGTAATAAATACACCGCGGATCTCTTTCTCAAAAGTTAAAGATGTAAATTGCAGTTTAAATGCTCACGACGCACACTGGTCACATGCTTTCAAATGCGCCGGAGCGGAGATATCGGCCCAGAGTGTACCTTCTGCCACCTTGCGTAAAAGCGGCGGCAACTCGAGCACCTCCGTGACACGCGCGGCGCATTGGCGGAGCGCCGCGTCGGGCCACCTGTTATTCTACCACCGTGGCCAAAACTACCGACGATGACGTAGTTGCGGTCACGCCCACACTTTCGGCGCGTTCGCGTGGGCGGAGCAAGACGGACTTTTCTTTCGCGTATTTTAAAGGCCGTTTCACATGACACAAAACAGAGCGATTTTCAGGCTGCGAATTCGCTCGTAGCGAAACAAAAGGCCCATCGCTCTCGCCGCAGCGGTCAGCGGCGAGCGACCAACATGTTGGAAATTTTTCGCTCTGTTCGCAGCGGCGGAGCGATTTTCCAGTCGAGACCCGTCGAAATTGTGCCGACCCGGCCGAGCCGTCGAAATTGCGCCTACGAGTTTGTTTTGGTTATGGCCGCTGTTGCGTATTTTCAAGTGAATTTATATTGTAAAGTTTTTTTAAATGACAAGACAGGCGTTCTCTTCGCTACCGGTGATGAAAATTTAAGAATATCGTAACAGACAGATTGTTACATTACATTCGAAAATTATGCAGTGTCTGCCACGAACAACGGCAGCAAGCAACTTTGCGCGCCGCGCCAGTCGCAGAGCAAAAATCGCAGACCATTCGCGGTCCATGTGAAACGAAACCGCCATTAGCGGCGGTTGCGAACAGAGCGAATAGAGCGAACCGAGCGATTTTCTTCGCTGCAATCGCGGCATGTGAAACAGCCTTAAAGCTCCTGCTGCCACAACAGCGAAAAAGATTACGCCATCGTCGACAATAATGTTGGTCCTTGTTAGCAACAAAGTTTTACCGAATTGTAAAACCACTTCAGTATCCCTTTAAATGAAGCCATTCGATCAACATTTGGAAAAATGTTGCTGGGCCCCGTTAACTCCGGCGCCTGTGGTCTGCATGAGTTTTATTACGCAGTAGTAGAAAGTATTCTTGCAAAGCCTATTTCGTGATATACCTATATATGCTATCATGACTTGCGTTCGGAGGCGCTAGCTAAAAGCATCTAAGCAAAAACTTCACCAATATTAGTTTTTCAAAGTTTTGTAGTCGGTTGGACCAAACGCTTAAGATATGATTAGGTGATGCGGATGCTTTCCTTGAGCAAGCACTGAGGTCTTGCTAGGTAACCTATGAGAGCGTGTACTTCATTGACGGTATAGGTACAGCCCATGCGTGTATTGTAGTGCAGGTGGTAGCTTAAACAGTTACATATTTTTGAAAATTCGGTAGCATAAATGAGGACCATGCCCACTGGGGCATGTACACTCCATCTCACAAGCTGGTTGCAGCGGGGTGGAAGCTACGAGGCGTAAGCAAGTCACACTCTTGCGCAGTAAAATATAGTTCCGTTTATAATCGCATTATAATTGTTGAAGGTGCTACGCGTCCCACCGATAAGTGATGCGCTAAGCAGGATTCGTATGTACGTCATGAACATTTCATCGGTAACTTCCGATAATTGTGATGACGAACCAACATGGCAGCGCCCATGCAGACGCGCTTCGATCCGTACTCGCGCTTGCTACTTGCCCACTGTCCTGACAGCAAAAATAAACGGTGAAATCTGCTATCGCTTTGTGCCATCTCACGCTGTGGACAAAGTATAAGGCACGTTTTGTCCTTATTATTGATATTAGCTGTTTGTTCAGTCACGTCTGCTAAACCTAGTCGCCGAGAATTTGGGAATGAATCTTGGAAACAGTGCAGAATAGACACGAATACATTGCTGTCGAAGCACCGGGGCGCAAATACAACGCAAACACAAGCGTCGGTTTAGAACGTACGGGCCGCACAGCTCTCGACGGTGACTTCTTAATTTCGAGGCGCAAGGAACCAGCGTCGAGGTGTGCTGCCATGATATTCTTTCTTTCTTTTTTCCGGCGCTACCGCTGCTGCCCAACGCTAACAGCGTTGCTTGCTACCATTTATTCGTTTTACCAACGCCTCCTATTTATGGAAGGCGCTGGTTTTACTCGCCCAATGCAGCGCTTACCCAACGCATGCCTTTTTAAAGACGATAGGCTTTCTTGGGGAACTTAAACGCAGAAATTTTGGTCTGTCTTTCTGTCTTTCTGTTTGTCGGCACGTCACCCGATTCAGCCAACCGGCCAAAGTTGAACCACTTGCTTACCGCCCACCCATCTTGAACTGATACGGCTGTTCATTCTTGTGAACGTTGTGGATCAAAAAGTAAATATTACGCATATCTGAGGCGTAACATCATTAGGTAAGTATTAGGTGGTGTGTTCCTTTAATAGAAAATACACAGATACGCAATTTTAAAGACCTTGATGGTATGCGTTTAACGTTGAGACAATAACGCGTTTATTAAAAGATAGCCACAGCTGAAGCGATCAGCGGTCCAAGCCCAGCAAGCGCGAGCGCCAGCAACAACCGTCTTCGTCTTCTTCTTTCGCAGGCGTTCTTGTCTGCGCCCTACCATGTTACAAATCACTCCCCCGCGGAAAAGGAGCCATCCTGGCGACCTAAGGAACAGGTACAACTGGTGGGTCATAATGCGGCTTCAGTCGATCGACGTGAACAGTCTCGCGGCCGCGACGACGGCGGTCCGTAGATGATTGAACAGGCTCAATCATATAGTTAACTGGGGATGCTTGACGTAAGACGCGGTAGGGGCCTTCGTACTTAGGCAGTAGCTTTGTGGAAAGGCCAGGAGCGGAGGAGGGAACGCGAAGCCACACCAACGTTCCAGGCGAATACGACTGAGGAGCCAGGTTTTCGTCGTGACGGTCATTCTGACCCTACTCGCCCTACAATGTTACAACCCTAGTTTCTTAAGGTGCGCTGAAAATGCGACTGCGCTGAAACTTGTCTTCCTCCGTGCCCTGTGCACAAGCTCATGTTTTGTTTCGGTTTCGGTTCAGTATTGCATTGTACGAATGACAGGGGGCGCCACTCTGGCATTCCTGTTTTACCCAGGCGACGTGTAAGTAAGAGAGTTTGTGGAGAGTACTCGTTGAGTGCGGACGTTTTTTCTCCTTCGCCGCATCGCGCCAAACAGCGTGTTCGGGCTGGCCGGCGTCCCCACCGGTCGCGTTGGTCACCGCCGGTCTTCGCCTGCCGCTGCACCGGGACTACCAGCCCGTATTGCCAGATGGCGTCCATATCTCACGCAGCGCCTCTTCTATCGTCTTTAGACGACATTTGCAGCGAAGCACGCAGATACGCGGCCAATTTTTTTTTTTGGCGGCGCTGCCGTTGCTGCCCAACGCTAAGGGAGTTGGTTGCTCCCGTGTGCTCGCTTTCTTCGCACAACGCGTTAAGGCTATGGGGACGCCGAGCAGACGACGCGGCGCGGATGAATACATCGTGAGGGGTGTTCGCTCTTCCTATTGGCTGAGCAGCCCTGCAGTTTCCACAGTGCTGCAACCAGCTTCTGAGATTGAGTTTAGGAACTGATTTAACATCTCGCTTAGTAATTTCTTATACTTTAAAGAGGGTAGTTTTTTTAACGCGATAACGTTAAAGAGCTCGTTTCGCAGAAGTTCCGGTGTCGCCATTGTCGTCGGTGGCGTTGTGCTTGACCGAAAAATCAAGACGCAGATAAAATAAAGAATAAAAACTTCACCGAAGATTACGATAGCCTAATGAATTCTCAGCGCAGCTTCAATGTAACATTTGTTACATATTGCCACAGAAACTGCCAGCGCTCGAGATAGATAGATAGATAGATAGATAGATAGATAGATAGATAGATAGATAGATAGATAGATAGATAGATAGATAGATAGACGTATGTATGTATGTATGTATGTATGTATGTATGTATGTATGAATGAATGAATGAATGAATGAATGAATGAATGAATGAATGGATGGATGGATGGATGTCAAAATGTTTTTGGTTTGCTAGGAAATGCTTCGTGTTTAAAACACAATACCGAGGTATGCTATATCCTACATAACTGGGAATATTGCGAGGAAGTAGAAATTTCTTGCGAAAGAATTTTGCTTTCCTTTTACTTCCCTTTCCAACAAAGGAAGCGCCATGATCATCAAGTCTTTTTAACACGAAGGAATTTTATGGGGGGGGCCACCAAACCATCCCTGACGTCTTTCCATCACTAACATGGCATTGGTAAAATGCGCACTAACGAATGACAAAGAAAAACTAGAAGAAATATTTATTAACGCGAATCACCCGGGAATCGAACTCACGACCTCTCAGTCAACGACGATATGTGCTGGGTGCCCTAACTGGTGCGCCACTGACGCACATTTAAGAGGCTTTACAAACGTGCCTTATACTTCCCACAGATTCTCTCTCGCAAGGCACTCTTAGTTTGCGAGGTGGTGTCACCGTCTGTGAGCGGTGAAATAACGTACTGCGCCAGGACTCTAATGAATGCCTACAGAGAGCGATTTGGTGAAGACACACTTTGGTGTGAAGGAACGCTGACCACGCTGACATTGAAAAGACGCCCTAGAAGCACATACATTATTTGCCTTTCGCGTCGTGTTAGCGTGTGACGGCTCGGTGTCGGAGTTGTGCAGCTTCTACAGGCAGATGTTCGTATATACGAACCTCTGCCTCCGCGTTCCTGAAGCGCCTTGTGGCATTGTATGCATGCGCACAGGCGCAGGTTACCCTATTGTTAAGGAGCGCACACCTTGCCTTCTCTCTCATTAATTGTCGACGCTTTGAAGCAGTGCATATCGAGTACGAGCGCTTATTATGTGCTTGCGGATACCATCTTTGCGAGGAATTCCCCATACGCTGCCTCCAGGTATATGATAACAGCTTCATCTGCCACAACTATTAAATCATGATCATTGGCGTTAGCTGTCGGGATGGAGATGTGCTACTAGGCGTCAGCGTGGGCGCATCCACGTCAACCCGTGCCATAGCTGCCAAACCCTACTGAAACGTTCCGTATGCCATTCCAATAATTCCGTATGTTTCCGTAAGAATCTTACGGAAATATATGGAAAATATATGGAAAATATACGGAAAACACATGGACTTCGTATGGAAACATATGGAATTATTGGAATGGCATAAGGAATGTTTCAGTAGGGAACACCAACATGCATTGTACAAGCTCTCATATATCAATGTACAATAAGCAATCAAGTACTTTTATAAAGATACGTTTCACCTTCTTGTTGTACCGATTCCTATGACGGAGGGACCAGCTATGTTTTTTAAAGCCGTACCAGATTACGCTATCCTTACCTGCGTGCATACAGACAAGGAAGGAAAGGTTGTGAAACTGAAAGTACAGTTGAAACGCAGACTATATCAGACAGGAATGTGGAGGAGCTGTGACCCACTTTCTTTTCTTTCATCGCAAAGGAAAGTTTTTGCGAGTATATGGCTGCAATGCTTCCGCCGACATTTCTATTCGTGCAAATGAACTAAGAATTAAATAGAATAAAATTTATGGCATTTGTAAAGTATGCATCATGTCTGCTTACAGACATAGGCAATGGTTTGGAGTACTATGTACTGTGCTTGTGTGTTTAGATAGACTGAGAATGATTTAGCATCCTAGGAACTCTACTACGCGGGGCCACGCCCTCCACCTATGGGGAGAGAGGGCGCGCGCATTCTCTCTTCATAGGGAGAGGGCGCGGCGACGCGTCAAAAGGTCACGCGCTGACGCGCTGCAACGCGTACGTGTGGTCAGGCGCTTAGGCCCCCGTTCCTGCGTTGAGCGGCGTTGGTGTCATCGTAACCGGCAGAACGAACGAAGACGAAAGAGAGCGAACACGGAGTGCAGCGTAGGATGAAAGACGGTGATAGCGAGGAGAGCGCGAGGAGGAGGGAACGACAGTGGCGAGACGATCGGTTCTGCAGCGGCCACCCGCGGCGCCACAGTAGTGCGCGCCGTCATGCGGTCGCCGATGACGTCATCACGAAGATAAGCGGTCAGGGTGTCAATCGATACTATATATGGGAATAAAGCGCTGCATAAACGGAGGCCTGTCTGCGGCGGATGTTGTCGAACGCGCCCACTCGCTGTCTTCCGCGGACTACCGGTTAGCGAGGCAGACGCGCTGCGCTCCGTCTGGGGCGGTTGATGCGAAATGGGCTGCTTGAAATTCTCTGTGCAGTCACGCTACTCACGGTGTTCTCTTCTTAATGTAAACCGTGTGCCTATATACAAAATAGCATAAAGCGCTGGACACATGGTGCGAATTCGGATGCGATTCGTCGTACGGCTGTTCGTGCCAACAGCCGCATCCGACAGACGCCCAACAGGTTCCATCAGCGCGCGGAGACGATTCGCACGCCGCACGGGCATCCAACTTGCTGAATGTAGCCGCGCGGCTGCCGCGTCGGTCTGACGGCCGCAGCCAATGGTAGCGCAGGAGACGCCTGACGTCACGCCTCTGGTGGCGCGTTTGTTGCTTGTTTGTTTGTTTGCGCGTTTGTTGCACTACGTTCGGACGGCTCCGATCATGAAAAACGTTGGTTAAACTTTCTGACATCAAATAACTCATGACGTTTGAAGTGTGTCATTTGTGCAAGGCGGCGCCCGTTTCCGAACCACTAACGAGATGTCGAGCCGTGATGGAAGGCCACTTCGCAGCTAACAGCCGCACCGGCCGTCTCGGCGAACCGGCCGGCTTCGCTTCCACCGTTGCTCGTCAAATCGAGGCCTACGAGAAAACCAATTGCGCATGTAAACGCGTGTCATCAGCGTAAAGTTTTAATCGTGTTGATAAAAATAAGTGCTCGACGATCAGCTCGCGTTTGATCGCGAACGGCGCTAACGACAGCGTCCGCCTTGCTAGGCCTACACTCGGTGTCGTGACAGGCCTACTCTCGGAGTCGCGAGTGAATGCGGGCTGTTGAGATGTTTGTCGCTTGCGAAGGCGTAGCTTTATTGGCAATGTTCTTACAGAACGAAGCGTGGCTGCGTAAGGTTGTTTGTTTTGTAGTCAACGAAGAGGATGTGATGTCTTCCGAGCGTGCAAGCCGGGGTGCCGTGTGTGGGCGGAGCCTGCGCGCTGATTGCTCGTTCGCCCCCATGTGTCCTGAATCGCCGTATACAGCGTGCGGCGTCGCACGTCGGATCGGATGCCAAATCGCACCATGTGTCTAGCGCTTAAGCCAGTTCTTTCTGAACCGGCTGGTTTGCAACTGTACATACATACAAGTCTCTCAAATTGCTTGCCTCAACTTACTGCTAAATGAAAACACCTAAACAGCTGTGCTCACAATTCGCTTGGTATTGTAATCATCGTTGATTTTTTTTATTCAACCATCACGAAACGTTAACAAAGCCTTTGATAAAGTACTGACATTTTACTTTTGTACTGCAGCCCAAACGCATTCATATGTGGCAGACACACGTTTGTGTGGCTGGATTTCGAGCAAAAACTTGAACGTCCAGACAAGTTTTATGGGATTATATTGCTAGTACTCAGCCGAAAATCACATTTCAATCCAGTAAGACAAACTTTTATATTACATTATACCTCCTCGTTACTTTGGCAGAGCGAACGTACTTGAGTTTCGGTCTAAAGCCAGTTGGTATGACTCTTTAACAGAGGTGGACGACAGGCGCACCGCTGTTTTTAGTGTAAAACTTACATTTTGCTTAAACAATCAAAGGCTCGAACTCTGAGACTTTATTACGGCGCATCAAACATTAAACTATGGGCTTTCAGCGGAGGTTACCAAGCTTAAATTGTCATTTCGAGCAACCAAACTCACGTATAGCATCTATGGCAATACTAGGCCTTACCTGGCTAATATAGAAATGTTATTTTTCGGTCGAAGCAAGCGATACCCAATCCAATCTTTCTTAATGATGCTAACCCGAGAACGTTGCTATGACGCTCGTAAAGCTATATTTTCGGATGTGGTAATCGCGCTCTCACCTGGTCCCTGAGTGCACCCTATCATAAGGCGACATAATGGTCGGATGCAATTTTTAGGGGCGAAGCTCCTTAAGGCGGCACCCGTTCGTCCCTCGTAGTCGTCGTGGTCGTAGTAGTGAGTAACAAGTCTTACGCTTTGACCTTCAAGGTGGTGCCGGTGGGAGATTTCTCCTGTGCGTTGTTGAACAATAAAAAATTCGCAGCGTGCGCGTTAACTAAAAGCCGAATTCTTCTGTCTCTCATTCCCCATTAGCAGCCATTGGCATGTTCCAGTAGGAAACGTTAGTAGAAGTAGAAGTGTAAGTGTTAGCTAAAAGCCGACTTCTTCTGTCTCTCATTGCCATTAGCAGCCATTGTTTACCTCCAAGGTAGTGCCTGGTGAGATTTCTCCTGTGCGTGATTAAACAATAAAAATTTTGTTCAAAACGCCGTTGATTGATGAAATAAACCAACGAAAGACGCCAGATGTTTTGTAAAAGCAGAACGAAAGAACGCCAGATGTTTTTCTTAAAGTGTAGTAGTAGTAGTTGTATGTAGCCACCTCGCCCGATCGTCAACGGGCGAGGTGGACCGGCAACGGCGCGAGGACCCTGCCGTACGAGAGTTAAATCACACTAAAAGACATACTTTGCGGGCGACACACTCTAGTGAGCTTTCAACTTTTCGTCTTAATGTACATGATAAAGAAATTATTTCTACGAAAAACGCAAGGCACACCTTGAGCAATATGTTTGGTTTTGGGACGCTAAATGGAACCATGAGGGGATGCGAAGCCGGAGCACTTGCACGATCGCGTTCCGTTGGCTTTCGTTGGGCATGCTACCGACCTCGCGTCGTGGAACGCGCGTCCTGTCTTCCCTCTAGCCTTGCCTTTAATTCGCACAGGGCGAGCGGGGAATGCGGTCGCTCTTGGCGCTCTTTCGCTCGGGAGCGGACTTCTTCCTTGCATTTCACCGATCACAAGTGATAATGAAGGGACCACGTAAACCAACAGTACGATAAAAGTTTGATGTTTAATATATACACGATGTTTCACACTCTTTATATTATGTACTGGGCGCATTTCACGGAAGAGTTTCACGGTTTACAGATGATTCCCTCCGTAGCTTCGCCCCACTCATCATTCACCCCGTGGATATGCTGTGATTTTTTTATACGTTTTCTGACAGTATGCGCATAAAATGCCAAAGCCGATGTAGAACAGGGCCTTATATCCCTTTCAAACAAGCTATTACGACGGAGCAGTTTCTTTGTTTTCTTAGCGCCATCGAACATGGCTTTATTTCTCGTGGGCTTGAGTATCGCTTTGCTCGTCTGATTCTAAGGCACCGAAAAAATTTCGTGCCTTGCAGAATAACGGATAGGTGGGCCGGTTGGTTTGGGTTCATAATAAGTTCGTAAGCATATATTTTCACCTTTGGTATAGAAGCATAGCAGTATCCAGATCAGCGCGATCGTGATGTTTGAATGTGGCCGCTTTATCGACCATGTGGAATCTGCTAGTGTTTGAGAGTGAGGTAAACTTGAAGCGCGGAAAGAGTAGGACGGGCGTGACTTACACAGACCGCTTCTGCAGTTAATTATTCGTGTCGGTCTCACTTGACCGTGTCTCTGAAGCAATGACCTGGACGTTTTCTCTGTCAACTGAAATCTAGCAATTTATTCAAGCCCGAAGTTCTTCCGCACTGACGTCATTGCTGGCGTGCTGTATCACTTCGCGCGACGAATCCATTAGCCGTTTGGTCTTCTCGCGTGATAGCTTACGCCCAATGCTATAGTTATTTTACTAACTGCCTGTATTATCAAAACTGAAATGTTGCGGTTTGAAAGACTGTCACTATATCGATGACGGGGCTTTGTGGTCCCCAGATCAACCTCTTAGGCACAACATAGAAGTGCTCGGTAGACATGACAGTGCTCTCAAAGTTTTCTTGTCATTGGCGCAGTGAAGCAGCTGCTAATTTTCAGGCTGAACAAGTCAGCTTCTTTGTCTGCTTTGATACCCTTGGTAGGGCTTGTATGCTGCTTACTGTCAAAGCCTCGAACAACGATGTCTTTATTCTTTCCGTCCTGCAGAGGAAGCGTAACAACAGAAAGAGTGTGTTTATGCTCTGGGCCCACTGCGTCTCTTCTTTTCAAGCCGTCACCACCACTCAAGTCTCCGCTACATTCGACGGCGTTGCTTCTTGAGCTTTAGTCTCGTGTGGTGTTTGCCTCTTCGAGGGTTGTTGCGTTACACTCTCGAAAAAGAAGTCCCTTACAAAGGCAATCACAAGAGAAGATTGGAACAATGGCGCTGGCATAAAGCATGTTCGAAGACGTCCGAGCAATTCTTCCAGCCTTCAAGATTTTATTACGGCTCTTGTCAACTCCACTTTATTTCAACACCTCGCTCGCGTTCTTGCAGATCGCAAACAGCCGGCAGATCGGCTTCTATAAACATTGTGCGCGTCCGGTGAGCTTGTTTGTCTTTCTTTTCTTTTTCTTTTAGTGTTCTGCATATTACAGTTTTGTGTACTTTATTCGTCTCCTTGCCCCACCTTGCTCTCATTTTTCCTCATTTCTACAGAGACCTGGTTGACGAAAGTACAATAGTTTGTCAAGCTGCCATGCTGAAATTTCTGTTCACATAAATTCAGAATTTCTAACTTTATTGAAGTGTTTTTTTAACTCACAGCGGTTCGCGTCACATGGTCTTCATCGGCTAAGGGTGCTCTGACCTAGCAATGTTTATTCTTAACAATGAAGCAACAGTTTAAATGCTCCGAATTATATTACGTTTATCACCATTTTGTATCGCACTTCCAACCAGCGATAGCATAGAGATGTTATTTATCCTGTAGGACTTGACACATAGCTTCCGGCGTTAATAAGCTAAATATGTAGGCAAAATTAACAGCTGGCTCAGAAATGTTTTGAAAGTAGCACATTGAAATAACACTTTCAAGAATAGGTGAGACGACAAAACAATGAAATTGTGAAAAAATAAGAACAAAAACGCGAAACATAGAAGGGCTGTACTACAGTTCCTTTGAAAGCAGATTTGTCGAACCGTTAATTTTTGCACCAGCTGTCATCGATTGCTTTCTTTTTGTCGTCTTTGCACCCCTTTCTATAACTAATTTTGCGTCGTTCTTAAAGTCATGCACTTTTCTAACCCGTTGCGCCGCCAGCTATTTATTAGCTTATTTTCGCTTTCATGTCTCTATGCGGTATGCATCTTTTAAAATCATATAATAATAATTGCTTGAAAAATGAACTCTTGTTTTTTAAAGCAGTGAGTACACACACTAAGCGATGCCTAGTGACATTTTATATTACTGAAATTTCTACTGAGATCTATACTCCGAAGATTCGATACGCCAGTATTTCACAACATGCTATACCTAAATGGGATGCTTCCTATTTTATATCCTTGAATTGTTCCTCCTTGACCTCAAACTGAGTCAATGCATTAAGGCCGGAAGATTAGCTGTTCAATTATATCACTTACGAAGCCTAATAAGAAGCATGCAAATCGCCACCCACCTGACAATCACAAGTACTAAGCAAAAACGTCGCCCGCCGAAATGTTTGCGCATTTGGGACAATACACCATAGACCGCGCTTGACTTTCATTAAGGCTGCCTGAAGTGCCTCATGAGCCGCTGGCTTGAAAGCGCTGCGTATGGTAGAAAAACTCGCCTAACCTTAATAAAGAGAATATAAAAATAAGGGTTCGAGCCGAAATGAAACCCAGGTATTCTGTGCTTAGGAAAAAGATCTTATGCAGTCGTCATGTCGGGCACTGAGTTACGCTTACAGATTTATTATTGCGTGGAGGTAGCGTGGAGTCGCCGCAGGCGTCACACCTTCTGAATTGCGCGACGAGTAGGTTGTGAAGTCTTCTCACCCATTACAACATGCTCAGGTGTAATTTGTCAGATCACCGTCACTAGCCGCAGCATCAGTGGAGTGTGGAGCTACTTGGGTGCGCGTATTACCTTATAGACCCGCAGTGGGTACTTAGCATTTGTCGGCACACTCACGTGATCTCTCAAGCGCGCCTCGAGCCACACTGACCTCTCGCTCGCTTTGTCCTTGCGGCGTTCGCGTGAGTATCGAAATGAAAAAAAAAAGATGTCCGAGTGAGTTTAATGAATGAATGAAATAAGCGTTTATTTCCAAGACAGCGTCCTGAGCGTGCAAGCTCAGGTACAGTGAATAATATAATAAGCTCAAATATTACGTGTGTCTGCCAGCTTCCCGTTCATTTCGTCTTTGCGGCTTTAAAGCGCAATTATCACCTGACAACAATAACAAGAACATAAAGAAAACGATGGCGGCGGCGAAAAATACTGGTTTGTGTTCGTTTCGACATGGACGGCGCTCAGCCATGTCCTAGCAGAGTCGGCGGTAAACCTAGAATGTGCGCGACGCCTGAAGAATCTGAAAATGCGAGCACCGTGAACGGCAAGGAAAACATTCAAGGAAGGGTTATATGAAGGGACGAGGAAGCTGAGAGGGCTTTCATCTTGATGTCTCTTAGGAAGAACCTTGGGGACCCTGGCACTCTTACTGCGACTCTAAATCGCTGCTTAACCTACGGTTGTATTCCCACTGATCCTTAGTAGAGATGTAGCGCAAGTGCCTGCTTGGCTCAATTTTTAGTCCGTTGTTGGTGCGACAGCTTGAGCACTTGAGAAATAGGCTCAGGCGCGGTGTCGGAAATAAGCCGAACTGGTGACGCGGAAAAACACGCGAAACCGTGTAAGGCACGTACGAAGCAACGTAACTGCCGCAACTGTAGCTGGCGGGCGCAGATTCACTGTTGACAGAAGGGCGTGGCAGCGGCCACTTGTCGTGGACCTTTCGGGCAGCACGTAGACCAACGCCGATCGTTGAGAGGCCGAAGTTGGCTGAACGAGGTCGCCCGCCCTGTGTCACGCCCTACGGATGCCCGTGACGTTGTGATTAATATTGATCGCCGCTGTTGCCTAGTTGTAGGTCATCGCATTTTTGTATACGTATTTCATTTTGTCCATGTGGCCTTCTATTTACTGAATTGCTTATCTCACTCTTTCGCCATGTGCGTTGTTCTTTTTCATTTGATTTGATTGCAACGTGTGCCCTTTTCATTTTGACGTCTCTCTTTCGGACTGGGACAGCTTTATTGCGAAGGCAATGAGCCTTTGCTTGCATATATCGCAGCATCCGCGTGACCTTGAAGCATCATTGGGAATTTAAACAATAAAGTAATTGACCTGAACAAATCTGCGTTTTAGGGGCGAAGCTCCTTATAGCATCACCTGGTCGGTCGTCGCTCCGTCCGGCGTTCCCTCGCCGTCGCGTCTCCGTATCATTCAATAAATGGCGCTGTCCAATAGAGATGTGTGCAATATGTCGGTTGGGTGAATGCACGCTAGATGGTGTTTTTAGATGTGAAGCATCCTATAGCGGATTTCAATCCGGTGGTGGTGTACGGCGTGACCACCCTTACTGCGCATGCGCAAGCCCTCTCCACACACCTCCTCTCCCTCTCCACTCTCCTCCCTCTCTCCACTTTCCATGTCCTCTCACCCTCTCCCCTTCTCCACTTCCCCTCTCGCCTTTGCTTCTCTCCCCTCCCCTCTCCACTGCCCCTCTGAAACGCGGGCTCTACATGCCGACACGCTGCTTCGCATCGCCTCATGGTCCCCTTTAGCGGGAGATGGTGTGATTCTTTCGAGCTAGCGCTCAAAATAAACACGGAAATGATAGAACAATTAGTCTAATCGCCACCGACGTATACTGTTAGTTGTAGTATTTCTTAAAGGGGTCATGTACCACTTTTCCAAGTAATGATCTAATGACCTCACTATCGGAGTTTACTGCCTCCCGAATCGATTGCCGCAAAAAATTCTCGAATCGGTCAAGAATCAGCGGAGTTACGGGGGTTTGGCGCACGCTCCGAGCGCTTTCTCTCTTTTCTCGTGCCGACGAGCGCACTAGAAGCTAGACAGGGAGGGATGGCTCGGGGGAAAGAAGTTACGTCAGCGCGCGTCATGATACGCGATCGCTCTTCCGCTGTGATTCGCTTGCGCGAGTGCAGCTACCGTGTACTGAGGAGTGCGGCGTCGGCAAGTGGCGGCACCCCGCGGCAAGAAGCGCATCTGATCCGAACGCCGCTCTCGATTTACGTCGGCTATCGGCCAATAAGCATGCTATGTCTCTTGCGACGTAAACTGGCAGATCCGCGACGTCAACGTGCAGACGCCCCGCCCATCGACGAGAGTGAGAACCGGCCTCTGTTTGAAAAGAGGGCGCCTGAGGAAACGGCAACTCGCGCTCCGCTTGTGGCCTTTACGCGGCGCCAACGACTGTAATATTTGGCAGAGCAGTTCATAGCCGTGTCAGCTTTCCGCAGGATGTGTTTTTTCAACAAGCCCAAGGGGTGCTTCATGACCCCTTTAAGGTACTAGACTCCCGCGTCAATGTAATGCTGCGCACGAGAGCTGATGGTGCGAGACAAACTTTTTGGTATTGTCACGGGGTCGTGACCTCCACGACGGCAGCAGTCGGCGCGCTCAAGATGAAACTCTTTATTTGGCCGGCGGAACTGCTGCGACGGTGCGGCGTGTTGACGTGGGCGCGGAGGGGGGCGTTACGTCGGGCTGCAGCAGCATAGTGCAGCAACTCCCAGTGAATGCTGAAGTTCCTCACGAACGATCTCGGCTGTCGAATCTATCTGAGGTTGTGATCTGGAGAACATCTTCTGCAGCTCCTCACGCACGACAGCTCTGATCGTCTCGCGCAGGTCGTTGGTTCCCAGCGTTTGAATATCACCGTAGCTCGAAGTGGGCATGTGGCGGTTATATTGCCTAGTGCGGATTTGTAGCGCCTTTTCGATTGTGGCGGCCTCCGAAACGAATTTCGAGACCGTCTTCGGTGGGTTGCGCACAAGTCCGGCAAAAAGTTCTTCCTTCACTCCCCGCACCAGTGAGTGAGTGAAATAACTTTATTTAAGATCCGGCGAATGGAAGGCCCGGGCCTGGGGCCGCCTAGATGGCCGCTTGGAGCTGTTGCTCCCGCGCTGCCTCCACGGCTCGCTGGACGGCCCAAAGTTGTTCCGTCAGTTCTGAACTGAGCAGCGCGGTCGACCACCGCGCCCGTAGATCCTCCGGGGAGACTGCTATGCGATCTTGATATTTTGGACATCCCCACAACATGTGTTGTAGGGTGGCTCTAGCCGACTTGCATAGCTTGCATGTGTCGCTCGTGTATATCTCAGGGTAAAAAGTCTTTAATTGCACGGGATTCGGATAGGTTTCTGTCTGTTGACTCCTTTCGGGTAGTCCTGAATTGCCACGTATATGACTCTCTTTAAAGAGGCACGCTAACTCTCTTTGGGGGTCATTATACTCTCTTCGGAGAGTCGTGTGACCCACAAGAGAGTTAACGTGCCTCCTTAAAGAGAGTCATATAAGTGGCAAGTAATGACCACCCGAAAGGAGTCACACATACTCTTTTTTTAGGGGCGAAGCTCCTAAAGCCGTGGGTCTGTCCTTCCTCTGTGACCGGTTTGTAACCACATAGTTGGGGCCACCTCTAGCCCGTGAGAAGCGCGCGTTCTGGTATGCAGTAGAAGAAGAAGACGACGTTGACGAGTGAGACTCTCGTGCGTTTTGTCACTCGTCAACGTCGTCTTCTTCTTCGACTGCATACCAGAACGCGCGCAGTAAAGAAGAAAGAATGGCACACAGGCGAACACGCACGAGAGTCTCACTGCATACTAAAACGCGCGCTACAATATCTTCCATGAAGAAGGACCACGCTCGCGCCAATGCCATCGCCGTGCTGTAGCGCGAGTTCGCTTCGCCCTACTCGTCATCATTCACCACGTGGATATGCTGTGATTTTTTTTCTTAGAGTGTAGGTCTCCAGAAGGGTTTCAGCCCTTACTTTCCGGATGACGCTCGTGAAGGTGTTCAGAAATCCGGTGCGGAAGAGGTCCCATGATGTTAGCCTGGATTCTCGATTCTCGAGCCAGGTCCTTGCGCCATCTTCAAGGGCGAAGTAGACGTGGAGTAGCTTCTCGTCGCAGTCCCATTTCCTGAACGCGGACACCCGGTCGTATGCCTCCAGCTAGCTTTCTGAATCCTCACATCGTGATTCGCGGAATGTCGGCGGCTCCCTCAGCTGATGCATGACGGCCGTTGCAGGCGCCACAGCGGCTGTCATTGTCGCTGTTGTCTTCTTCCTTGTGACCCTGGTCTTGTCGGGCCGGCGTCCGTATTCTGGTTCTAGACCTTGCTGCCTGCGGCTGGCCCGCTGGTCAGAATTGGTGTCGATGTTACCTTGATGGCGTGGGCTTGGCTCACGGCAGGAGGGGGGCGTTCGGTATACGGACCGGGGAGCACCTCCACCAGATGTCACGTGGTCGTGAGGTCCACGACGACATCAGTCGGCGCGTTCAAGACGGAACTCTTTATTTGGCCGAACTTGTGGCCGGGAAATGAAAACCAAACTACAGCATTACACGCTGTACACTGATAGCGGCGAACAGGGCATCGGCCGTCAATAAACTGCGCATGGCTGGGACGCGCCGTCTTTTATACATCAAGCATCGAACTTTCCAGTCTTATCACTGGTGGTTTCTGCAAGCTCTGGAATAATCTAGACTAACGGCGTCCTGCGCGCAATCTTAACAGAGTGATCTACGACAACCGTGAAGCTTCTCGAACAATGTGGTGCGATCAGCGTCGAGCGTTGCTATCCGTCCTTGCTTGTCGAACCCGAATAGATAAAATCAAGAAGCGGGCGCGGCAGTATATTGTGTGAATATCTGCGGAAAGTGCCATGGCGTTTGGAAATTCAGGTCGTTGCGAGTATGGTTCTTCAAAGAACGTACCACGCAATGTGGCGTACAGTTTCCTCGACAATATTGACATATTTCGTTGTTCTATGTAATAAATTCCATCTTATTTGATCCTTACCTTTCTATGGCACGAGTAACCAAACATTTCATCTTTCTTTAAATATGCATAAGCTTTCCACTACTATGCGACAACGTGGTGGCGTTTCTTCCTCCAGCTTGCATTTATAAACACTTACTTGTCCCCACAGAAGACCGAGCCTTATGACATTCATTGCACTGCCACGAAAAACAAGGAAGGCTTTATTTACAAATGGAGCAGCTCCTTTGGGTCTGGTTGTTGCGACATGGAAAGTCACTCCACAATAGGTTTTACATTTCCAGCTCACTTATCCATAACAGGCCCTGTCAACTTCCTTAAGGTATGAGGCCAAGTAGAAAAAGCTATTCTTTTTCTTAAATGTCATCCTTTGGCTTTGGTCATGTTAAATGAGCTATTCATCGCCCATCATTTTGCTGCGTAAAGTTCCTGGCTACGCAGTTCATTTCAAATAGTACAAGAAAAAATGTTAGACCACCCATCAATTATGAAACCGAAACTGAAAGTGCAAGTTTTTTTAGTGTATCAGAAGATTAGCTTGATATGTAGTGTATTGTTGGTTATTTAATAGTCATATTAAGTGCGAACATGTAATAAGGCTCTAATAGCAGCTTCAAAACATTTATTTTTAATCATAAGACATAAACCTCTCATCAGGTGAACGCGCAACTTCGTGAATGTGTTGTCTACGCTCAAGGACACGTATGTGAGCCTGCCTATCATCAAATTTGCTTTGTATGACGCTGTGTGTCATTTCAATAACGACAACAGAAACGGATTTGATACTTTCAAGCAAGTTGACATCGAGCCTGGCCTCTGCACCGCAAAAGCTTGTTTCACAAATGATCGGCACCACATCGTGAAAGCATCCCATCACGGCAGTGATGCTGGAAATCAAGTTAGAAAAAAAATGGCGAGTCGCCGCTCGAGCAAACGTACACAACAGCAATGTCCAGGATAGAATTAGCTGCAAATATCGAGGATATTAGCACTCCTGGTCAACTTGTGTAAGAGCTGCAGCTGTTTCAAATCTTTTATGTTGGTATTCTCAGAGCTTATATTTTTGGTATTGTTCCGTGCGCGAACAGTCATAACATTTTTTTTCTTATTGAAGATATTGTATTAAAACTTCGTACAGATCCTTATCAGATTAGTGGGTGTGTAATGAACCTCAATAAGCAAAATCGTGCAAAAAGAATTCATATGGCTGCCTATTGTACAATGGTGCCCCTAGTGCTGGTGCATAATTTTTTTGGTTATTTAATCACATTGTTTTTAATATTCATCTGATCTCACTTGTTCTGGCTCATTGCACTGGCGGAAGCCTAATTTATGTCCCTACAAAAATCATGTGTTTTTACTGAGTGGAATTTGAGTTAGAAGTAGTCGCGTAAGGCCAACTTTTAATGAAATTTTTAATTATCAAAAATAACAAAAAATATGACTTGCTTTATGATGCGCACAAGCGCCTAAAAAGGTGTGATTTATTATAATGTAGACTAATAATCTTTAGTGCTTATTCCTTTTTGAAATTTTTTTTCCGACACTTGGCTTCGAATATTTTGCAAAGCACCTTAGAGTGATCATGGTGGTTTCATCGACAGACAAATTTCTGACACTCTGTGAAGCCACGTTGCTGTGAAGTATGGGAGAAATGCGGACAGCAAGAGATGCCAGAGTTTGCGGCTTCTTCGCATCTCTTCTGCCTTCACGACTCATCCACACGCACAGAAAAAGCAGGAGTCGAATGCATAAATAACGTTGCAAACACATTCTCCACGAACCGGCGTGCGCCATGTGTCTCCGAACAAAGGCGTCCTCACAAAGAACAGCGGCTGCAATTGTAAGCTCAGCCAAGACCCGCTGGTCCATTGACGTCGATGCGAGTTAGCTGGTCACGCATTTCTCTCTCATTTTATTTATTTGGCACGAGCTCCGAGTGACGGTCTTGTTTCTATTCTATGCACTTCCGCTAGAGCACTTACTTCCGGTTTGCCATATATTAAGAAGTATTCTAAAATATAAGAACTGGTACGACACCGATGGTTCCATTTCAAGTGAAGAGTTAGATTGGAAACATACAATACCAGAACGTTTAGGTTATGGCCGATTACCCCTGCGGATAATTAATGAAAATTAATTGAATGAGTTAGGTGAAATAGCAGGCCGTTTTGTTGCGAGTATTTGGAATCGTAGCGGCCCCTGGTAGAGTAGATCTCCCACACGCGCTTCTTGCTACGTGGCCTTTGTGATCCGCTTCGGAAGTGTGACGAAACACGACGTTAACCCAAGTATAGATCAGCACCAAGGAGGTTATCAGGACACACGAACGCCGATGTGAGAGTGCCACTACCAAAAAAAAAATTGGCAGATCCCACGTACCGTGGGAATCGATGTTATGCGAAGCATGCGCGAGATGGTGTCTGTGGCGTAATTTTTCACATGACGCTAGAGAAATATGGAAGTGGTATACGCACACTATAATGTTGAGGAGTCGCATATCTATTATATAAGCGGTTGTTTACAGTTGTGTAGCAATGGCAAGAGATACATAGGTGTTAACAACACAAGACGCGGTAAGCTGATATGCAGTGCTTATATTTATCAATACCGGATAGAGCGAATCCGAACAGGACAAAGAAGGAACACAGACCTGCAGGACAGGCGTAAGTCGCAACTAAGCTTCGTTCAAGAAAGTTTCCATAGATATATACAGAGCCGAATGGCACGCGCAGGCGCGCTGCACGTACGATTCAGTCACAGTTACCGTTGTAATGCTTACACTTGTCCGTTATGACGGAAAACGCAAGCACGTTTCACGAACCCGTGTGTATGTGTAGAAGGGATTCTTGACAGTTCTCGAAGAAGGTCATCATCACCGTGATCTGTGAGCACCAGCAGCTGGACCGGACTTGTTAACCAGATCCGTTCGTAATCGCGGTTACGAGGGGTCTAAGTGTAGTGAAGTGCGATGTATAGTACAGCTGGTGGAAATCCTGGATGCCTCTTACGATGAAATGATCTATAATGCCTCCTGTCGTGGACGTGGCAGCGAGGCCTTTTGATGCCCTCGCCACATCCAATCCGTCTTACACGCAATGTAAGGACCAGACATATTTGGGTCTTGATAAATCAATGTTCAAGACACCGGTAATGATGACAGGCCTGGCTCTCTCAGCAGGTTCATTGTAGGAAGCATTGACGCCAGTTTTTGCGCAATCCACGGCGTCCACGTTGCGGACCATGTGGACGAGTGGATGGTACTTGAGCATCTTCCAGGGGTGTTTTGTCTTCAGTTTCCTCACTTTCCTTGCGTTCGCCGCGGTGGTGTAGCGGTTAAGGTGCTCGGCTGCTGACCCGAAAGTCGCGGGTTCGATCCCGGCCGCTGCGGTCGCATTTGGATAGAGGCAAAATGCTAGAAGCCCGTGTTCTGTTCGATCTCGGTACACGTTAAAGAATACCCAATGGTCCAAATTTCCGGAGCCATTCGCTACGGCGTCTCTCAAATCATATCGTGGTTTTCGGACATAAAACCCCAACAATTATTATTATTATCACTTTCCTTGCGTGTGAATGTGTGTGTTCGCGGTTACTGTGTTCGTTGAGACTCTGTATCACCTGTGGCACATACCCGCATAACATTAGCTCTGGTTTACGGGTATGTGCCACACGTGACTGAGAGAAAGGGTTTCATGACGTACGCGACAGGTATTTTGCGTTATTCATGTCATGGCCACTGAATCGTGTTCGTCATACACTGATCCCCTGCTAGGCCAATTTTGGTATATTACAAGTTATGGAGACGACCAGGAGAGCGTCCAGACGTAGGCGGCTAGATAGATAGATAGATAGATAGATAGATAGATAGATAGATAGATAGATAGATAGATAGATAGATAGATAGATAGATAGATAGATAGATAGATAGATAGATAGATAGATAGATAGATAGATAGATAGATAGATAGATAGATAGATACGTAGATCGAAACGGCCAAAGTGCCTGAGGTTCGCTAAGAAATGCTTCGCATTTAAAACCTAAGTCATGGATTAGAGTCGCCTCAAAGTTTTTATTTGTTTGTTTGTTTCTTAGATTTGGGTACAATTTCTTTGCAACCTTCAAGCTATCGTGGACAGACAACTGAGTGTTCCCTAGTCAACGACGACGCACGCACACGCACACACAAACGAAAGCGCGCGCGCAAGCGGCATCAGTGCGGCGCGTACATACAAAGGATAAATATGAATGAAAACGTTAACAAATTTCCGATGTGTAACTGAGAGGCTCTCTTGTACTGAAGGCCGACGCGTTAACCGTTACAACGCCAGGAGGTGCTTCATCGAGCGAAATAGAACGAATGATGTCCTGCGGGCAAGCAGGCACGGTCAGACGTATGGCGCGTTTTCCTTAAGCTGGTGGTTTTTCTCTCAGGAACTTCGTTGGTGAAGTCTTGTGTGTTGAGGCGCTTGGTGGGTTTTCTGACTAATCACGGAATGGCGTCGTGTCGCCGTTCAATCGAGTCAGATCAGTGCAGGTTAATGAGCAACTAATCACGCGTAAAAGCCACGTGAAAAAGACCCGTGTAGCATTTGCAAGCGAGAAGCTAACTCTAGCAAGTCAAGGTTACCCTGAATTCTTAATACAGTGCAGCGACGAGAGTACAGTTATGAAAAATTGAGCAGTATTGGTTAAAGTTACCTGGCTATGAGTAAATTTTTGAACTTTTCATTAGTACCGCCGCGGTGGCTC
This sequence comes from Rhipicephalus sanguineus, assembly GCF_013339695.2. Lineage (NCBI taxonomy): Eukaryota > Metazoa > Arthropoda > Arachnida > Ixodida > Ixodidae > Rhipicephalus > Rhipicephalus sanguineus. The sequence continues at coordinate 120,998,506 of NC_051180.1, read as the reverse complement.
CATCGTCACTAAGGTAGACGGCTCGCCCGAGAGACGGTGTTTCGCCGTCGCATTGCTATGAAGGCGATATGCTAGAGACCAATAGACTGGGAGATAACAGCACATGTTAAAGAACCCCAGGCGAGCGAAATTATCTGGAGTCCTTCACTATGGCGTATTCATAGCCTGAGTAACTTTTAGACTTTAAAGCTTATGAGGAAGCCGAATATTTCATTGGCGATCAAAAATAATTTTCTGTCAAGGTATAGTGCGCAAGTACATAAGAAAACGGGAGTTGTAAACGCGCGGCCTTTGTCCAGTTTTTTTATTGCTCTTTCAGCAGATTCTCGAGCCCCTCGTACATCATATGTCAGTACTCTCATGTTTTGGTGTATGGGTAACCGTATATAGATGCGCAAATTAAGCCCCGGTACTACATACGGATTAATCTCGTTGAAGTTAGTAGCCACGTGGGCATAACAAATTTGCCGGAAAAGTAGGTCGGGCCTAATCCAAAGTTAAAGCAATACGAAACCTTTCGGCCCACTTATGCATAGCGGGCACGTGCGTAGCGAACGCTCGGTGGTTCGCCGCGGCGCACGGAAAGAACCCTACATAGAGGCCCGCTCTTTGTGCGCCACTTTCAGGGTGATTTATTTGCGTGGCATGTCCCCACGGCACTCGCTTAAGCGCTCCGCTGGACTTGAATGAGCGTGGCGCGTAAATGCGCTTCTGAGCGCTGCTTTATTTGGAGCATTTTTCATGCACGCGGGGGAGTGAATCCGCCTTTATTGGCACATGACTTCAACAGGAACAAAAGAGCTCCGGCAGGAAGACAATGGGTTGAATAAGTAGGCGGCCCCGTGGGCCACCACCGCTTCTGCTTTCCCAATTGCGAAGAAGCCTTGCCCATTCCAGAAGCGAAGAGAACGCTGAAATTTTAGGCCTTTGTTGTGCTGTACTCAAAGGAACAAATATAACAAAACAAGGGAGTCGCCAGGGACGCCGTTCAAAAAGCGATTTTCATCGAAAGTTGCGTAGTCTATGTGGCGGTAAATGCGAGTCTAAAAGCGATGATGCTCTGCCGTTGGAAATAAGAGGCTCAAAGGTTCAGGTGCATGAGGCCTAAGGTGTGATAATGGCTCATCTGTTGTAAAATGGCGGGAAGTTGTGACAAAAGACAGTGATTTTTGTACGCTTTGTTCCAGCCTAAATGCAGTCAGCCGGTAAATTTAAAGTGATGCAGGGTCTTTACTGTGCGAAAGATCATGGCATGAAATTGCTCAGCGTAATTGTGTTTACCATAACAATTCGTTTGATAATGCACAAGACGTATCGCAAGTAAACAGGAATATAAACGAATTTGTATACCTTTCTCACCCGCTTATCTCGCGGAGTTTTACTGAACTATCCTTATTCTTCTGACGAACGTTTAGGTATTCCTGCAAGCAGACTCCTTCGTTTGTCACAGGCGTCCTAGTGTATCAAAGTACAGTAGCTGACAAGCTTTTGATAAAAGTACGTGTCGTGCACTCACTCTCATTTGAAACTAAAAGGCTGGCCGTATATAGACACTGCGTGTGAGTTGTTTGACTGCAAGCGAACGCCATCGCTTCGAGATTTAGCAGCACTCGAAGCAGTGCCACCGTTTCTGCGTATAACATTTCTACAAAAATAATGCCAGTGGTCCCCAGATTGTGAGCGATAAAATAGTATCGTTGTCATTACCTGTAATAATCAGCGCACTCTGAAAAATATCTTGCAGCAACTGTTATCTGGTTGCTGCGCTCTCAGAACGCGCAATACATCCGAGTGACACCTGTTAAACATCTTTCACAATGCCGGCAAGCGAAACATAATTCTTATTGAAACCGAAAACGTCGAGGGTTCCGCTATTTAGTCAAGGTTGCGGGCTGTATCTAAGTGTACCTTGATCTAAGTAGCTAAACGTCGGCATTATATTCCTGTGGTTGTTTTAACATGGGGGGTGGGAACGGAGGATGGGATATAGAAGATTTATTTATGATCGTTTTAAGCCGAACACTGCTGTAACTGGCGATGCAGACATTGGCCACGTAGCTATGGTAATGAGTCCTTCCCAAAAATACCCTGTACTGGCTTCTTGTCGGCCAAGGAATCACGTTATCAGGTGTAATATAGCGGGACAGAAGAGTGAATCAACAACTACAGGCTTCACAAAATGCTAACTGCGTAAGGAGCGGGCGGTGTCAAGCATCCTACCCGTTACAATTGGTTGAGGCAAATGCTTCATCATGTTCAGGCACAGCATCAATAAAGTGCACATAAACCCTTAGATATGTGTAGTGGGTACCTCCTTTCTCAGCAGAATGATGAATAATGGCATATATAGTGGGTATTTTCTACTCTTCAAAATTATCAAAATTATAATAATTTATGGCGTAGTGGGTACCTTGCAACCGTAGTTGTAGTAGTCACCCGAAAAGAATTTATAACGGGCTTTCGAAAGACCACTCCTCCAGGTTTCGCTCAGACTGTGCTGCGGGCGCAGCGCAGGCCTGGCGCTTTTCTCGTGCTATCGGTTGTTTGAAGAAAAGTTTTGCCATCTAGTCTACCTGTCCATTCTTTTGCTTCGTCGTTTGACGCTGCCAGGAGTTCAAAAAGATTGAAATAAAAACGCATTACCGCTTTTTCGGACGCGCTTTTTTTTTTGTTCTCTGGCACGCTTTGTTGATTTAGCGCTCCGTTCTCTATTTCTGAAGTTCTAAGTTCTTCAGTAAATGGTTTTGTAGCTGCGTTGATGCGGAGCAAATTGCTATATATATATATATATATATATATATATATATATAAATTACTGATGAAACGTGGAACAGACCGCAGTGGCTAGGTTGGTTATTTAGGGGACGAGGTGCTCCCGGATCTGGCCCTTGTGTTTATGTGGGCCTGGCTCATTTCATTTAAAAAAGCCCTAGGATTCGACTCAATTTTTATTCTAAACCAAACTTTCATTGGGTGCTTCAAAGAATGATTACCCTGTATAGGTTAGATGAGCCCTTTAAGTGAAGTAATCCCAGACATGGCTCAAGTTACCGCTCAAATTTAGGCCAGTTTTGGTTTCTTGATCTGGGTAAATCAGAAAATACAGAAAGCCACCCATACCATAACCTGTGATTGTGGACAGTAAACATTGAGCGGTGGTGTCCTAGCTTAGGTTATTGGTATTTAATCAGCACTAGCAGCGCTACTTTGGAATGGTTAATGCTGTCAGACAGGGTCGGCTCGTCCTCATCATCAGCCTGACTACGCTCACTACAGGGCAAACGCCTCGTCCATGTTTCTCCAATTAAACCAGTAATGTGCATATACGGTCACATAATTTCCACAAACTGATGACCACGAAAAGGAAAGCTGTGTGTGTTGTAATGTGCGTGGTGGTCCTTTGTGTAATATGCGTCGTTGCAAAGATAACAAACTTAGTTGGTGCTGCCTGACATTTTATTTGCGTTTTCAAGTGCCGCGCCACGTCCAATATTTTGTGTCATCAAACAATATCGACGTGACTGCCAGCTGCGACCAGAGAGCTATTTCGAGACGCTGGATTTTTTTTTTCATAATTTCTTTTGTGCTTAAGAGTTACATTTCATTATTTTCACGTGTCACGCCAGCATGCTCAATCTCTTGAAAGGTCAGAAAGGAATCCGCGCTCGTGATGATTTCTTGCAGCTATTCCTTCATTCGATGTTTCATATGGCCTGCGGTATTTTATTAGCTTTTCGACCCCGACTGACGCCAGAAATACCGTATGCGGCGTCTGGTTCCAAATAATTCGTGTGCTGTCACCGCAACAGCAACGTTTGTTCTTTAGGTGATAAAAAAAGAGTCTTGTGAATAATTGCTATTCGCTAAGGTGAATGAACAGCGAAGCAATTTAACACCTATAGCGCACGGAAGGGACAAGAACACAAAGATACAACGTGCACGTTCTTTCTGTTCCTGTCCCTTTGGTGCGCTATAGGTGTTAAGATGGATTACCAACATGCCCAAGCTAACGTTCTTTGAAGCTATTTAGCAAAGGTATACTGCAGAGGACAGATCGTTTTCGCACCCTAGGTTGCGAAGGCGCCCATCGAAATTCAAACCACTGTGTAGAATCTCCCGAGACACATCGGTGACGACTCCGCCATTGAGGTCATTAGCAGGCTTCACAGCAGTGCAAAATGTTAGCAGTACAGCCAGCTTACATAACGAGCTTACGCCCATCACCTTAAGGTCTGCTTCACTTATAAGCACATGTGTGTTGCCGGAAAGACATTTTTCTAGGGGCAATATGAGCCGTTTTGATATCAAGATGCGAAGACACTAGAACTTCATTTTTTTTTTATTTCATTGTTTCCTATTGCCTTGAAGCGCCCATTGGCACCGCTGACATTTGTCTTGCTGTTCCATTCGTCTTTCCTCGTAGGCACTTCGCTCTTCGAAGGTGCGAGGCATTCACTTGGTCCAGAAATATTCAATTTTTTAAGCCTAAAAATTCACAGTATACTGGCAACATTTTTTCTGAAGTTCTGCACGGGAGCGAACATGACGAACAAATTTAATTATTCGAGTTGAGCAATGTTAGTAAGGGTTAAGCAATGTTAGTGGCGAGGATAATTAATCTCACTGCCACAAGATTCAAAAGATGTCAGTGCATCAATAAATGTGTGGTTGACAAGGCCCGTATTTTACGGCCAGCTGTTCTCAGAATAATAGCAGACGTTTAGTTCGAGAGCCGTGACATAGCTCACTTGCAAGAACGTGTGTTAAATCAGTCTCTCAACGCAATTCAGACGTTGAACCCTCCTCGTATTTGAATAATCACGTCGCGCTAGCTTATTGCATAAGTGTCGACTATAAGTTCAATAGACTAAATGACAGCTGTTCATTAGCTACCGCCCTTGAGAAAAACAAAGTATTAACCGCCATGAGCAAAGATAAAAAGTAAAGCCGTAATATTGAATGGAAATAAGGTACTGCATTTGCTCAAAACACTACATTCTGGCACACACATGCCCGCCACGGTGGTATACTGGACTGCTGATCCGCAGGTCGCGCTATCGAATCCTGGCCCCGGCGGCCGCATGCTGTGCAGGAGATATACTAGAGGTCCATGTGGTTAGGTTTAGGTGCACGTTAAAAAACCCGTGGCGATCGACATTTGCGGAGCCCTGCGCTACGCCATATCTAATAATCATGTCGTGGTTTTTGGAAGTAAAACCCCAACAACAAGATTATTGAATTCCGGCGTACTTAGCTGCAGAAGCCGGCAGAGAAATTTGTATGCCGCTCTATCTTTCGACTTCCTCATCCCTTTCCTGACGTAGCATACCGCCTATTTTGAACTGGTTAATAACCGGTATGCTCTTCTTCTCTTGAACTGGTTAACCTATCTGCCTTTCCCCTCTCTCCTGTTTAATTCCTCTCTTGATAAGGATGTTTGGACTTCGTTTCGTTCGTGTTTTTGCTAAGGAGGTCAACTGTTCTCCCGGGCTTTTGCTACAGACGAACCCCTTCAATGTCAGACAAGAATGGGTCGTATTCGTGTAAAGATAAAGCTGTGAAGGCGCCCTTTATGTAAAAAAGAAACGTTCCAATAGACATTTCTTCCCAGAAGTAACTTTACACAATAGTTAGTAAGACGTATCTAACAAAAGAAAAGTTCTGTAGAGAGAAGGCAGATACGCATAATGTTTCTGAGGTGCAGCGTGGGCGTCTTGCGGCTTCAGGACAGCGAGCGTCATCTTTCTTCCTTGAATTTCCACCCGGTTCGCCGGCACCCGCACGTGTCACGATGAGAAATGGTGTTCGCAGTTTCCTTCGAAACGAAAACTGGAATCCGATACGTTGCACGAGCCTTGTCTGAACGGCTCAAAGCGAGAGGTAAAGAAGCGAACCAGCCACTCGATCAAGCCAAGTGGAGAGCATGAGGAAGCAAGAAAGAACGCCATCGGTTTGCACATGTTCCTTTACCGAGCGAGCATTCGCCAGGAGACAACGATCGAAATGGCATTCACGAAAGGGAACCAACAAACAAATGACAAAAGCACGAAGCGATGCGGGGAATGAAGAGGAGGGACAGTCTTGCATGAACTGGTGATGTCCATTAGGGGAGAAACTTCTGATGACGGTCGGATGTTCTCTCGCAGGCTTGCGCAATCGAAGATGCCTGGCAGATCTGTATAACGCATCCCGTAGCAGATGGGATGCGTTATACAGTAGGTAGCAGATGAACGCGTCGATTTAGCGTACCAGCAGCCTACTATAAGTTTGCCTCTGTTTGTAATGTTATCCTGCCTGGGCCAGATCTTGAGCCAGCCACCTTTATTGCATGGAACGTTAACCAGTCCCCTATAATTACAACGCGGGAGTTTTTCGAAACTATAAAGCACGTCACTGAGAAGCTCAAACGCATAAGATTTTTTTTGCTTTTCCCTATGTATGTACAGCTTGGTGCATACCGGTTCGAGCAGGACCTTAAGAACAGAAGGCTTGCTTGGATGTCAATGACCTTAGTTCTCTTTAATGAGGTTGAACGAGATAAATATCTGGGAGACTAAATCAGTTGAAACATATCGGCTTCTCTGAATAATACCAATATTTAAAAAAAAAATGTCTACGTTATTTTGCAGCCGCAGTGAAAATGTTACAGAATCTTACTTGCCCACTTCTTGCGTGTTCCCTGCGTTTACTGTTGCCATGACAAACGCCGTGTTCCAATCAGCGATGTAGGTCGTTTCTGTAATATTGACATTGCGGACATTATCTCTGTTCTCTAATGATATTCGTTAATTTGATGGCCCTGGTGGCTACGTACCTGGTGCATTTTGATTTTCTGGACAGAGCAATGTCTGACTGAAAGTGATTAGGGTGCAGCTCAGAGCTGATGACAATGAGATGTGAGAATATGGGCTCTGGGAAGGAGACGTTCACACTTAATTGCAGGTAGAACGTCATTCTCAATAACACGGTCAGTGGTGCGTTATATGACATTATTATGCACGGTTATTATTCACGGTGGTTATTATTCACGTACTTAGTTCAGTCTCAAAGCAGCCATATTGGTTTTACTCTTTTCGTAACTGTTCTTGTTTCCTGGAATTAAAAATTACCTTATCCACGCGTAAAATTTGAAGAAGTTGTTCTATTAAGTGAATGAATCAGTTTATTCATAACAGGCAGATCAGATATTACAGATCATTGCCAATAAATACTGATAAATATTTGCGGATGGTACAGTTGCGAGTATGGTTGTTGCAAAAGCTGCCAAGCTTTAGAATTTTTGTATATATATATGTACATAACCTACGTGGGTAGAGACAAACGCATGCGACACGGAGGATCCGTTTGCCTGCCTCACTGTGTAAAGTGCGCCGCATCTAAGCCCTTTTTCATTAGGTACTAAGAAAGACAGATCACAAACATTAGTCGATTTGCAAATATAAATGTGCAGGGAGCGCAACTTTTACGACATGAGAATGACAAAGAACGTAGAGGACCTTGCCTGACAGCTGCATGACTGCCGTGCAGGACCAATTTAAGTAGTTCTAAATATGGGTATACTTGAGCAGTACCACGAGGTATGTGCGTTTGCGTGTGCAGGCCTAGCTATGAGATTGAACTGGCGAGGATTATGAAAAGAATTCGTCATCCGTTTTAAATTCTCAAATGCCAATATTGGCGTGTGTTAGAAACTAGGTGCTCATAAATACAACATATCTTCAGAGTAATAAATGGTAGAATGTTCCCACAGAAATTAAAAAGAATAGTTGACGGAAGTTCAACAGGTCGTTATTGCTACTCTTAGGAAAATGCGTGTACCAGTAATATTGGTGCAGTTACAATGTCCCCATCGTGCAGTTCACAAGCATGCGTGAATAGTTCGCCCACGCTGAGGTGTACCTTTGTCGCATTTGTCTTGATTGCATTCACCTTATTAAAAAATCGGCATGTGCTAGTTTCCTCTCAAGAATGCTGAAAACGAGTTTCTCCCCTGGAAGTGTAAAACAAAGCGTTAAAAAGAGAGAAGGTATGCAAGATAAGTAAAGATCACCGTGACGGCCCAAAGTTGCGCCACAGGGCGTATAAAGTTCTGTGTAGACACGTGTTCTCATTTGCATGAAATTAATAAAGACCGACAGAACTGTGAGAAATGCGCTGTTGAGTAAGGCTTGCAGAGATTCCCCATCTGAAACTATATTGTGAAACCCAACTTCTTCATAACTAAATGGGCTTTAAAAATATCCCTAGGGCTGGGATATGCAAAGGAAAAACGTAAGATTCTGCTCGTATCCTGATTTACATGTAAACGACGGCCGTCTTTTTATTATCAAAAAAGGTAAGATATAAATAAGAGCGCTCCTTCTCGTTTTAACTAACACACATAAAAATCGGTGTTTTTAATAGAAGAAGATAAGTCATGGACAATCATGTATTACGTTGACATTGACTATTTAAACAAGATGAAAAATTACAGCGATACCAGAGACCAGCGTCACACAAAGGACATACTGTTTTTGTTTGTGCACTGTTACTGAAGAGAGTTTGCAAGTTTTTAATTGTTGCTATCATATTATGTGCATGTTTTAATCCGTCGTACTTTAATGATGGCTAAATAGCATCCTGAAAACAATCGTAAGTGCTGGCTAATGCACGAGATAAAAACGTGCTTTGAGAAATTAGATTATACTTCTTGCTGTGCAGCAAAGAAGCAAAGGGTCATTACCAATGGACATGCGCACTAACGTATTCGGGAGGATGCTCACTGTACTCCGTAAACAAAAATAAACAACCATGAAATAAGTTAAATAAACGTTGCATGACAGCTTTCAGGTGCAAAAGGAACTACACTGCTGTTTTAGAATTTGGCTGGTGCGTTTGTGTATGTCCTGTCGTTTCAGTAGATATTTGATTTTTAAATTGTCACGATCCCTATTTATTCGCCGCTATGACTTCACATTCATTATGAAGAAAGCATTGGCACCGGAAACAAATGACATTAAAGAGCACATCAAGCGAACTGGATTCAATTTCTTTGCTGTTACACACCTCCTCTCTCTCTATCTCTCTCTCGCTAGAAGAAATTGCACCAAACGAAATGGAAGGAAGACAACCGTATTGGCTGCCGTTGTCATTTGCGTGTCGAGGAAAGATCGCGCTTAAACGATGAACGGGATCTGGGGCTCTGCTCAGAGTGTGCAATGCTCCAACGAAATGAAACTGTCCTGGGCGTTTCTGTTTCTCCATCAATCCCGAGCCTTCGCTTTCTTAGCTTTCGGGTCTCTCCGACAACTGCGCGTCTTCCGAGAAGAACAGCGTCCGGGCAGCGAGAAGAATGCGTGTGACTTCATTTATTTTTCGGAAGCCATGTGCTGCTCGCATTCACCAGCTGCAAATAAATGCTGCTCCTCTTTGAACGACAGCACAGCCGATCCATTGGTATTTCTCTATATAAACAGCGAAGTCCATGCTCTCTTTATGTTGGAACTTTAAATTAACAGTTGCTTTTTCAGCCTAAGACAGTGTCATTGCTCACATACTTTCCGCTTCAACTGCCTTCTCAAACACGTGTTTTCTTAACGTTCTCTCATTTCGGAGATATATGGATGGTGCGTGAATTCATGAGTGCTGTGGGTTATGCAAAGTTTGCATTTATTCGATGCAAATGACCAAGTTTGCGACCAGCAAAACAGAAGTGTGTACCAGCTCAGGCCTCCTTTTGTCCCGCAGGAGCTCTTCTTTGTTTATTTCCATTGCAGATGCAACCGCATGAGGTCTCTTGCTGATTCAGCGCTGAAACGCATTACACTGCACCTTTCTTCGGCTCTTGTTTTGCCACGCTTCGTTTTCTGTACGCGAAAACTCCAGCTCTGGTGAAAGATTGAGATATATGTAGTTTTCGTTCCTAAGTAGTGTTCTTCTGAATGTGAAACTTGAATAGGCGAGTCTTCGTTGACAATAAAAACCCCCTTATCGTTTGTATGTCGCTTTCTTTCGCATGTGTACCGGCATAAATCGAGAGGACTGTGTCGCGTCTGAGCTGTCAAGAGAAGGCGCTAGAAGAAAAGGTTACCCGGAAATGCGCCGCTTAGGCATCTAGGATTCTGGAGGAGAAGGACACCAACGGGAACTGTCATGATATTGTCTTTCAATATGAATGTGCTGCGGAATAAAAGAAAAGTAAGATGCTGAGGGCGATTTCACCTCTTCTGTAAGTACTGAAAACAACAAAGAAGTGAGATGCAATGGCAAAGACGGATTCACTTGAGGTGCGCCTGCGCTCGACAGCAATACCTGGATAAATGTTCAGGAAGCTGCTGTCAGGTTTCATATTTTTCTCCCAGACCGAGGAGTACGTGCGCGACTTCGAAGAGATTGGTTGACAAAAGCGACATGTGTTCGACCCGAGCGTCTTTTTTGAAGCTTGTGGAAAAGAGACGTGGTATCTGCGTTTTTGTCGCGTTGTATTGAAACATGAACGAATTGCTTAAAACTGGTTAAATGAACTTGAGAAGGACATAGGATTTCCATGTTGCTTATAAATACTCGCATGGTCCCTTACGCACCCACGTAAGACGACTGGGAGGCAAGAGCCATCTTGTTTTTCTTTTCAGTCGATCTAATGACCCTGCCCCGCCACCCACCGCAAGCTTTCTCCCCTAAAGTTGTTTTCCACTGCCTCCTGGGCCGGAGGCACCTCACCGCAACTTACATTGCCTCCGTGATCGGCGACCCACCTTTGACCAAGCTACGATGTCATGTGAGGACGTCGTCGTGTGAAGTTACGCCACCTGACGTCACTGTGACGTCATGATGATGTCGGAAATGTTGGCGGGCTGTGACATCATAATGCTGTCATATAGTTTTCGCATCACTGGTGTGGACGCTGACGGGTGGTTCGAACGCGGGACGCCGGTCGATTTGGCATTTGATGAGGCATCTAAGGTTTTAGTCTTAGAATTTTTCTGTTCGGTGTACATAACAGCTTCTAACAACAGGAATTTAATATACTTGTTCCTCTCCAATGATAATAAATACCTTACAAACAGATTTTTATTGATGCGCGGTGAACTCAAGCAGTTGTGCCATTTGTAGCACCGCTGTAAAACATTTGGCCACCGCAACTTCAAGCTAAGCATATTTTTGCAACAAAACGCCGCACAAGATTACCATAACAGCATACGCACCTCCGCGTAAGTTGCAAACAGCGTGAGTTCCATATGTTTTACGTCTTGCTCCCCCCAAAACTCACAAGGTTCAAAAACACAGCTCGGCCTTTACTTTCATATTGAATTTTCGAAACTGGGTTCCATGAAATACTTTTATAGCCAGTAAATTTAACTTTACTGCTCATATCACAAAAATACCCAGTAAGCATAAGGTATAAATAGGTGGTCGAATCCATGCAAACAAAAATGTACGTTTTTGTGAGAAGCTATGGTCAACCGAAATGTGGCACATAAGGTAGCAGGTATCACTTGAAATTTTGACTTGCTTATAAAAAGTCTGAACTTTAGCTCTTGTTTCTTCAAGTTGTATAAAGCAGTTCTTAGACCAGAACGCAGGATGCCATATCTCCGCGCAGTTGTTGTGTTGCAAGTAGGCATTTCTATTAGCATCTATATTTTGGTACAGTACATAGGACAGGCAATCCGATAACTCTACTCGATTGTATCGCAGCGCCGCGAGTGTTACTTGTCTTTTCTGGGCACACGTTCACCTAATGAAACGTTAAATTCGTCGGTTGATTCTTTGCAAGAGGCTTTCTCCTGTCAACAATAAATGACGCTATGTGCTAATAGACAGTCCCAGGAAATTAAAAGTGAAAAGCGTGCCGCTTCAAACTTGTGTACATAAACTGGTCAACAACTAGGCGAATCACTATGCAGAGCTCACAGAACACGTACGGTTGAATATGAGTACAAGAACAGTGCTAGGACGACAGAAGAAAGAAAGGGCACCGACCACAGCGTCATGGCTTGTGCCTTTTTTTTGTCCTCTCGTTTAAGCGCTGTTATTTTACTCGTTATCATGAACTGTCACTCGTCCCGTTAATCGGGTGGGAATCGCCGGGTAGATTCCAAGGGCTGACGTATCGGCCCCCCGAAACGCACCACGAAAGCGCGGACAATTTGGAATACGTCCTTTTAGTGCGCCAGCGAATGCCGGTTTTGTCCAAAGACCTAGTCAGAGCGAAGAGTTGATAACACAAACAAAATATATTCTCATTTAATGCAGTACATGAATCACAAACATGCACACACGGCTGGTATCAACTACAATCACAAAATAACTTATATGGTGTACGAAAGAAACGGGAAAAAAAACAGATCGCGCGCTACAAATACAACTTCATGCAATACAAACTATTCAAGAACACTTAAAATCTTGAATATTCACCAAACATATCCAGTCTCCAGTTCTTTGAGCGTAACTTGAATGCTTCTCTTCCAGGAAACACTCACGCAGACTCCAGCGCTGATCGTCGTTGTTCCCTTCCGTCGTCGCCCCGAATGTTTCTCTTCCTGGAATCATTCACGCAACTTTTCACTGCTCACACGGCGACATCACCTGATTCTTCCAGATCGACGATCGAATGACCGCACAACATCATAAAACACGTCATCTTAGGCCGACGGAGCCACGCTGAACTCTTCACTATCTCTGGACCGACTCTCCTAATCGACTCCCGCCACTGCAGGCTTATATCTCCTCACTCCCAGGCTCCAGAATCTTCAAGTGTCTTTTTTGGCGTGCAGCACAGCCAAAGCTATGGAAAGGGCGATATTCTTCTCGTCGGTTCCACTCGTGGTGGCGTGAATAGGCGTCGCATCATGCTTTCTGTCGTAATGTTTCTAAACTTTGCCGGACGTTTGATTCGAGAGTCCTGTTCAACGGTGACCGTTTCGAGAGGGGGAGGAGGTGGCGCTCCGGCGTCTTTTCATACTTGTTTTTTTCGTTGCGCGCGTTGTTGAACGAACGGCTGGTGCCGTGAATTCCCACTACCGTCTGACGGCCGCGCGCATGCGCGCTTTATTTACGCGCTCGTTTTTGACATGAACCAGCCATTACAAATTCGAACGCTACTATACGATTGAGGTTTGCATGCTTCGCCTGGAGCGGCATTGAGAAAATATTTTTTTCACTAATAACTGAGTTCGCTGGTTTGATCGCGCGTTTATGCGTGTGTGTGTGTGTGTGTGTGTGTGTGTGTGTGTGTGTGTGTGTGTGTGTGTGTGTGTGGAAGCTAAGCTTCTGGGTACCGAAACGTCATTACATTTTTATTCTCTTGTGGTCAGCGTCTTCATTTTTTTTATTGAATGATTCTTCCCGATCAGACGGGTGTCCATCGAAGGCTTGATTTCATCGTTGAAACAAAATTTTTCCTATGCAACACCAGAGGCTTGCTTCTGTACTCCTGAGATATTATTCTTATTATGAGGTTTAGCTAGACGAAACGTGTCGATAAACAAACAAAAAAAAAACAAGATCCGTCGTGTTAATTTAAGCCGAGAATCATTTTCGCTCTCACTGTACATGCTAACTGAAGCAGATTTCTTATCATGACTAGAGACCTGTACTCTCTCATGTGCCACGGTTAATGTCAGCGCCGATATTGCGTTTCAATATTTGCGGTAGCAGCGCGAGTGCGTTAACAATCTGTGCAGTAAATCGTCGTAGAAAAATGTAAAACGTCTGGACAACAGAATGGTGTATATCCCTACTGTTGTGTCCCATCGGCGCGCCTTACTTATTTTTCTACGATAGATTTCTACCAACTCGTCCACCTAATTGTATTGTAGTAAGTGTTGAGAATCCTTATCTCTGAAAGCATAGCCTTTCGTAGGCGCTAATGAAGGCTCGCATTTTTTTTTCTGAACGAATAATAACCGTATTATACCCAAACGACGCACCACGTACATACTTTCTTATGCGCACACGCGCCATGAGACTAGGCTTGCAAGTGAACAAATGCGTGTACTTATTTATTTTTAGAGCCAATATACTTACTTTATCGAGCGGGCAGTTACCTCTATGTAAATTATGCACTTCGTGACAAAAATGGCAGTCTAACTTCGCGTAGCCGGCCGCCGCCAAACTAACGAAACAGGCGCTGTATAAACGACGCAGGTTGTTAACAACGGCAAACGAAAACAGAGAATCGCTCACCTCACGTTCAGCACTGTGCATGCTGATAGTAGTCACGAAAGACGACGGCCATTTCGCAAATTAAACGGCCGCTCTTTTTCTTCCTAATACATACCGCCTGGTTGCCGTAGTTCCGAATTATTTACGGCCAGCCTGACCTCGGTTTGTGGAAGTGTTTCTTTCCTGGTCATTTCAGGTCTTCACTGCCACGATACGAAGTTCCCAGTGACAGCCAATATGTGCGTAAGGCCATTCCTAGGACAAACCTTTAAATATATATATGTGTGTAACGTTGTGGGACCATTGCCACCTCCTAACTAACCGTAGTTTACGTTTACTGTAACGCTTATATTGCCAGGTCTGCAGTATTCCAGTGGTATATACGGCGGGAAGGATACGTGATGTTAGGGGGTCATTTCCCTTGCCATAAAAAAAATGGCAAGCGTACGTGACAGCAGATATGCATTACAGAATGAAGCTATGCCAGAGCAAGCACTGGCGCATGGCGAAGAGCACTAGGGCGGCGCGGTCACTGAACGACCCATCGTTTTACGATCAGAGCTGTAACTGCACAACAGGTGCAGTAGCAAGAAAATATGGAAATAAGACTTTGAAAGTTGTGTATAAGGTTAAAATATTTCGATGGTGATTTAGACAAGGTGCTACCCGTACCGAAATAAGGGGAAGGGCCAACAATAACTCGAGGTGTGTGTATTCAGTCAGATTGTATAAAATAAAACTACCTTTTTTTTACAGAAGGACGTACGAAATGCGGGAAAAAGTAGGAACACAGGCAAACTTCACTAGAACGAACTTCAAGCGACCCAAGAGAAAAGTTCGTTCAAGCGAAAGTTCGCTCAACTGAAATAGCAGTCTTGCAACTTGGTATCAGGCGCTAAAAAAACAACAGCTCTTGAAATGAAATTTGAACCCTTTTATTAGCAATGCTGCCTACTTGAATGTGAATTTCTGAAAAATGTGGTAATCTTTTGCTGCGCTTGTGCACTTAGGACTGCAGTGGTCATGAATTGAGCAACTGCGTCCAAGCTCTCAAAGACCTTCTCCGGCACAGCCACTCAGCTGGGCATCGAAGGACTTCACTTTTTCCAAGTACATCAGTGCTTCTTTAGCTGAAATTGTCGGTACTTCCAGTACAAGGGTTAATTCCTCTTCTTCCTCTTCCTTTTCTTGAGGTAGGACGCTCGCTACAATCTCTTGTTTAGACAGTGGCGCATGTCTCAACGCGAAAGTCACAGGTGGCATAGTCCTGAAAACGCAAGCACTCTCTGTACCCTAACTTCGAACAATTCCTGATTACTATGACGTTAGAGGCATTGGGTGGTGTCACAAAATACGTTCGTAGAACTCAAATGCGCTGTGCAGTAACTTCGTTAAACTGAAACGCGTTACCATCGGGTCCAATGGCGCTTCGGCGGGGGATTTACAAAAAATTCGTACAACTGAATAGTTCGTTTAACTGACGCTCGTTCAAGAGGTATTTTACTGTACTAAGTGATCAGTAAAGGGACTAATTAAAAATATATAAAATGCTCTCTTATGCTTTTTATTTGTTTTCAGTGGTGAGTGGGAACACCTTATCGTCAAGCTGTTATTATTGTTTCGCATTGACTATTGATATATGCGTCCTTTGGGGAAAGCTGGAAGCCACCGACTCCGCTGACTATTTGGTTCCGCTTGACATATCTGCTCGAAATGGAAAAGTCAAGGAATGCAGCATACAAAAAATCTAATGTATACACAGGCACATAATCTAGAAATATGCAGAAAAACAGAACATTTCTGGACAGTTGACAAAGTACAAATGGTCTTGTAGAAATTGAATTGTCGTTTTTCGAATGTGGCACATTTTATGCAGGTCGCTGGCGAACGCACAAGTAAGAGTCACAAAAACAAAACGGTAACATGCAAACAAAGAAATATGCGCACGAACGTTTTTAGTAATGCGTTCATAGTTGCAAAGACATCTCGTTATATTTATATAGCGATGTCACAAAAAACTGCACTAATTGGACTATACATTTCCAATGAGAAAGTTCGAGCTTTGACTCCGTTACTTCTCCATCAGGCAATCGGCGTTTATCATGATATAGCGTTTCATCGCGACTTTCTCTACACCTACGGGTTTCCAATGAGTTAACAGCATTGCGTGACGTTACCGACATGTATTCCGGGATGAACCGACGGTTGAACATTGTTCCATGCGGGACGCCAGTGCCATGAAACGACGCGACGCACTAATGAACGGCTGCGCGAATCAGGCCTCATAAGACAGAGTGCGAGAGAAAGCAAGATGAGGAAATGCAAAGGAGTTGACCAGACGAACGTGCGGTCTGCTAGCCTGCACTGAGGATAACGGAATGGGGAATAGAAAGAGAAAAAGAAGGGGAGCACTGCACGTACAAAGGGGTGCAATAAATCGCTGAGGCCGGAACTTTTCTGACCCACATGACTTCAGCGCTCTAACATTCGATTGGGGAATCACGGCCTTTGAGAGTCCTCATAACGGACACAGAAGTTCCAAGCACCTCAATGTTCTCCGTTCATCCGCTACTCTTTTCACACCAACAGGGCATCCACTATTCCAGTGTTAAAGACCCTGTGTTTTTGTGAAAAATGCAACAAGTGTCGTCAGTGTCTCGTGAATTGAACCGTATGAAAAAGGAACAGGTGAGCTCAACGTGAAGTCAAGCGTGGGCATACTTCTGGTTCTTGCTCGGATGAAGTCAGCGATGGCCGTTCTGAATCCCAACGGCCCAAAAAACCTCGACCCTCTTCCGGAGGGTCGAACTGTGAGTCGTGACATGGTTAAGAAAGTGTCCCCTGGACACTTTCCTTGACACCGTCTAGAACTATACGTCCAGGTTAGTCTTTGCTTTTCATTATGGCTGCTATACTAAATATAATTTCTTTGAATGTTCAAGGTTTTCGCAGTGCGGCAAAACAGGCTGAAGTGATTAGTGTAGCCCGTGCTGCAAATTGTGATGTTTTGTGACTGCAGGAAACCAATTTCTTCTCGCTATCCGACGTGCTGGCCTTCAAACGAAAGTTCAACCTCGATTGTTATTTCTCTTACGCTACATCTCGTTTTACGGGAGTAGGAATTATCATATTTAATCGGGCTTTATTGAGGGATCACCACGTTTTCTACGACGGCGTGGGAAGGGTTTTGGCTTTAGACTGCGTTTACTTTGCTTTTAGATTACGAATACTATGCGTGTATGGGCCAGCACAAAGCGGGCAGTCTAATGACTTTTTTAAGGACCTGGATGGTTTTTTTCTCGACGGTCGTCACGTTATTTTAATTGGCGACTTTAATTGTGTGTTGAATACGCGAACCGATGTACAGGGTCCTGGCTGGGGTCGGCCTGCATGGAATTCACGCGAGTTGTGCCGCCTTGTTCAGCACTTTTCATTATTGGATGCGCACAATGTCGTGCACGGCAATGCCTTTGTTTGGACATGGCGACGCGGACCGTCCTCCAGTAGGCTCGACCGGGCTTATATTCCGCGTGCCTTAGAGGCGTTTGTCTCCGATTTCCATGTTCCGCCCTTCCCCCCTTCTCCCGTGTACATCTCTGATCATCGTCCTATTGTCCTGGAGCTCAAAATTCCATTTTCTTTTTCGGAAAAACCATGGCGCCTTGATGTTCGCGTCCTCCAAGACGCGCGCTCACGGTCGGATTTGTCACGTGCAATACGTGCGTCGCTCGCTACATCTAGCCCAGCTGATTGGGACGCTCTTAAAACGCAGTGGCGTCTACACTGTTCAGTTCAAGGCCGTTCGCTGCGTCGTCGCGTTTCTGAGGAGCTGGCCGCTACTGCAACGAAGTTGCGCATCGCCCTGCGGGCCGAAACGGCGTCTCCCCTGATGCGAGCTTGGCAGCGTGAGTTACGTGAACGCTGCCAGCGCTTGATTGCTGCCTCGTCTTTGGCGGCGGCAGCATGGCGCTGTAGGCGCAACCCCTCTGCACATCCTGAAGTACTACGCTATGCGAGGCATTCGTTTTTTGGGCAGTCGCAGCCCTCTCCCTCTATGACCACACAGATACCACCTGCGCAGCCGCTTCCTACGCGTGACCGGTCTCTTTTCTTGGCGCATTTCGAAGCGATGTCATGTTCGACCATGCAGACAAACTGTGACATATTACCGCCCATGCTTAGGGGGTTACCCCGCATTTCTCAAGAAGCCGCTGATTCTCTGCATGCCCCTCCATCACCCGAAGAGGTAAAGGCCGCACTGCAGTCCATGAAACGTGGAACGGCCCCCGGGCCAGACGGTTTTCCGGTTGAGTTTTACTTGACATTTTGGAATGAAATCGGTGCTGCCTTTACCGCGGTTATCCGCCGGTGTTTTGATGATGGCGCCTTTCCGTCCAGTTTTCGAGATGGCCGCATTATACTTATCCCAAAAGGAGACGCTTCCTCTGTTAGTCCTGAAGATTGGAGGCCTATTACGCTCCTTAATGTTGACTATAAGATCTTCGCGACGGTAATCGTTCAACGTTTGAGGGCTCTCTTAAACTCACTGGTGGGTAATCACCAAGCTTCATCAGTGCCTGGACGAGAAATACACAGCTTGTCCTTTACCACCCGTGATGTAATAGCCTATACGCTGTCGCGGTCAGCGCGTGGTCTGCTTGTTTCTTTGGACCAGGATAAAGCATTTGACCGACTGGAGCATGCGTATATCTTCAACGTGCTCACAGCCTTCGGCTTTCCTAATTCATTTGTGGAATTAATTAGGAATACCTACACTCATATAAAAAGCACACTGGTTCTGGATGGTTGGGAAAGTGCTGCCTTTCCCATTACACGTGGGGTTCGTCAGGGATGTCCATTGTCTCCTGTGCTATTTATCCTCAGCATTGAGCCATTCTTGTGTGCTTTAGACGCGGATTCGCGTGTACGGGGTCTTGCGCTTCCTGGCAGCAGTGTTGTGAAAGTGACAGCTTTTGCTGACGACATAACCCTGTACCTTTCAGATGAAGATAGTGTTTCACACAGCCTGCGTTTATTCTTCGAGTACGGTGACATTTCAGGTGCAGTACTGAACTTCTCCAAATCCCGGTATCTGTTCATTGGCTCTCCAAACTCCAGACTTAGCTCCGTTTACCCTATTCAACCGGCCACGTCCCTTCGTATTTTAGGTATATTATACACCCACTATGGCATTTGTGACTCCGTTTGGTCAACCGCTCTCGAAGAAGTAAGACAAAAAATTCAGGACGCACGGGATTTCGACTTTCCGCTTCTCGAGCGAAGGTACCTTGCGCAGACTGTATTTTGCGGTCGTATTTGGTACCTCTGTCACGTGGTGCAGCCGCCTTTACGTATCGTGCGATCGCTGCAGTCGGCATTGTGTTCCTTTTTTTGGTCAGGGGGCACTGAGTTGGTCTCTCGCGCGGCACTAGGACAGCAGCGCGCCCAGGGAGGCTTTGCTTTCCCTTCGGTGTCTATACGCTGCCGGCTGCTGGCACTGCGCTTCCTGTTGCGCCTTGTACAAGGGGAAGAATCGCCCGCGCGTACTCTTGCGTATTACTTTCTGGGCACTCACCTCCGGCATTTGATGCCTAATATGCATCTTAACAGGGGCCCTCAGTCAATAACACTCCCTGCATTTTATGCAACAGCTGTTGCATTTTTTCGCCATGTCCAGTTGACCTGTCCTGGAGTAGATGTGCAAAACAATCCTATTGTTAACACAACAGCTGCTTTGTTGCTCCCGTTAGTTCCTCCGGCTCGCCGTGCTCGCTCTAGTCGTGTGTCTTGGAGCGCGCTAACGGCATCTTTTCTGCCTGGCCACCTCCGGGACTTCGTGTGGCGCCTGGGGTGGGGTGTGCTTCCCACTCTCGACCGCCTCGAGCGGTGGAGAATGGTCCAGTCCGCAACATGCCCGAACTGCTCCCTTCAGGAAACAAATCAGCATGTTCTGAAGCAATGTGTTATTGCTCGTATTTTCTGGAGGGCCGTGCATGCTGGATTTCGCGGGCTCGGAGTAGCTCGCTTCGTTTCTTCTGGGCGTTGTTCTCGAAGCCGCTTCGCCTGCCTTCTCGTTGTTGCCGGTGCTTTCTGTCTTTGGCGCAACCGCTGCGAAGCGGTTGCAGCAGGCCGTCGCCGTCGCGCTCTCTTCCCGATCCTAGAGAGACTGTACTCGGAGCTTCTGTCTGTTCTGTCAGAGGAGCTCTTCTTTCTCGGGGAGGAGGAATTCCTCAGGCAGTGGTCTTGCCCTTTTGTGTTGGTCTGTGACAGACGCGTGAAGCTTGTCTTTCGGCCTTCCTGGTTCTGGTAGGCTGATGTCTCTTTTGGTGCCGGCCGAAATACCATGTAAATACGCAAAATGTACATATTCACGTTTTATTTGTGCTTTTTGTTTGCCATGCAATGTACATATGTATATCCATCCTTTTGTGACAAATTTGTGTGTGTTTATATATATGTGAAATATCGATTGTACGTGTTGCCTCCGTCATTTCGTGTTTTGTTCCATGTAACTGAAGTTTGTTTTGTCATTCTCGTAAACGTATGTCTAGCAAGCAAATGTTACGTTGAATTGTTATTGATGTGAAGCGTCTGTGATAATAAATTTTTCTAAACACACAAGACTTCCATCATTTTCGAGGATCTGGGACGGCTTACTACTCTCCGCACGAAGTGTGCAAGGTACTGTGAATCATTAAACACGCTCTAAACACGCTGTTCGGCTCACCGCTCTCTCATAGTAGAACACGTAGTAGTCTAAATTTGTCACTTTTGTTCCAGACAAAATTAAAAAGCGTGGCAACACCAAAAGCTGTTAACATCACGCGCGCAGATATTGCTACGTGCATGTATTTTCGTGTTTCTGTACTATAACGTTAACAGACAACACCGTAATAACACTTGCTACTGTCCAACGACAACGAAGCACTGGGCCTGCATTAAAAAAAAAATAGTGTGCCAATAACAACTGACGTGTGTTAAACAGAGGTTCAAAACGCATACAGTCTTTCTTATTTACATCCATCCTAGCCTTCTTTTTAGTAATAAACATGCATAAAACTGATAGCTAGGCGAGTTAGTATGAATTCATGTTTAAAAATTTTCCTAGTGCACACAAAAGATTACTGATAAAGAAAAGTCTTTTTTGAATTGTGGTTAACTTGTATTCTGCTCATTTGCCTCATGACTTGCCCCTCCATGCTTTGTAATGATTATTTCTTCATATATGTTTAGTCCCTATAAAAAAAATAAGTCAATTGTGAATAAGCGCTCGTCTGTACCTTCTTTCTGTGAGTCCCCGTACTACGAAGATTTTTAAACATGAATACAAGTCAGCACGTAAGGCAATCTGTTCCTGGCCTTATGTCAAAAGCAGATGTCGGTGCTACAAGGTGATTTCCCGTGCCTTACTAGAGTCAATTAAAATGGAAGGGCACGACCGATTGCGCGCTCGCTCAGAAACAAGCGAGGCGCGCTTCACTTGCTGTATGCTGTTGTCTCAAACCAAGGGGGCGCACTGAAGTTTTCGCCGAATGCTTTGGCTCGGCGCCGACAATGAAATTTCTTGGCCGTTTGCGGATATCCAGGTCTTTTACTAGGACTACCTGAGTAGTCTTGTTCACGAAAAAGCTGGTCTGAGAATATGTGAATATGTTTAAGAGTGAGAGAGAATTGCTTGATCAAAGTTCAGGCATGTGGTCTGATAATGGTCGTGTTCCCAGGCGATGCTAACGCAGCTGATGTAGCTGCACGCGAAAGTGCGTGCGTAAGAGAAATAAAGGGCTTCGACGAGCTGCCTGATGTTTCGCTAGAAGCTATTCTGTCAGCAGCCTTGTCGTCACTGATATGTTTTAACACGAAAGTGTTTTATGCCGGGGTCCACCACGGCTCCACTGACGCATTTCCGTCACGGATATGACGTTGTAAAATATAATGACTAACATATGACAAAGAAAGAACTATAAGAAAATGTTCCGTCACCGGGAGTCGAACTTACGACCTCTCGATCGCCAGCGCGAAACGACTCCGCCACGGGCGGCACGTTCTCTGCCGTGCTAACGGCGAGCTATTTATGTACACCATTTGCCGGTGGCGGTACTCAGAGATCGGCGCTACTGCGTATTTTCATTATCAATAGCGAGATGGCGCGAGGGGCTCGAAGAGCGTAAGAAGAGCGCGCTTTAAAAGTTGTCCCCCACGCGGATTAGCGCGCGCCTCGACAGGGCGTGGTCGTTCGTGCGGGCGCTTATCTCGTGATCTCGGTGGTTTGTACGTCTTGCGCTCTGCCTGCAAGTTTCCGTTGAGAGCACGAAGGTCACCTCACTCACTGCAGCGGCCGCTTTTGCGAAAGGAGCGTGCTGCTCACACAGAAATAAGTTACAACTGTGACAGTTCGCGCTCATCCTGTGTATGTTCGCTCTGCGCGTCCTTTCTGCTTGAGCAGCGCATTGCAAGTTTCGAGCAGCTTGCCGTTCTTCGCGTAACATTACAATTTGATGCTGTATCATTCATTCCTTCGCGCTTGGGGCGAAAGCATGCACAACAACCGCTCAACTATACGTCTGTGAAAACACGTTTCACTTTCGTGTTATACCGATTCCTATGACAGAGGGATCAGCCATGTTTTTTATTATTTTTTTAAATATTTCTTAGCATAGGACGTCACATAATGCCTGCCTTCTGACACGTCAGCGACGAGAATAACGCCTTTGACAAATAATTGTTACTAGGTTAGCAGTTTAGTGGCCAACAAAAATACTGCCGGTTAGCAAGTCACACATAATGTCAACAAGGGTGATCTAACAAATCATGTGACAATGGATGGATGATGATGCCCGATGATTTATATTCATGTTTGCTAGACCCCCCACCCACCCCCCAAAAAAGAAAAACACCCGCAGATTTAAGCGTCAAACCCTAACTTTCAATTGAAGAACACATCTCCGATTGCGCAAACGGTGGGCGGACATGTGGTGGTCATTGTCGAAGATGCGTGTGCTCTTCTGCCACATATGTGTTGAGAGAATATGCGCATGAATCAGATAGACTAGGGAAAGAGAGAGAAAACTTATTTGTGCAGGCCTCAAAGATCATCCTCGTAGGGTGGAGCCCTTATTTCAGGGCCCCATTGGCTCGCCCGCTGGATCAGCCGGTGCTGCTCCTGCGGCTCTGAGCTGGTCAGCACTGTCTCGCAGGAGGATTGTGAGGGTGAAGGAATAGGGCGGCAGCCCGGTGGTTGTGGATATTCCCAGGTGCAGTGATACACCGTGGCTTTCGCTCCAGTATAGGGGCGGTATGAGAATTATTGTGTGGGGTGGAATAGATGAACGATGTAAAGGGAATGAATTAGTCTGAAGATGCCGCCAGGCAACAGCGTTCTCTCGGTTGAGTGATTTGTGTGGTGGTGGGAGAGAGGCGTGTCCAGGTGTCCAGACGATATGCACCCTGTGTAACAAAGTTGGATGTATTGATGTCAGGATACGGTGTGTGTAGCGTGTGACCATTCCTTTCGCTATGTTCCTACAGGCAGTTTGTGAATCAGTAACCTCGGTAATTGGTTTGTCCGGTGCTGGTATTTGTGAAGCGTGCATGATAGCCAGCGCGATAGCAGCCTTCTCTGCCGTGCCGCTGTCCAGGGTTTTAAGCGTAGCCGATACCGTTACAGAATCTGTATTGTCCACTACGAAGTTTCGAGGCATTCAGTATCCAGTAGGAAACACACAATTGTGTAAGCAGTCCCTCACGTTCTTTATCAGTACAAGTTATTACGGCATCTCCGATAGGCCATCTGTGACACTCATACGTAGCCACGCCTGCACCGCTTTTCTTTTTATTGCAATAGCAATTATATGGACACTCTCGGCTGATTTTTGCCGTCGCCGTCACCGTCTGTCGACGCCGTCATATCCCGGATATGTATATGTATGTATATATATAAAAAAGGCACAAAGAAAAATAAAGCAGAAGAAAAAAATTTTGAAGTACCCGACCGCGGATTCGAACCAGCAACCTCACACTCCCCAGCGCGCTGCGTTAGACAATTCAGCCACACGCTTTTGTTTTCTTTGTTGTCGGTTTATTAACGTCACATGTACATCAATAACAGACACCACTTGCAGTAATAATACACATTGCTACAAGAATGTGTCAAGATGAAAAAAATATTTGAAATAAAATAATAAAAAATAAATTACGGGACTGGCTTTCTGAAATTCCTTAAGGTGTGCCAGAGGTTCAACCCTGGCCAGCCAGTCAGAAACAAAGTCTTGTTGTTGGAGCACATCTGTGTATTGAGCAATGTTCTCGCGAAAAAGCACACGTGCAGGTCGCCAGCCACACGCCATGTATATAACGACGAGCTATTTATATACACCATGTACCGTTGGTGGTAAGCAAATCTCGAAGGAGCGTGAGCGTGTTTTCTTTCACGCAACGCTCCTAGTTTCCTTTCCATTTGAAAACTGCCCTTGTGTCGCGCACGACAAAGTGGCCCTTTTCTGTATCCACTCGTGATGTGCAAGGAAAAAAGGAAATAACACCGGGAACACCTTGCATCAGACGCCCCCGTGTGGCTGGAGACGCAGGGGGTAATTCCACGCGCCACAGTTTAAAAAAAAGAAATATCTAAGAGCGTCTGATTCTTCATTGTCGACAGTTGCAGACGCAGCGCTCCTAATTTTCTTTCATTTCGAATACTGACTTTGAGACGCGCACGACAAAGTGGTCATTTTCTGTACCCACTCGGGATGTGGAAGAAAAAAATCACACCATCTCCCGCTAAAGGGGACCATGAGGCGATGCGAAGCAGTGTTTCGGCATGTAGAGCCCGCGTTCTAGAGGTGGAGTGGTGAGGGGGAAAGTGGAGAGGGGTATAGGGGAGGGGGAGGGGAAAGGGAAAGGGAAGGAGAGAGGGAATGGGAGAGGTGATGCGGAGAGGGGAAGGGGAGATGGGGAAAGGGAGATGGGGAAAGGGAGAGGGGAGTGGAGAGGGGAAGTGGAGAGGGTTTGCGCATGCGCAGTAAGGGTGGTCACGCCGCACACCACCACCACCACCACCACCGGATTGAACTCCGCCATAAGATGCTTCACATAAAAAAAAAGACAAAGAACACCGGGCACACCTTGCATCAGACGCCTCCTCTGATAGGAGACGCAGAGGGTCAATCCACGCGCCGCAGTTTAAAAGAAGAAGAAATATCTAAGAGAGTCTAAATTCTAAATTTCCTCACTTATATTACCCACCGGTTTCATGGCCAATCCCCTGTAGTGGGTAAGAGCCAAGAATTAAGGGTCAAGCAAGCAAGCAAGCGTCTGATTCTCCATTGTCGACACTTGCAGCGTGTTGCTCAAGCCCAAGCCAACGCCTCCTATAAAAAGTTGTTTCTCAAGCACATAGGCGTAACATCTGTGACAGTTGTTAGTTCACGCTTGCCCTGTGCATGCCTGTGCGTTCATTTAGGGAGTCCTTTGTTGTGCTTCAGCGGCACGCTGCAAGTATCGAGCTGCTTCTGGTTCTTCGTGTGACATTTCGATTTCTCGCTATCGCATTCATTGCTTCACCCTTGCGGCAAAACTGTGACCTTTATTGTCATGATGACCTATAGACGTCTCCTTCTCTTGTATTCCTCTGTTCAAAGTTAGTGTTTGTCTAATTTAATTTGTGTGTCCTTTCTTGCGCTATGAAACATCAATCGTAACAGAAAGAAACTTGGTCAACCTATTACCCTTATAATGCGCTTATTCAGCTCTGCTACAATAATTAAAATGATCGGAAAACAAGAAGCGCTAAAGGCTCACCAGATGAGTTGAGAGACTGCGGGAATTGATGATTGTGTGGTGCTTGAAGCTGTGGCACATGCATCAGCAATGCCACATGGAAATCTGTATCACTTATACGGAACTGCGTGTAGGTAGCGTATAGGGCACATCGGTATGCCATAATCAGGTTTTATAGCACAGGAAAGGACGCGGGAACCTATAGAAGTGCCGCACACAGACAGTGTGTGTCGCTTCTATATATCTTTGTCCATGTCGTCTGTTGCACTAAAAAACCTCATTGTTCGTAAATAAAATAAGAAAGTACATTTCATATAAAACAGAGATACGTAGCCAGGATACTGATTTCACAGAATGTATTGCCGGCTTTGTTAGTTTTATTGTACTGTAAATTTGTATAAACATCAGAGCGAGACATCGTACGGAAAATTCCCGAAAGATATGGGGCAGGCGCTGTGCACCAATAGTATGTATGCGTCTTTTATTGTGAAGTTTGTATTGAAGCCAAGACCCGTAGCAGAATACGTTAATCACATATGTGGGCTCTGACATAACGCGAGG
This sequence comes from Rhipicephalus sanguineus, assembly GCF_013339695.2. Taxonomy (NCBI): domain Eukaryota; kingdom Metazoa; phylum Arthropoda; class Arachnida; order Ixodida; family Ixodidae; genus Rhipicephalus; species Rhipicephalus sanguineus. The sequence continues at coordinate 120,972,025 of NC_051180.1, read as the reverse complement.
AGCTTGAGGATTTGAAAGGCTGTATTAGAAAATTCCGCCCGTATTCTCATGTCTCATCGGTTTATTAAAAAATTACAGCAAAATTATGAAACTAGCTGATCAATTTAAGTTATTAATAATACACATATCCAGCCGAACAAACTGCTTCACAAACTGTCAATTTATGGCCCACAAGAGTGATTTCTCTTTTTCATTTTTTTTAGTTTTATATAACAAGCGAAGCATTTTTATACGAAAAGCTGTCTCTTCTTTCAGAGCCTACATTAATTAAAGCTCTTTAAAACCGCTTTTCTGCAATCTGATTCATTATTAACCATACGCTGTATGGCCCACAAGCCAAAGCCAGCTTAAAATATTCGGAAGCTGCGCAAAGGGCCATGGTACGGCATTAGTAAATGACGTTTTGGTGTGTGCCACTCTTTTATGACTACTTTTTTAAAGGTTACTAATAATTTGCGTAGTCAACATATTACTGTCGCATTTTTAGTACGGCAACGTCACCCCGACTTTGTCACCTCGTAACCGTTTCGTAATATAGTCGCTCTCTTAACCCTTTCAGGCCCAGTGATTCCAATTGGAATCATCAATTTTCTAGGTCACTCAGCAAGCACCTGGTAAAGATAAAGCGTTGATCTTTTTCAAGAGCTCATACTCAGCATCTGCTCTACGTATGGTGGCAACCTGGTACGTACAACAAAGCAAGGTCACCTGTGAACGAAGAAATTACAGAAGCGGTCATGCTGTTCGCGCATTTCGCTGAGGCAGCTTCTTCTTTTACCATGCAGAGATAGGGCATTTATTTTAGTTTTGCGTCGAAAATTGGAATGTTGGCTGTTGGGCATTATGCTACCCATCTAAATTATTGTTTGAGTAATGAATTAAGTAAAAAAATGTGGTTGATCCCTCTGATATAGGAATCGGTATAGAACACGAAAGTGAAACAGTTGGCACATAAGCGGAAGTCTTGGAAAAACTCGCGACCGGGATACATTGTCCGGAGACACTGCATTGCACGCGCCGGAGCATCGCGCAAATCACACGTGAACCACAGGCGTTCGCAAACCGTGCAGGCGAAACCGAACGGGTTGTCACTGAATAGTTTGGTGAACTCGCGGTCCGCTTGCAGCGAAGGGTGCATGATTTGTGGGTCGTGGACCGTGTGCTGGGCATCCTGCGTCGTATTGTCGAGCGGCGTCCCGCTGGCGGGTCGCTTCGGCAAAGGTACGATCTTTCGGTCTTGGTTCGGTGTGTGTATGGCAGCCAGTTGGGTCGCGATGCGGTCAACTTCTGGAAAGCGAGAGGCAGAGTTCTCAGCTTGAGCCGTGAACGCGCGAAGGCCTCCCGCTCCCCCCTGGCGTGTCCATCGCTGCACCAAACTCACTTGCGCGACGTTAGCTCGCCGACGTCGTTGTCTTTCGACGGCGCTTAATGCCGCAGTTCTCGTAGTCGGTGCCATCACACTCGTATCAGTAGACAGCGGAGAAACACCGTTGGTGCATATGGAAGCTGCACTACGCTGCACACGCTAGCACAACGCGAAAGACGAAGCACGTAACTGAATCACTGAATCGTCACCGAGTCAAATCAGCGCGTATAGCGCGTCGCAATTGTAGCCTCCGCGATCAACTTCAGAAACATTTTCAGAGCTAATTGCGGAGGCCACGCTCCGCTGTGCTGAGTAGGGCGAACGCCACCTAGGTGGCGTTGGTAGTGCTTCTTGATGCCAGCGTCCCTTCGAATGCTGGCATCGAGGCGTCGTAGTGCTGAGACCACCGAAGCGCTCACTGTCGGTGCGCGTTAGTGTCATAATGCAGTACTTCTCTTTTCTGCTTGTAGGCGGCGGCACCGCCCCGAGCAAGAGCGCAGGTACACGGAGGAGTGTTAGATATATAAGGCGCGTCTGTGTGGGTCTTTGCAAATGCGTTTGCGGCGCAATGGATTAAACGCTCGGCGATCTATCGTCGTGGACCGAGAGGTCGTGGGTTCGATTCCCAAATTTTCCATATTCGTGGAACTTTTTCTTCTGGCTTTTTTCTTTGTATTATGTTCGTGTACATTTTAAGAACGTCACATCCGTGACGGAAATACGTCAGTGAAGTCTTGGTGGACCCCGGCATAAAACACTTTCGTGTTAAAATAATGGAATTATTATTAAACACTAATTAATAATTAAATTAATTTCGACATTAATTACTCTTCATTCAAAGTGTGAGCAAAGTTTTTTTTTTCATTTTTTAGTTACCATGATCACGCACCTCTCAAAATTTAAAAACCGGTTACTTACATTTAAAATAAATTAATTTGAGACTGAAAGGGTTAACTAGGGCGTTACACCCTTCGTAGCCCTTCCGAGCGTTCTTCCGCGCTCTTCTGCAAACATAATCGGCGTAGAAAAGCAAAACCCTCAAAGTAGGAGACGGAGTAATCGGATTATATGGAGCTTAGGTTTCTAGCATTGCAGAATGTGACAATAAAGGACATCCAGCGGATACGTCGAGCTTAGCCGCTTGTAAAGGACCATAATGCTATTGAGGACTCGAAAGGTTTCTTTCCGGGCCGGATTTGAGCGAAAGGGCGCCGAATGAGCGCCTAATGAGCGCCGCTTTTCCTGTCGCAGCGCTGACTCCGAAAAATCTGGGATCTTCCTAAGCGCATTGCTCTATATGGCGTGGCACATAGCAGGAATGCAAGAGGACCAAGAAAGCGCTGAGTTGTGTGTCCTTACGGACACACAAACGTGCGCCGAAGTTTCTCGGTTTCTCCGTATATCTTACCGCGCAGATCGAGACGCGTTTGCACCGAGTGTACGAAAAGACTACAGCGTTTTATGACGACTGCGCTAACTGTGATTTAGGGGTCGGTGCTAGGCAGAATGCCTCTTTCTTTTTTATAGAAGACCTTTCAGAGTATAATGAAATCAAAATGCTAAAAGTTGGAAGAAGTCACAGTTGAAACCAAATTACAAGAGCAAGTACAGTTGTTTATTCAAAGCCGATAACTCAATCGCGCCGCTCCTCGTAAAAATGAATTTAGCCTATTTCTTAACTATCTCTATTCTTCTTGGATACTCCTTTGTTCTTTCTATAGTTTTGTTCTTTGGTCTAGATGTAATAACTATGCATACTATCATAGACCAAAGGCCTTTTGTTTATAAAATGACTGTAACAAATTTTTCATTTTCTATCGAAAGGTAATTGTACATAAATAGCTATCATACAGTTATCTATAACTTCTTAAAAAGATCTTTTAAGTCCTAATTTGTTTTTTTATGTGTAACTTTCTTGTACTTGCAGTACAATTTATTTTGTAGCGTATCCATCCCTAAACAAAGTACGCACAACATGATTCTCTTATTATATCTAAGCACCGAGTGCGAATGGCTGAGGTTTTTGCAACCACAACTCGTTAAATGTCTGTGTCTTCATTTCCCGTAGGGAACCGTTCTTATTCGATAACTGAAAAAAAAAGACAACGCCAATCATTTAAGATTACCGTAAAAGAGAAGCTGTCACTCGCACGCTCATAAATGTTCTCTGCATTTATTCTTTTTTACTCGTTTCTCGCTTAAAACTCTTTTGCAAAGTGAAACAAAGCATGAAAACTCGCCTCTCCTAAACCAAGGTTCTATTACTTTACCAAGGTGGACGCGTGCTTAGGGTACCCGGGGAGTGCGGAGAGCAACCATTATGACTTTTACCTAGAAAAAAGGGCTGTCTCAAGGAGCGCAATTAATGCGCCCTTTAAAGCACACGAGCAAATCAATGACGACAGCGTGGAACGTACTCCTTAGAAGTTATCGCATTAAGGCGTATTCCCTTTAGCGAGCAGCGAGAGAGGCATTTTCTCCACCTGAGTATCCCATTTACGTGGGCCTTGCATTCTTCTTCAGCAGAGTCTCTCCATCTTTCTAGAACTGTGGCAGGCAGGGTTGCGTCGCGCCGTGCGAGAAATGTTTTTGCGCTCGTGGAAAAAGCATGCTGCCTTTGCACGTGCACCAGCTCGTTTGTCTACGTGGCGTGCATTCTAACGCTGCATAAACGCAGACGGTGCCTTGGGAAGCTGCCTGATCCTTCGGACCATCTACTCCTCCCGTACTCCTGCTCCTTGAATTTCGTACATCATGTTCTTTCGGTATGCCATTCACTGTAACTCTGTGTACTACCTTCTTGCGCGTATATGTGCATATACAGGGTGTTCAAAATGAAGATTTATTGTTTTCTTAAAATTCAGCACTGGGAATATGTGAAAACAACCTTTGCAGATGAGTTTTTTATCCAGGGCGACACAAAGTGAGACAATAATGATCACTGTCAGCCTCCCTATTAACTAAGATTGAATAATGAACTTTTTAATGAGTGCAGCAAGCGCGAATGTTTGTACTGAAAAGTTGGAGGCAGTCGCGTTTCCACACAGTTTCAGTAGGAATATTTCGTCTAGCATGACTGTGCTCCGGGAAATCCCGCTGCATAGTTTAATTGCGGTTTGCATGGTTACGCATGCAAGACAGCGAGCACTGGCACAAAGCTCCTCCCCGATGGGCCGCGGCAGTTGCTTGCGGCGTTTAATCTGACAACGGGTAGAAGGCATAGGTAAAGATGACAACGGTTGCCCTTTTGCTACCGGCAGGCTACAGCAAGCAATGACTGCTCGTCACATCAAGCAGGGACATTGCGCTGATCCTCACCGGATTGCATGGGTAATCATGGAAAGCACAACTAAACTTTGCAGCGGGATATCTCGGGGCACAGACATGCTAGAATAATTCTTTCAAGTGGAACTGTGTAGAAACGCGACTGCCTCCAACTTTTCAATACAAACATGCCTGCTTGTTGCACTCATTAAAAAGTTCATTATTCAGCCTTAGTTAATTGGGTGTCTGAGAGTGATAAATATTTTCCCACTTTGTGTCCTGGATACATAACTCATCTGCAAAGGTGGTTGTCACGTTCTTCCGAGTGCTGTATTTTAACAAAACCGAACACCCGGCATATTCTCACTAATGTCTTCTGCCAGTTTCACGTGTTTTCAGAGTCTCTGTTTTTTTAACACGAAAGTGTTTTATGCCGGGGTCCACCAAGTACATCCGTCACGGATATGACGTTGATAAAATGGACGCCAACGGGTGAGAAAGAAAAAACCAAGAAAAAGATACCCCGCTGGGAATCCAACCCACGACGTTGATGCTAGGCACGGCGCGAACGCGCCTTATATCTTTCACACATTCTCTTTCGCGGCGGGCGGAGCGGGGCGGTGCCGCCGTCTGTGAGAGGTGAAAAGAAGTAATGCTTCACGATGCACACTTACTAGCGCTTACTCCGAGATTGCACGCGATATCGGAGGTCATGGTTACAGCGTCTCGATACCAGAGAGGTAGACTGGCCGCGCTGGCGTCGCTGAGGCACCGTTGACGCAGTTACGTTCGTTGCCTTTGGCTTCGTGTTAGCGTGCGTTGGCTCATCGGAGTAGTGCAGCTTCCACGTGCACAAACGGGATATCTCCGCCGCCGACTGCTTCAATTGCAAGAGCACCGATAACAAAAGTGCTGCGTTACGCGTTGCGGAAAGGACGCGATTTCGACAGGCGAATATCGTGCCTTGGTGGAGCGAGAGCAGCGCCTGCGAGACAGAGGCCAGCAGTACGCACGCGTTTGCGGCTCAGGCTACGAACCTCTACCTCCCATGTTCCTGAAGCGCGGTGTGTGTTATTTATGCATGAGCACAGGCGTCGGCTACCCATTACTAGAAAGCGCACACCGTGCCGTTTCTCTCCTTAATTGACGACGCTTTGAAGAAGTGCATACCGGATACCAGTGTTGATTATGAGCTTCTTGATGTCATCCTTACGCGGGATTCACGATTCGCTGTGTCCAAATATATGTTCACACGGTCAACTATTACAACGGTTTAATCATGATCATGGGCGTTAGTCGTCGCGATAGAGACATGCTGTCAGCATGGGTGCATCCACGTCAAACGGTGCTATAGCTGCCAAACACGAATAGACATTATACACGCTCTCATATATCATTACACAATAAGCAATACTTCTGTGAAGACACGTTACACTTTCGTATTATACCGATTCCTATGACGGAGGGATCAGCCATGTTTTTTTGTGCTTCCCATGTGCTGCCTGATACTATGTGTACTAATTACGTCTTGGTTGATATAAGTTTTAGAGTCAGTAAAGTGTAATACGCACATGTTGCAATTGTAATGGCGAAGAACGACAACGGGGCTCTGGCGCGAGAGCAGGATGCGCGAAGAAGAGAAGAACGAGGTTCAGAATAAGAGCAGCCGGCCCACGAACGGGCGTTGTCTCTTGTTTCTCTGTTTCTTCTTCACACAATATAATAGTGGGTCGTTATTCGTTATGGCAAATTATTCTAAAAAAAGACTCACGTTTGTTCAAACTTTCAGTCGAAATGAATTGTCGGGAAAGTTATATTTCAATTAAAACTACGAGGAGCGCTGATTAAGTTATAATGAACCTAATGGAAGAATGGCAGAAGAAAAATTATAGTGGTTGCTTTTTCCTATCGTTCTAGTGGAATGCTACCTGTTGTTTCGCACGCTAAGCGGGCTTTAACCATTTCTGTCTTTTCCATTGCTCACTGTGGTGCCATTGTAGGAATTCGGCTTCCGTCGTAGGAAAGTAACAAAGCAAGCTCATTGTGTACACCTTTAATAGAAGCAGTTGGGTCATGCTTTTATGAAGAAAATCAAATACAAGCGCATACAACGCAAAAGCCAATATTTTGCGGCGTATGTCGATGGTAATGGCATGGGTACACGGTACCTCTAGTGTTCCCTTGCATACCTGGTGCTAACGGTTGGATTGCGTCCATGTATCTGTGATAACACTTCCGCAGTGGCACTACTAAAACTAGACGATGAAATATCTTCGTGTACACTGCTATGGTTTTCTTGCATGTCTGAGGATAACCTCCAATTTTGCAAGTGTGTGGTATGTTGGCACATATTTTTGTTTGTGACTCCACTCTACGTCTCATAACGGAAGACATTGGCGTCAACTCTAATAGGCATCGAAGTAGAAACGCTCAGAAATTTGTATTTTATCTCCAATGTGCGATCGGGCACTGTCAATAACTGCTACAAGGGCTGTTCTTGGTTTTCTCAAGAACACCGGACTGCACAATGAAGTGTAGGTAAATCATTGTGCTACGTGGCTATTGCATGTGCATAAGCATCACCTCTTCTTGTCCCCGTCATCATACCTCATCACTCTTTATTTCGCCTTTCCTTTTGTCCCTGTGCAGAGAAGCAGGCGAGAGCGTACTAGCAAGCCTGACCATTCCGTCTTCTTCCTGTCTCTCAGCGTATCGATATCTCTTACCGGCGCCTCCTCGAGGAAGCGCAGTTCTTACATACTTTTAAAGGAGCGTTGGTGGACGTAATTCCAGATATAGATCACTACACAAAAGAAAATGGTTTACGGCAGCCTCGGCGCAACCCGTTTTTTTGGGTGCCAGTTGCACCGTAAACGCTACGACACAGGCGCACCTGGTCCTTTAAACCATGGTGCATTTATCTGAAGTACTTCGTGCGTCTGGAGGCATTGTTTTCTCTTGTTCTGAAAACGTTTGCGATAAATAACATGCATACTCTACACGCGATCCCTCTCCGACCAAGTGGTCTACAAGACTACGAGTGCAGCCACTCCCGAGTGTTGCCGAGAGAGAGATAGAGAAAGAATGTGAAAAAGGCAGGGAGGTTAACTAAATTATACGTCCAGTCTGCTATCCTTCACACGGGGATGGCAATAAGGGAGTAAAATAGAGAGAGAGGAGGAGGGACACATGTCACATCACACACGCAGTGCCGAGTTTCACAGGCGGTCACTCAATGATGTTGCTTTCAAGTACTGCAGGACGGCTCGTGTGGCTTTCTGGGCTGATGTGCCATGCGTCCAGGCTCCCAATATCTTTCCTTCATTAAAGGGCCGATCATCGATTCTACTCAAGGCACACTGGATAGTCCGATGATCTTCATCAAATTGGGGACAGCGACGCAAGAGATGTTCAATAGTATCTCCACAGTTGCAGCTTTCGCACATGGATGAACCTGCCATGCCAATGCGATGGCTGAATGAGTTGGCAAACGCTACACTGATCCAGAACGGGCACAGCATTGTAGCGTCACGCAGAGAAATCTTGGATGGCAGTTGTAGCTGGAGTAACAATTGAAGGTTCTGTGGGCGGCGATTAGAGTTCAGCGGAGAATTGCAATGCGCAAGCGTGGCATTATGCGCGATGTGACCACTGACCTCCATTGAAAAGGCTGGACGGTGCGTCCCCGCTCTGCGAGGCGGGCGCTTGTGAAGCCACCGGAAGGTCCCCTGTTTGTCCCGGAAGCTGTCGTCTTCTGTCCGTCTCAGTCGCGCAATTCAAATATTCTCGGGTGGTAGCTGTTGTTATGATTGTTGTTATTTTTTTTATTTGTTCAAAGTCTGCGATTACGCTTCACTTTAGATGCCGATGAACGCTACAAGAAAGATGACCGACGCCATGCCGACACCGTCCGAATATGGCGGAGTGCTGCAACGTACAAAATACGTAAAAAGTAATGCAACTTTGAGGTACTTATGCGCGAAATGTCTTCCCTGACGACTTTTCCGGTCGATTCGTACAGTTTACCGCCCCACATGCAAGTATTTCTTTAAAAAAAAATGCCCCCACCTCCCCGAAGGGAATCGTGAGGAAATGCGAATGCATTTCTTGCGCCGAGAGTACACGGCGTAGTAATTTTAATGGCGTAAATTAATGACGAGACGAGGATTTGTACCGTAACCATTTATTTACACATTCATCAGCACCTGTTTGTGTTGTCATTGTACCTGACGGCCATAATCTCAGCCTTGTGGTCGCCGTTGGCGTTTCACAGCGGCGTCTCGAGTACACATTTCCGGATGTTCTTGAGAGGCGCCCAGCCAGTGAACGGTCGAGAGTGAGGCGCGAGCGGACGGGAGAGTGGGGCGCTGGGAGGAGAGAGAGTGAACGGCGAGAGAAGGAGCGGCGAGGCACCGCACCTACCCTCTCTCGCACCACATGCTCCGGTTGCTAGGGGCGAGGATAAGCGCGCGCGCCCGCAGCTGTTGCTATGGGAGAGGGAGTGAGAGCGGAGAGGTAACACCTGCCGGCGCGCGGACAACGCCGGATGCCTGAGATAGCCCGACTAAGAAATGCATTCGCATTTAAAAAGAAGAGAAAAGCTCTCTTCTGGGACAAAAACGGCGGCTTCCGGTGGCTTCACGCCCGCTTGCTCGATGCGCCATCCAGCTCCTCCTAGCGGAGATCAGTGGATGTGATTAAGTTCTCTGGCAGCGTCTACTCTTGACAACGGTATGCACAGTGTGGGCGCTCCATCGTGGGCACATCGGGCATCGACGTCGACGAGGGGGTTGCGACTGATGCTACAGTGACCCGGGAGCCATTGTAAGGCTATGTCGTGTCCTTGATTAGCGGCGCGACGACAAATTTCATTGATTTGAGACATCGACTGGTGGTAGTGTCCACGCCGTTGACTTCGCACGCATTGAAGGGCTGCCTTAGAGTCGCAGAATATGGCGAGATTCATAAGCCCCTCTACGGTGGTGGCGTCCTCTCAATCTTTAAAGGAAGAAAAGAAGAGCGGCAGTGTCATGTGACCGTTTGCGAGTTAATATTTCCTGGCTGAGATGTGGCTATATCTACCGTCCCATTTTCACGAATCTGTTGAAAACGCACCATAGGAAAGGAGGTTTGACGGCACGCCTTGTTTCCAGGATGGTGTCTTAAAGCACCTGCTACTCTTCCAGCTGTTGTGATAGCGTGTTGAAAGGATGCTGACATCGGGGAGGACCTTTACCTTCCTATGTTTTTTAATTAATTACGGGGAAATGTTGTAAGGAAGAAAAATATATTATGACAATATTATTGAACGTACTTTCGTTTCCATCGTCTTCAGTTCTTGTCACATCGGAATATAATTGGCTTGACGCTTACATCAGAGCCAGGATAAACATTAGTGACCAGATTCATGGCGACATGACGCAGATTCCTGGGATGATTGCACATACTTGTTATTATAGTCGAAGTATTGGTGTGGCGTTTCAATCCGTTAGCGCTGTACCTGCTGCTGCTCCTTTTCAAAAACTATGTTCTGAGTTCTTAGACTAAGAAAAACGCGCATAAGCAGAACTAAGTGTGCCAAACAAGTGTCTATCCACTACAAATATTACCCCTGTGAAGTTATTAAGCAAGATGTCTTACCTTTTTGTCTCACGATATTCATCCCCCGATGACTCTCCCGCGTGCGACGTCAGGCTCGCTGTATTTATGACACCCAGCAACGCTCCTATACGTGATATTCCAAAAGATAACTCATCATTTATAAAACCACCTCGCAGGGTACGCCGGCAACAGATGATCCGAGTTCTGACGCTATTTATGATCGGTCAAAAAAAGAAGTGGTCCACGGGCTGAACGTGACTCTAGTACTACTACTACTACTACTCCTACGCATGTACACTTTACATGAACACGCACTCAGGCTGCAGCAATAACTGTTTTGCGTGTTTTGTGTCGGTCGTCGAGTTTGTACGAACTGACGGCTCGCGAGAAATTCGAGGTTTTTAAGTTCAACGGCAAATACATTCCAAGGATGTATGCTTGACATGCCGGATGCAAGTAAATAAGACACGAAAAACGTCTTTATAAGTTGGCTAGTTGTGGTTCCGTCTAACAAAAAACGGGAAGCTTCTGTGGATATGGCTCAGGAAGGGAGACGATTTGACGAAACCTGTGGCTTCAATTCATTGGCAGTGCGCAATATTTGGATATGTTTTCTTGCCTTTATGGAACGGCTTACATTATCTAACTTGAGACACCCATTGTGCGATGTGCCGCAAGAAAGCGATCTGATGTCATGCTTTACTAAAAAAAAGGTTCTTGGACATAGCAGCTCAGGAAAATTTCACCTGCATTATAACGATGAAAGAAGGGCACTCTAACTTGAGAAAGGAAGACTTTTGGCATTGATTCTTGGAAGCGCTTACCTATGAGTGCATTGGCTAGAGACAAATGAAAAACAAAAAAAGAACTGAAGAGGTACTACAGCCCCGCGCGCTGCGATACGCGCGCGCCTCCACAGGGCGTGGTCGCTCGTGTGCGCTTGCGCTTACCTCGCTATGGGGGGCAGTTTGTACGTCTTGTGCTCTCACCGCAAATTTGCGTTTAAGCTCCGGAGAGCACGAATGTCACTTCGCTCACCGCAGCAGCCGCTTTTGCGAAAGGAGCGCGCTGCTCACAAAAATAAGTTACAACTGTGACAATTCGGGCTCATCTTGTGAATACTTGTGCGTTCGTTTCATGCGTCCTCCTATGTGCTTGAGCAGCACGCTTTAGCTGTCAAGCTGTGACAGTCGTTAGTTCGTGCTTATTCTGTGTTTGTTCTTTCCGTGCGTCCTTTCTGCTCGAGGAGCGCTTTGCGAGTTTCGAGCTGCTTACCGCTCTTCGCGTGAAATTACAATTTGTTTCCATAGCATTCGTTCGCTGACCATTGTGCCGAAACAAGGCACAACTTACGCTCAACTATGTCAGTAAAGACACGTTTCACTTTCGTGTAATACCGATTCCTATGACAGAGGTATCAGCGACATTTTTTTAAAACCCCTTCGCCCGCGCACAAATTACATCCATATGCAGATATTAGCTCATAATTGTTTTCTTTATAACAAAACCTATTACATGCATGCAAGCAGTAAACTTGTACAATCACGGATAGTTGAGTGCAACAGGAAATTCCTATTCGCGATAAGGTGTTTGGAACCAGACTCCATACTCGTCCTTTCACCTAGACGTCATTAAACTGTGCTCCCTTTCAGTGTATCTGTAGGTGGCCGCATTACGTGAGAACGCTCTACAGGATGCTGCCTAATAATAATATTTCTAGGGGTTTAACGTCCCAAAAGCCTGATTTGATTATGAGAGACGCCGTAGTGGAGGACTCCGGGAATTTCGGCCACCTGGGGTTCTTTAACATGAACCTGAATGTTAGACCTAGGCCTCAAGCATTTCCGCCTCCATCGAAAATGCGGCCTCCGCGGCTCCGATTCCATCCCGCAGCCTGCGGGTCAGCAGTCCAGCGCCATAACCACTAGACCACCGTGGCGAGTATAGGATGATTAGAATAACAGAGAACTGAGCTAGTTGTCAGTTGTTAGTCGGCGTTTGTGGTGTCCTGACTTCTTTCTTGTGTCCGTGTTTGCACGCCCTGTCTTTTTTTAGAATGTATAGGATGATTCCTGATTATGTCCATATAGGGTGCAGCTTTCAAGCGCTACGCAAGCCATATCTTTTTATATTCACACACATAAGTTGATACCTAGTCGACTCTTTATATTTGCTGACAGCACTTTTAAAGAAAATATTATTTTTGATTAATTTACAACCTTATGTACGCGAGGTCAAAATTATTTTTAGCATTTCATCACCCACTGTTTCTGTAAACCGACAGTGGCAGGTCTCCATGTCAAAGTGATCAGGTGAGTGATAGCTTTTATAAAACTATTAAATGCATGAAATTACTGCTGCATTCATTATTTTGATGTGCTAACTGGGTAGTTTGCTTTTCGGAATTAAATCGATCTATCATATCACATATACATTTACCGCTGATTCTTATCAACAAGTTATTCATGCGATATGGGGTACTGCGCACCACAATTCCACGGATGATATCTGTGTAAGCTGATAGGCTCATTGTTTCCGCACGTTGTACAGGCATTGTGATTCTAATGAGAACAGTTTCGGTCAACACACTAAGTGCATTAATTTGTGAGACAGGCGAAAGCAGTTTGGGGAGGGCACATTCTAAGCGAAGATGTCGCACTCACTATATAAAACAAAGTTACAGCCCTAATCGACTGGCGTTCCCATTCAAAATATTTTTGGGGCCAATGTAGCATTCCTGTAGGTCCTTCTTAGCGCACCCTTATCGTGTTAAACAATACCTTGCAGAATGGAATGGAAATGACCATTGAAATACTGAAGTAAGCAATGTGCAAGCTAGTACGCGTGCAGGAGATGCGTACCAACGGTAGCCCAAAGTTAATTTTGTTCAAGAGCAAAAAACAACTGGAACTCCATTGTAGATGTAACTTTTCTTTATGGTTTATTTATTTTGTAAACAGAGCGCCAAAATATGCATTCTGTACACGTGTCAACATCAAGCTAAATTACGTGATTGTGAAGTCAACAGTTGATATTATTTTTCACTCAGTTCGCGGCAGTGTCGTCGCGTAACACCATCGTGCTTTGTCTGTACCCGTGAAAATATTAGCGGTTTAGAAATATCCAGTGCTGCGGGCAGTTTCGAGTTTTGTCGTCTTGAGGAAGTTTATTTGAAAATGTATTATGTGGCGTATCGGCCTACATTTGAAGCTTTGGGAGACTCCGTCGGTAGAAATAGTTTCCTTTTTTATTTGTAGAAACACTAAGTGTGGTGTTTTAAGAATTTTATCTGATTCGCTAGCTCTGTTTGGCATCGTCTTCCGGTGTCTTTTTTTACGAACGTAACACTCAAACTAAGCAAGCAATAATTTACTCCCGCAGAGTTTGCGCGAGCTAGAGCTTAGCGTACGGGTCTGCGAAACTCGATAAATGGCTGTCGTAACACTTGCACACGTCAGTTTTAAGACGAGTCCGAAACGCAGCGCGACAGCGTCAGATCCTCAACGATGAAGATTGATGAGTGCCGCCTCAGACAGCCACTTCCAGGACTGACACCTCGAGCAAAAGTTTGTCCAACTTGGGTCTTTGGCGCTGAAGTCATCCTTTTCGCGTTGTTGTTTCGTGGCCTGTCGTCCGCTTCGAACACCAGCGGTGAAAGCCGATCGAGGAAAGGCTCATAATTTACGAAGGTCGCGTGAAACATTAAACGGCAACAGTCAACGTCATAATAACCGTCAATGATTCAGGATTTCGCTACGTGTCACCCTGGCCCTTGCTGAATGCGCGGGTTGTCTCGTGAATCCTTCCTCCTCCACCTGCATTAACCCAACAAAAACGAGGTAACACATGCAACACAGAATGCGCACTTCATGATCGACAAGAACTCCCATTGCGCACTTTGAATGTCCCATTTTATTTTGTTTGTTTACTGATTCTTTGTTCGGCATAAAATGCGATGAATTTGTGAGGAAGGCATGCGACGAACTATTTTTTGCCACTGTCACGAAACATTTGTTTTCTTTGTCAAGTGTTTCTGAAAACCAAGAAATTAGGTGTGATTATCATGAGTAGAGCAATTGGCTAATAGAAATCTTTAAAATGTATTAAACATTCATTTGGCTAACTCTCTCTGAACGAAAAAAATGAAGCTTTCAAATTTATGTCTAACTTATTCGAAATTATGAGGGCACAATGCCAATGCGACTTTCACGGAACAAGCTGACTTACCCCTCTTATGCGGCCCCGAAACGATATAGATGCTTATGCTCAAGACGATGTAAAAAAGTGACAGGATGGGCAGACGTGATGCTTTAGATGCACCTGCAGGAGATCAGAAAGATTGCACACATGCGTACGCTAGTTGCACGAAAGTTGGATTAGTAGTGGCAATAGATCGATACGTCGTCCATCTAAAATATTAAACTCGTGCAGATAATGTTAATCCCAATTCTACTCTTCGACCCCAAATACTCTAAGACGCTTGACAAACTGGTTAGCTGAGCTCGCTAAAGCACCAATGTTTCACTTATTGTAGTATAAATGTTGTCGCTAATTTCACGTCAAATGTCACACCTTCTTTCTGATGTTAACGATTGCAAGCAGTTATCGACAAGTTGAAGCTAGTAAGTTACAAGCACTTACCATAAGCTCCCCAGGTAAGCTCTGCGAAAAAAAGGACAAAGAATGAGCTTGGAAAGCTTTAGTTGCGGCTTCAAAGACATTGTAAAGTTTTGAAAACATAACTTCGTATTTGCTTTGCCTAAGGAATATAAAGTGCTCAGTCACATTTATAGACAACTTCTTTTGAAGCGAAAACACTATTCTTATACAGAAAAAAATAGATAGATAGATAGATAGATAGATAGATAGATAGATAGATAGATAGATAGATAGATAGATAGATAGATAGATAGATAGATAGATAGATAGATAGATAGATAGATAGATAGATAGATAGATAGATTAGAAATTAAAGTCACGAAGGTTAACAAGCACAAAAATTTGATTTGTTAGCCTGCACTAATTGCTGGTGGGAGAGTTTCAGTGTCAAAATTCTAATTAAGAGACCGGAAGTAAGAACAGGAAGTGAAATAAGAGCCCGGAAGTGTAAACCGGAAGCGAACATACGACCAGAAGTACGTTACTTTTACTGTTGTTGCTTTTCCTGGTTTAGTTCGTTTTCTTAAGCAGCAAAAGAGTCAATCGTAGTACCAGAGTCCTTCAATAGATTTACTGGTCATGAAGCTTCCGCGACAGTTTGATATAGGGACAGGAGCAGCCGCTAGGGGCGCCCTCGCCCGCATGCGGCATCGGTGCGGAGCCGGCACTGCAGTTCTACGGCACGCATTGGAACCGGAAAACGTGATTGAATGTACCCGTGAACGTTGATTATACTTTCAGGGCGATATTACCTTCAGGTGCATTTGGGGAAGCTCTAATAAAGTGCAAATTAACGTCGAATGAGGCCTTGCAGCCCGAAATTCGTCGGCGACAAACGCATACCGCCTCCGCTGTGCAATATACTACCGCTTTTTAAGTATGTTTCTTCCGTTTTCTTAAAGCATCTAGTGGAAATCTGCGGATGATCCAGAGCCCTTCAAGGGCTTTGGCGGATCTTACTGCGTCGCGGAAGTACAGTGGCTGCAACTCTTGAACGGGCACATCAAATCTTTTAGTCTATACACCTGGTGTTTGTATACGAAGATATCTTTATGTAGACTCGTATTTATCGAACCAACAGTCAATTTGAATTAATCAGTGCTTTGAATTTAGCAATTGAGGAGCACTAAGAAATACTTTAAACGGCTTTTCCCGGGTTTTATGTTTTCTTTTGCGTTGGTTTATCACTACGGCGCCGTGCCGCGTTTAAAGTTCGGTCGCTCATGCAATACTGTGTAGTTTTCGCAGTGTTTCTTCACTGTTGTTAAGGCGGAAGCCTTAGATGCCTCATCAAACGCGAAAATTGACCGTCGGCGCCTGTGGCGTCAACACGAGTAATGCAAAAAATCACCATCACCTGATGACGTCACCGTATGACGTCAGAGATCGCCAAAATTTGTGATGTCGCCATGACGTCACGTAACCTGGCGTCACACGATGAATTCATCACATGACATCGCTGCTTTGCATTGCCTCCGTGACCGGCCCAACGATCACGGAGGCAGTGCAAAATCATCTTAGGTGCAGACAGCTTTCGGCGGGTGGCGGGGGAGGATCAATACATCGACTGAAGAAAAAGAAGAAGATGGCCTTAACGATTCCATTAGTCGAAGGCGAATGTTTAAGAGACCCCGTGAGTTTATTCCGCTCTTCAGTTGCGACGTCCAATAAATTATTTTTTTTTGTTTCCGGCATTCGTAAGTGTCGCGGTCTTCGTCAGGTGTTGATTACATCTACTGTTAGCGTGTCAGAACAAGGCTTGTTTTGCCCGACTGTTAGGAATTTTTTATTGCTTCACGAAATTCAAACCTTATGGTACCGGCACTCGGAACCAAATATTTTTAGTTCAGATGTTTGCTCTGATACACATGCACAGCACATACCTTGCGTGTATCTTTTACGCTTTTTTTGTGTAGGCGGGCGAGCTCTGGACGTTTTCGCCCTAGACAAGTACGCTGGGAGGCCGTCGAAAATCCTCGGCACAGCGTCCGCAAAAGTTTCGGAACAGCGCGCTGCAACATCACAACGCCACTTCCGACTAGCCATTGGTGCACACGAACAATGACACTCTCATCGAAGTGCTTTTTACGGACACGCACATGCAGGGAGTCAAACTGTGAAACCACCGGTTCGTCGTCGTGGTATGGCGCACTTGCACATTTCCCGCCTTTAGCTGTCTCTAGGGAGCCAGAGCACCGACACATTTTCGTCATTTCCCTTGTATTCTGATCGAATCCAAGGTACGCAGCAGGTACGCGGCATCCTTTCCGATCCTCAGGTACAACACACTGGGCACAATGCAGGACATAAAGTGAAAACTGCGCGCTGACTCGCCAAGATATTTTGCACTAACACCGGCAGCCGCCTTTGATGCCGTTTGCCCGATGCCAACAGACTGGACACAGCACCGCGCCGCGGCCGCCGCTTGCAGCGCACAAAGCTCCCCTATAGAGTTACGGCGAAGCTTCAAGACCAGCAAAAGTATTCAAGGACTCTGGTAGTACTTTTCAAGATATATTTGTCCATACGTGCCCTCTTCCATTGTGTCGAGGCTTGGTGAAATTTATCGCGGAGTTGTTCGTGGCTGCTTGATTGAAAATATATTAAACTTCGGGGCAATGTCAATTTTTCGTTTCTGCCTAAGTTGCCAGGAAATATTACGCGCTCTTCTTTCACTTCGTTTTCTTAGGATAACAAAAGCAAAGCCATTACGGAGGTTCAAACATTAATATTTGTATTTCCTTATTTTTTATCGTGCATAACAAACCTAGGTAAAATGCTCAAGGATTGCCCAATAACGGCACAGCAGTTCGCCCGTGCAGTCGAATCTCAAAACAAAACTATTTTGAAGAACAGTGAACACCGTACGGAAACGCTCCATTATAATATGCTGTAATGTGCATGAGCCGAAACGTCTGCTTAGTTAGTTTTGTAGTTAGAGTCACTGGCGGTACGAATCTATTACCGCTGAACAAAAGTATGTGCCATGCTAGCAAGTAAAGCGTGGCATTGCATAATTTCATCCGACATAGCTGGTTCATGATGCAATATTCGAAGATTATGATAGGGACTTGTTTGTTAGCTTGTGCGTGTGTGCGTGTGTACGTGTGCTCGTGTGTGTGTGTGTGTGTGTGTGTGTGCACGTGTGTGTGTTCTTACTGTCCTCGTTTGCAGCAGTCATGGGTCTGAAAAACGCCTGCCGTATCGCAGCCCTAAATAGAGTGACAGAGCAGCGAGCACGTGTGACCCGCGATAACTAGCGTTTTGGTTAGTCGACGAGTTGAGCGGAGCGCAAGCGTGTTCACGGAACACGAATCCACCATGTCTAGTAAAACAAGCGAGTTCGGTTTGCGAAGTGCAATGAGAACCGTTGGGTTGTTTGCTCTGCAAACGGTACAGCTCCGTAAACATGGCTGCCAAACGAAAGCTACAGGCGCACAAAATACGTGCCGGTGGCTCGTTTCGCGCGCGTGCTTTCGTAATGTTTGCAGGTCAAATACGCGAAGTTATGACGCGTCACGTGGATATTTGGTGTTGCTGCGCTTTGCAGGTATGACAAAATAATTCTCGGAGTCGCATGTTTACCAGACATTTCTATCTTTGCCTAGCTGTTCTGTGCTTCTCAACCAAAAGCAGGAAAAGAAAAAAGAGTTTGTAATTCAAGCGGTATTCGGCGTCCTTGTTTGCGGGTGACTTTGGGCGCTGGTTAGGAATTAGATTGGTACTTATAGTAAAGTCACTAGCATCAGTGTAATTGCAATCCGGTAATTACAAATCATTACTGCTCTTTTGCCTATATAAAAGAATGGCTATATAAAAGCAATGACTGTTGGTCGCGTAATGAAGTGCGTATAGATGCAAGAGGCAGTGGAAAAAAATTGAGCAGTAGGGACGAGATTCGCAAACCCTTGGTGCCTGTGCAGGATGGCCCGAGTTTGGTGAAACACGGAATCTTTGCGAGCTCTGGCGACGCCCCCCCTTTGGACGGGCTAACAGTCCGGAAATGTCAAATCCATCCCTCAGCGCGCACTGCGTTCCATTGGTTACGATGGAACGCGGCGTCACGTCAAGGGCGGTCGACAAAGTTTGGTGGTGTCTTCAAACCAGAGGCATCTTTCATTTGTTTATCGCTCCACAGAGTGCAGAAATGCACCCATGCAAGAAAAGTGTCAGAAACGTTACTAACGATATTTTTAGCGGTACTGGCTGTTTAAATTCCTTTTCAAGCGCTAATGTTTGCACTAAGTATCTTTTAGCATAATCAGCACCGTGGCCTCTGAGATTAGCTCCCGCCGAGCGCCTTACAACACCGAGGCCGGAGCTAATCACCGGGGCCACGTGTGTAATCATCATGGTCGGCCTGCAAATTCGAAATCGTTGCTCGGCCGGCGTGCGCCCTCTTCATCCTCTTATTATTTGTCTGCTCGTTCCCCGAGCACGTGCACCCGGCTGATTAGTTGGCTGGGTGGTATACCAGTACATGCTGTGGCCAAGCTAATTAAGCCAAATCATACTAAGACCGAGCTAATTGCGGCACATCTTACTAATATGCTAATGAAGCCGTTTAAAACTAAGACCAAGCTAATTATGGACATGTTTATTAGCATAACGCTAAATAACGTAAACTAATTAAAGCTAACCTAATTAGGACCCTACTCACTAAGCTTGTGCTAATTAGGGTCGTGTTGATTAAGATTATGATAATTCATACCATACTAACTAAAACCTTGTTAATTAAACATAATTGATTAATGACGTATTAATGAAAACAATGCCAATTAGGAGATAACTACTTAATGTCATGTTCATTAAGACCTAGCTAATAATACCATCAATATTGAGACCGAATTGACGTGGTCTTCACTCCGAAGCACACCGAGCAGACTGAGCAGACGAGCCACGTAAAAAGCTGGAAGCTAGGTGATTGCAAGCTCCTCCGATGGCTTCAGCCTTCCACAAGTAAGCTGCTAATGTGAGCTGACCAATTTATTTTATATGCAAAGAAGCTGCTGCTTAGCGTCCACCGCATGAAGCCCTTGACAGGCAGACCGGCGCTATGACAGTCACAAGTTGAACTGGGGCCTTCACAGCATCAACGAGGTTTTGCCCGAGCTCGCGCGACAATCACTTTGATTGACAGACGCCCGCGGCGAAGATCGGGTACGCCCTCCATGTTTGTTTGCTCTTGCCGAGGACCAGTGCTCAAGCCGCAACGCCAGCGAGCGCCAGATTCATCTATGAGCTTAATCGCACAGATTATGCACATACGCACGAAGAACTAAAGTTTATATCATCACGTGGCTACGATGTCTCGCATTGAATTTCACCGTTCTCACGGCGTACCACTCACATCCATGAAGCAAGCGCCCCTGGTGGTATTTGCAGCGAGAATTGTTACTGTTTACTTATCTGTGGAGACATTGTTTCTACCGACTCATTACTACAGAAAAATCTTCAGACGTGTAATATAAGTAGCAGTAACCTGTCCATTTATTTACCTGTAATATTCGACAGAAGTGAAACGAGCTGCACGAGAATGCTGCGTGTGCCTCCTTGTTGCCTTCGAGTGTGGAAATTTCTATGCTGCAGGTGGAACGAAAGAACTTGCCCGAAAGAAGACAAACGCACACGAACACGCCTGTGAGAGGCGCGATTACCTGTTGGCAAAAGACAGCATGACAATCGCGCTGACGCCTCTGCACTATTGAAATGGTGACTGCGTAGCGCCTCTTGCGCGTTCGCACGCGGTGTTACTTTGAAAGCCGCCGCAAATGCCGCACACGCGTTCGCTACGCCATGCTCATTCTTGTTACCGTTTTTATCAACGCTGCTACCGCGCGCTTCGCGCTGTCTTACTCTCATGGCCGCCATAGTGCAAGCTGGGAGCAAACTCGTGTTTCCGAGAAGCTCGGGCCATCCTGCAAAGCACCTCTGGACATATTTTCAAAGTCTTCATGCACGAGTTAGGTTTATGCGACTTCTGTGGTAGAAAGGGCAAATAAGAAAGTTTATTAATCGTTTAGAGATGAACAAAAAAAAAATGACGATCAGTAACCATTCTTCAGTAGTATCGTCTAAGCAGCTGCACAATAAAACGAATTGTAAAAAATCTGATGTTCTGAACCGATACAATCATATTCCATAAACATTGCAATCCAAACAAGGCAGAAGTTCAGGGGAGGAAGGAAGCTCTAGAAAAATCTTTCAAAACGTGGCGTCGCTGTAGCCAACGTTTCGCTAAGCGGTCTTGCCTTCTTCAAGGTAGCGACTGTTTTCTTGAAGAAAAAAAATACCACGTAAAGGTAACGACGCCCCGCGTTCAAGGATTTTCTATCTCCATAAACATTGCGATGTGAGACGAAGGGTCAGCTACTTTGAAAGTGAATTAAGGAAAGAACGAAAACAAGGCCTCTCACCGTGAGCGACAGTCATTCTGCGCGTCAGCATATAGTTGCTGTACGGTATCTCCAGCACGCATTCGAAGA
This sequence comes from Rhipicephalus sanguineus, assembly GCF_013339695.2. Taxonomy (NCBI): domain Eukaryota; kingdom Metazoa; phylum Arthropoda; class Arachnida; order Ixodida; family Ixodidae; genus Rhipicephalus; species Rhipicephalus sanguineus. Next base: position 120,950,650 of record NC_051180.1, on the reverse strand, counting down.
GGTCGGCCAGTGAGGAGACATGACCCTCGAATGCGTCAGCGTGCAGTGCAACGTCGAAGAGCCCGTCTTCGATTGTCGCCGTCGTGAATGTTCGGAGGCCCGCCTCGGTCGCGGGTCTCCTTCTTCCTCCCTTGAGTAGGAACAGCGTCAGCACCGGCTTTGGGAAAGTGCCCCGTGCCACGCACTGAAGGCTCAATGGGAGATCCGGTGATTGTGGTCGTGGAAGCCGGTCAAGTGGCGGCGGCGAATTACTGTAGTTAAAAGAAAACGTCTTTGCCGGCACTGAAAATAAAGAAAATGGGGTGGGGTGAGTGGAAAACTGTTACTCCAAGCAGATTGCGAGCAGTGTAGTGTAAGTAGTGTTGTTTACGCTACGTTAAGATATGATGGTCTGTAGTACGCCATAATGTATACGTAAATCAGTTTGATCTACGTGTACATTATTGCGTACCACGAATTCCGCCGCGATCGCATTGTAGAAATACGTGTATAACAGGATATAACAAGTCGTGCTCTAAAAACGAAGCTTTATAATGCGCATAAGATGATAGACTTTGATAACCATGACATATTCTGGCGTAATATTCTCAATTTAAGGTTATTTGGGGCGTGGCGGGAAGTTATCGATCGGACAGCGTAATTTAGTCAAAATTTTGCCGTGACTGAAAAAAAAAACAGTGACGTGATTACCACTGTTTGTGTTATACAAGCATAATAGCACACATCCCTCTGCACGTCAATCTATATACCGTCCATGTTTGCTTTCTTCTGATGATAACACGCTTAAAAACAGCTTCCAGACGTCCGTGACAGCGTCTATACTTCCAGTGGCAACTGAGAGTGGCCCAACATGTATAACTACAGCGTGCACACTACGCGAAATATTCCCCCTTTTAGCTCGCATAAAAAATACGAATTACTTACTGCGACCATACTTCTGCGAAACGAGAATAAAAGAAAACAAAAGGCGACTTCAGTTGCAAGTGAAGGCATATTTGCATTATTTTTATCATTGCATAAGGCATTTCGCACCGGTCGTTAGCGAGGCACACGTAAGTTCAATTATAGCTCTCAGCTTCGTCTGCTTGATTTTGCTTCGTGTTATCATAGCTTCCGAGTCATTAACAAATTATATAAGGGGGTAGTATCCCTTGGTTTCCTCTCTTCGTTTTTTTCTTTATTTCTGCATATTCGTAGACACAAATACTGTGAAACATTATCTTGCATATGAGTGAAAAGTTTAGGGCCGGCAAAGCTGCTTTGCTCAAAATTGTTTGGTTGTGCTTTGTATAGATTCGAGAGGACATGATTTCAGACAATTTTGTCACAAAGCACAGGAGGACACGTTGATTGTTTGGAGCTTTTCGAAAAAGGAATGGCTGGTCTGTGGTTGCCTTCTTATTTTTACCACACACAAAAACGCTGAGGCGGCGTGATCTGAATAGACTGAGAATGAGACGTCGTAGCGCCTTCCCATTTCTGTGACCTTGCTTGTTACGTTCTTACACTGGCTGTTGTTCTTCCATTAACTTTATCCTTTCTACAAAACCGTAATTGACGCACCATTTGATTTCGCTATATCTTGACGGTAATTACAGAGCCGTTTTGCTGCAACACTTTTTTGGAACTTTCTACGAGAGTGTATATGAATAATCATTTCTCCGGAAGGCTAGTGAGGTTGAGAAAAGTTCTGGAGATGAAGAAATTGTCATTTTGTACGTTCTTAGCGCGAAGCCATAAAGGAAATCTGTTCGCATTTCTTAGGCAAGAGGTCTTCTTATAGTTTGCGAAAAAGCCGGCCTTCTTCGTGATTCAAATCCGGGACCAATGTCATGCTGGGACCACCAATGTCTACCAATGCAACTAGCTCCTCTATACCAGCACATCAGTTTTCCGCAGGGATAACATATAAACCAGGTTTATCAGCACAAGTTCTGTTCACCTGTTTCTGACATTTTGCTTTTATTTTACGCTCCAAACAAAAAAAAATTGAGGAGCCCTTCACCAGTCGCGAAAATGGGGGCAAGCGAACCTTGGAGTGGGCGTACCTGACGAACTGATTTTTCTTTCTTTCTTTCTTTCTTTCTTTCTTTCTTTCTTTCTTTCTTTCTTTCTTTCTTTCTTTCTTTCTTTCTGTTTCTATTTATTTCTTTGTGTCTTTCTTCCTTTCTTTCTTTCTCTCCTTCTGTCTTTCTTCCCTTCTTTCACTCTTTCTCTCTTCTTTTCTTTCTTCCTTCCTTCCTTTCTTTTGGTTTCTCTTTCTTTCTGTCTTTCTTTATCTTTCTTTATCTCTTTCTTTCTTTCTTCCTTTCTGTCTTTCTTCCTCTCTTTCACGCTTTCTTTCTTCCTTTCTCTCTTTCTTCCTTCCTTCCTTTCTTTCTTTCTTTCTTTCTGACTTTCTTCCTTTCTTATCTTCCTTTGTTTCTTTCTTCCTTTCTTTCTTTCTTATTTCTTTCTGTCTTTCTTCTTTCTTTATCTTTCTTTCTTTCTTTCTGTCTCTCTTTCTGTCTTTCTTCCTCTCTTTAACGCTCTCTTTCTTTCTTCTTTCTTTCTGTCTTTCTTCATCTCTTTCACGCTTTCTTTCTTTCTTCTTTTCTTTCTCTCTTTCTTCTTTCTTTCTGTCTTTCTTCCTTTCTTTATCTCTCTTTCTTTCTTTCTGTCTTTCTTCCTTTCTTTATCTCTCTTTCTTTCTTTCTGTCTTGCCTCCTCTCATTCACGCTTTCTTTTATCTTCTTTCTTTCTGTCTTTCTTTATCTTTCTTTATCTCTTTCTTTCTTTCTTTCTTTCTGTCTTTCTTTATCTTCCTTTATCTCTTTCTTTCTTTCTTCCTCTGTTTCACGCTTCCTTTTTTCTTCTTTGTTTCTGTCTTTCTTTATCTTTCTTATTTCTTTCTTCTTTCTTTCTGTCTTTCTTCCTCTGTTTCACGCTTTCTTTTTTCTTCTTTCTTTCTGTCTTTCTTTATCTTTCTTTATCTCTTTCTTTCTTTCTTCCTTTCTGTCTTTCTTCCTCTGTTTCACGCTTTCTTTTTTCTTCTTTCTTTCTGTCTTTCTTTATCTTTCTTTATCTCTTTCTTTCTTGCTTTCTGTCTTTCTTCCTCTGTTTCACGCTTTCTTTTTTCTTCTTTCTTTGTCTTTCTTTATCTTTCTTTATCTCTTTCTTTCTTTCTTCCTTTCTGTCTTTCTTCCTCTCTTTCACGCTTTCTTTTTTTTTCTTCTTTCTTTCTGTCTTTCTTTATCTTTCTTTCTTTCTTTCTTTCTTTCCTTCTGTCTTTCTTCCTCTCTTTCACGCTTTCTTTTTTTTCTTCTTTCTTTCTGTCTCTCTTTATCTTTCTTTCTTTCTTTCTTTCTTTCTTTCCTTCTTTCTTTCTTCCTTTCTTTCTTTCTTTCTTTCCTTCTGTCTTTCTTCCTCTGTTTCACGCTTTCTTTTTTCTTCTTTCTTTCTGTCTCTCTTTATCTTTCTTTCTTTCTGTCTTCCTTTCTGTATCTTTCTTTCCTTCTTTCTTTCTTTCTTTCCTTCTGTCTTTCTTCCTCTCTTTCACGCTTTCTATCTCTCTTTCTTTCTTTCTTTCTTTCTTTCTTTCTGTCTTTCTTCCTCTCTTTCACGCTTTCTTTTTTTCTTCTTTCTTTCTGTCTTTCTTTATCTTTCTTTCTTTCTTTCTGTCTTTCTGTCTTTCTTTATCTTTCTTTCTTTCTTTCTTTCTTTCTTTCCTTCTGTCTTTCTTCCTCTCTTTCACGCTTTCTTTTTTTTCTTCTTTCTTTCTGTCTTTCTTTATCTTTCTTTCTTTCTTTCTTTCTTTCTTTCTTTCTTTCTTTCCTTCTTTCTTTCTTCCTTTCTTTCTTTCTTTCTTTCCTTCTGTCTTTCTTCCTCTGTTTCACGCTTTCTTTTTTCTTCTTTCTTTCTGTCTCTCTTATCTTTCTTTCTTTCTGTCTTCCTTTCTGTATCTTTCTTTCCTTCTTTCTTTCTTTCTTTCCTTCTGTCTTTCTTCCTCTCTTTCACGCTTTCTATCTCTCTTTCTTTCTTTCTCTCTTTCTTTCTGTCTTTCTTCCTCTCTTTCACGCTTTCTTTTTTCTTCTTTCTTTCTGTCTTTCTTTATCTTTCTTTCTTTCTTTCTGTCTTTCTTCCTTTCTTTATCTCTCTTTCTGTCTGTCTTTCTTCCTCTCTTTCACGATTTCTCTCTTCCTTTCTCTCTTTCCTTCTTTCTTTCTTTCTTCCTTTCTCTCTCTCTTTCTTTCTTTCTGTCTTTCTTCCTTACTTTATCTTTCTTTCTCTCTTTCTTCCTTCCTGCCTTTTTTCCTCTTTCTCTTTCTTTCTTTCTTTCTTACTTTCTTTCTTTCTTTCTGTCTTTCTTCCTTTCTTCATCTCTCTCTATTTCTTTAGATGTAGTTCGCCGTCCTCGTAACGCTGATTTCGGGCGTAATCGGCGTGGGGTCTTTCATTTTCTCTGCAGCGTTCATCAGCTTGTAAAACTGCGAGCGTAAGGACCATCATGCGATCACGGAAACGAGCTTTAGGAATTCAGTTTTCCCGAAGTCGAAGTTTTCCATAAATGGGCAATTCCTGATATAGACCTTACGCTTTGTCATGCAGATGGCTTTTAGTGCACGAACGCGAAATATTGAATGACGGGCCCACACCAACTGCACTGCTTCCCAATAATTTATTAATTGCATCGGCGGTAGTAGGCATTAATATACATCAATTCAGTTCACATTGGGCCACGCGCCCTCTAGATGTCTGCGATTACTAAATGCGAAGCATTTCTTAGCGAACCTCAGACGCTTTGGCCGTTTCTATCTACGTATCTATCTATCTAACTATCTATCTTTCTCTCTAGCCGCCTACGTCTGGGCGCTCTCCTGGTCGTCTCCATAACTTGTAATATACCAAAATTGGCCTAGCAGGGGATCAGTGTATGACGAACACGATTCACTGGCCATGACATGAATAACGCAAAATACCTGTCGCGTACGTCATGAAACCCTTTCTCTCAGTCACGTGTGGCACATACCCGTAAACCAGAGCTAATGTTATGCGGGTATGTGCCACAGGTGATACCGAGTCTCAACGAACACAGTAACCGCGAACACACACATTCATACGTAAGGAAAGAGGTAATAATAATAATTGTTGGGGTTTTATGTCCGAAAACCACAGTATGATATGAGAGACGCCGTAGCGAATGGCTCCGGAAATTTGGACCATTGGGTATTCTTTAACGTGTACCGAGATCGAACAGAACACGGGAATCTAGCATTTGCCTCCATCCAAATGCGACCGCAGCGGCCGGGATCGAACCCGCGACTTTCGGGTCAGCAGCCGAGCACCTTAACCGCTACACCACCGCGGCAGACGCAAGGAAAGTGAGGAAACTGAAGACAAAACACCCCTGGAAGATGCTCAAGCACCATCCACTCGTCGACATGGTCCTCAACGTGGACCCCGTGGATTACGCAAAAACTGGCGTCAATGCTTCCTACAATAAATCTGCTGAGAGAGCCAGGCCTCTCATCATTACCGGTGTCTTGAACATTGATTTATCAAGACCCAAATATGTCTGGTCCTTATATTGCGTGAAAGACGGATTGGATGTGGCGAGAGCATCAAAAGACCTCGCTGCCACGTCCACGACAAGAGGCATCATAGATCATTTCATCGTAAGAGGCATCCAGGATTTCCACCAGCTGTACTATACATCGCACTTAACTACACTTAGACCCCTCGTAACCGCGATTACGAACGGATCTGGTTAACAAGTCCGGCCCAGCTGCTGGTGCTCACAGATCACGGTGATGATGACCTTCTTCGAGAACTGTCAAGAACCCCTTCTTCACATACACACGGGTTCGTGAAACGTGCTTGCGTTTTCCGTCATAACGGACAAGTGTGAGCATTACAACGGTAAATGTGACTGAATCGTACGTGCAGCGCGCCTGCGCGTGCCATTCGGCTCTGTATATATCTATGGAAACTTTCTTGAACGAAGCTTAGTTGCGACTTACGCCTGTCCTGCAGGTCTGTGTTCCTTCTTTGTCCTGTTCGGATTCGCTCTATCCAGTATTGATAAATATAAGCACTGCATATCAGCTTACCGCGTCTGGTGTTGGTAACACCCATGTGTCACTTGCCATTGCTACACAACTGTAAACAACTGCTTATATAATAGATATGCGACTCCTCAACGTTATAGTGTGCGTATACCACTTCCATATTTCTCTAGCGTCATGTGAAAAATTACGCCACAGTCACCTTCTCGCGCATGCTTCGCATAACATCGATTCCCAGGGTACGTGGGATCTGCCAATTTTTTTTTTCTTTGGTGTGCAAGCGCCAGCAGTGGGTGAGGAGGGTTTTTCTGAACCCCACCAGCTACACAGCTCAGTCAATACAAGCTTCGCTTGAAAGATAATAGGTGGTTTCAGAAAACCCCGTGGTGAATGAATTTATTGACTCACTAATATTGACCACATCACTTCCTATCCCTTAACTTTTTCTTTTCTTTCTGGTTATTTCCTTAATCTTGTTTTGCAGTCTGATCGCCGTCTTGTTCTCGCTCCATATTCCCTATTGGCTGTTAAGCAATTAGCCGCGAGTTCGTTTTCCTCGTTCTTGTAGGCTGGAATAACAAAGTTTATTTAACACCACAGACGTCATGCATTCGTTCGTTCTCCAGTCTCCATGCACAGCCGTCGTCTTCGTCACTTAACGTCACACGTGCGCATACTACCGTGCACTGTGCACACGTAATATAGCGTTTGTATTTAGGTAGAGCTTGCGAGTAGACGAAGTGTACATCGAAGTGCACGCACAAAAATATATCATAACGTCTAAGCTCTGAACTTCTGAACTCTGCGATGTATTCATATGAACAGCGCATGACGTCTCACGCCTCGGATGAATCGAGTATGATAAATCAATACACACTCAGGTCAGTGCGCCTAGATTTTGCTGCATGTTAAATAAGCCCCGAGGGTCAAAATATCCGGAGTCCTTCACTACGACGCTTCTCATTATCATATCGCAGTTTTGGGAGTTGATCCCCCAACAATTATTCACAGACAACTGAGTGCATTGTCGTTACGGACTTGAATACGATTTCCTTGCGTGTTTTAGCAAAACACCACTTGATTTCAATTGCAACGTGAGCATTGTATCTGCATAAATTTATTTTTCCTACAGAATAAAACGTTTGAGTACTTAGTAGTGCCAGTAGCACCAAAGAAGCAGCAAATCACAGCACAGAAAATAAACAAAACCCGCACTGTCCCGCTTTTCCTGTTTTATGAACAGAGAATGTTGATTGATGCTGAGTCCCAAAGCAGGGTTCACTGGTACGAACGAGCTTGCTGCAGTGCGTGCACTCCGCGCACGCCTCTCTTCCGGCAGCGCATTGCTTTTCCGATGAGCCTCGCTGACGGCTAATCAATAACGACACACCGTGCCACAGAACGACGACGCGTCCTGCATTTCTCAATAAGCCTCGGGGGATTTTAAATGGCAGAGCTTATTTTGGCGCTTTGTTCTTGCTCGTCGCAGATGCTTCCGAGAAGTGCACAAAATATATCTTCGACAACAATTTTCCTCCGAAGATTGTTCTTCAAAATATACGTGGGAGCAATATTGATTGGGTCGTGAATACTGGCGGCGTACTGTCGTCGCCTTAATACTTGGGGTTAAAAAGCTTGGTGGCCCCTTCATTGTTTGAGAATGGCGTTAGTAGTCTAACGTGACCTGCGACATAGTTCTGACATCGCCCATGAAATGAACAAAAGTAAAGCAAGCCGTCAATGATTGGCACTGTTATTGTTGCAACCATGTTGCAACCATCCCTTTCGCACTATATGCTCGCTGTTAGCGATTCTACGCAGATTTATATGTTGCCGTGAGCAGTCTGTCGGTCATTTCATCAGGTTTATCCTGCCAGTGCTCGATAGAATACTGGCTCTATTTCGCATATCACTAGTTTCGGTTTAAAAAGTTCTAACTAACACCCTAAACACCCATACGGACAGAGCACAGGGATGTTACAACAAGCGGATAATATTAATGAGTTTTAACAAACAATAATGCCAAAGAAAATATAGGGGATGCTATTCGTTGTAATTAGGATAAAGTGTGAAGAAAGTAAAGTGGACGAAAAGATAACTTGCCGCTGGCAGGGACCGAACCTGCGACCTTCGAATAACGCGTCCGATGCTGAACAAGCGGATAATGTATTTATAATACAGAACAGGCATTCCTAACTCGCTCTGGTAGCTCCCGTCGGTCATCAGAAATGTTTACAAGCAAGTGAAAACATTGCTTGTCCGATGTAGATCACGACACGTCTCATCACTTTTCTTTGGTGTCATGCCCAACGCAACAGTCACGATCTCACGACAAGTTGCGCTGGGTATGTAGCAGTCATAATTTTCTCTATATGTTGCTGCTTTTCTGGCACTGTAATAATCACGCCCAGGGTCACTGCTGCGATGCTTTAAAAGAGCTCGATCTGGAATGGAGGACACAATTGTTGTCGCTGTATAGTATCGCCTCCACCGATTATAAACCACCCTTTACAGAATGATTATTGGCTATATGAACTATTGAAGGTGATGCCCTGGAAGGCTTCGCTGATATATAGTCTATATTATTGTTTTCTGACTGTTTAACTGCTCATTTATTAATGGCGCTGCAAAAAAAAGTACGTTTCGTCGCTCACTGAGCCTAGTAGTGGTGAGAGTTACTGGTTCTCTCCTCAAACGAAAAGGCGCAATTCTCGGCAATGAACAATGAAGAATTAACACGAGGAGATGAAGGTCCGCTTTTCTGTTGAACGATGATGTAATACTTATATATTTGCATGGAGAAAGACATATTAACGGTCTTAAATAACTATTCAGCCTTTCGGCGCTGCATGTACTATAGTTGCACGTAAAAAAATAAAAGCAACTTTATTCGCCTGTGACATCGCTTTAGTCAGATTTGACCCTAACATGTAGCGAGAACTTTAAAAATTGACGTTTTAACGAAAGTGCACACAAGGCTGACGGCCTTCTTGTTGCCTAAACCGGCAACTAAGAATCAGGTAAGGTCATTTTAGAATGCTTCCCTCAGTTTTCAAGTTCAACATACTTCAGTCCGTCTACGCATTTTCTGGCAATCACATGTTTGGTGTTTGTAGACCTTGTTTTGCAGTGTTCCACGGCATGTCGGCACATTGAAAGTACTAGCGATGCTCTATGGACAGCCTATTTGGCCGTTAAATGCTCCTAAAGCTCTTCTACAGAGCGGTATCCTTATCACACTTAAATTCGACGTTGGAAAAGTCTTATTTGCACAATGCATAGCTGTTAGTACAGCACGCTACTCGCTGTCTGTTAGTCGTCTTGCAAAGCACGCTTTTAAAGAATATAAAAATGACCTTTAACGCAACCGCCCCGGAAAAGCAAAAGCCGAACAATGCTATTGATGATGTCTTATGTACTCGCAGTTCCCCGAAACCTGCAAGAAGGAAAATAATGAAAACATCAGGCTGGCGTACTTGATTCATCCCCTTGAATGTCGCCTTGGATGTTCTCGCTTGCAAGAATCAAAAGATAAAACAAGAACGAAAAATACGCGCGTAGAAAAAGATGCCAAGACTATTTCGACTTGCGCCGCTGTGGTCATGTACAGTGTTCCGATAAGTAGTGCTAATGTTGACGTCGCCCAAACAGGTCGATGTCTTCGGGACAACTGCCCGTCCTTGACAGCTAAAGACGGTGGCGAATGCGGTTGTTGCCCGCTCTTTGGCAAGGTGACTATAGTTAGCAAATGTAAATGCTGGGGACAGGTATAATCGAAGCTCGACAGAAAAGCGTGGAATCAACCACGCAAACCAGCATCCCGTAAGTATTGAGGTGACAAATCAAGACACAAGTTATGCTTTAGGAACTTGACCTTGCTTTGCAATGGCGGTTCTTGAACCGTTCGACGCTACGACGCTTCGATATTGAATACGCGCGTTTTGTTTCGGTTTATTGCGCGTGCGTGCACCTTCCATGCTGTGAAAAAGATTCTGTACTGCCTATTGGCCTATTCCTTTCTCCTCATTTTAATATTCTTGATATTTTATCTTCGCTCAGCAAAACTGTATAAAAGCAGACCAAAGGCAGCGTCGGCTTTTTTTTTCTTCAGTCGCTGATGATAATTTTGTGAACTCGAGTTTACTGCTCTTAAGATATCCAGAAGTTTGATAAAATATTGGATACGAGCGAGGTAGAGAAAAAATGCAGCTTCGTAGTCCACTGTGGTCCCAAGCGGTCATTTATCTCCAAGAAGTGGCGAAACCTCGACCACATTAGATGCTCTCTTTACAGAGAAGCAGTATACGGCAAGGGCATGTTCGTCCGTTGTCTGTGGTCCGCGAGCCAGAGCGTATGTGCCATTGAAATTTGGCAAGCACCACTGTTCACCACTAATCCACAAAAATGAAGAAGGGAACACGCGTGCGGCAAACACCAACTAAGATCGTTCACAAAACACCAAGCGCACGCTACAAAGCCAGACAAGACGACGTGTGTCGCGATATGGACAATACGGCAAAAAGACGCGCGCTGCTCAAATGAACAACCTTAAAGAAGCTTACGCTGAATTCGAGACGGATTTCCTGGACAGACATTTCGGATTTAGTTGCAGGGTCTGTGATTGACTATGGTTCGAAATTCTGTGTGGCCTCCGTGACATGTGCTGAATAGCTTCGCTAGTCGTCCACCTACGCATAGTGGAATGGCTCTTCAATTTAGCAGCGAAGCTATTTAGAAAATCGTTCCTTCCCCGACGAATAAAAAAAAACTATCATCACAATAACCGGGTGTTGTGCCACTGAAATTGGGTTAGCACTACTCACCACTGGTGCAATAAAAATGAAGAAGGCAACAGTTAGTCCAACAAATGTGCCACTGAAATTGGGTAAATCCCACTGCTTACCACTGGTCCACTAAAATAAAGAAGGCAACAGTTAGCCCATCAACAAATGACTGCAAAGCGACAGCGGCGAGCTGAAGACCCCGAGTACGTACAGCGAGAGATTACTAGGTTGCGGGAAAGGCAACGGCGGCTGCGAGAAAAAACGATGGAAGCCCTACGCCAACGACGACGTGCCCGTAGATGTATGAGAGGTTCGAACGCTTGGTTTCAGCGCGAACTTCTGTGTCTGGAATTTGGACATCCTAGCAAATCCTAGCAAATACCTACAAGCAACCTAGAAACAACCTGCATTCGCTAGGTAAGGCCCAGAAGTAACCTAGAAGCAACCAGATTAGTCTTCAGAATTGTCCAGTATTGCTCTTTCAAGCCTTGGGCAGAGCAGTGCACGCTTCGCCAAGTTTTTTTTTTTCGCGATGTTAATTATAGGCACCTATTTTTTTTAAGTTATCAAGGTTGCCATTTCAGGTAAGCCGGTCATAAAAACAAGACTTCTAGGTCTGTTATACTTTTAATTGAAGTGTAGCAATTATTGGACAAAACAACATTTAGTTATTGTAGCCGAAAGACTACTCACCGCCCGCGGTGTCCGAGCCCACACTTTCCACGCGTAATTCAAAGGTTGCGGGCTCGTTCCCATACTGATTTTGCGAAAGAACATCTTCCGGAGTGTTGTTTTCATATGCTACTTCATTTATTTTCCATAAGTGGTACGAGGTAAACGACAGTCCAAAATTTCCTCCAGGAATCTCACTACAGGTAACTAGGCCTAAATAAGTTTGCAAGGCACGTGGTACATAACTGAGGCCATCACAGCCTTATATGAATCGTGAGCTCCATGACACTCACTTTGCACTGCACAATGCAGTCGATTTTCTTGGCTTTAAACCACGGAGCTGTTTAAGACGACGGTTAGTCAGTGCAGAGCGAACAGAAACTATCGATATCATGAACCTGTATGACATTCTGCCGCTAGTGAAAACAACGCACACAAGAAAGAGACGAACACGACATCATGGGCGCCAATGTGGACGTGTTCGTGTCTTTCCTGTGTGTGTTGTTTTCACTAGCGGCAGAATGTCGTACAGTAAGCAATACCAACTAGGCCAAGAATAAGTTCTCTTCAATCATGAACCTGCAAGTGCTTTCTTGTCCTCTTCTTTATACTTTGCTTCACTCCCGGAACACTCCCGCCGATTTGTCTGGCGTGGGATGCAATAACTGGCATGGGCGCGATAATGAGTACGGAGAGATAGAGCGAAAGGAATAAGGAGAAAAATAAGGAGAGACAAGGCAGGCCGCGCAGCACCGCACTTCCTTCAGGCTTAGCACCACTAGTGCGAAGATGTCTTTATTTTTTGCATACCTATAAGATAATGCATATTTAAAATTACAAACGGAACCTCATGTTCGTGCCCGCTTGCCTCCGAAACTTGTCGCTTTTCTTTCTAGAATATCATTTATTTTTATCATGAGTACACACCAGACTATGGGTTGTATTCCACGATCAAATGCCTATAAAAGTCGCTTTCACCGTCTCGGTCACAGCTCAGTCGCCAAAAAGTTCCTTTATGTTGTCCTTGTGAAACAGAAAAAAAAATGTCTTTGCTATTGTTCGCTCACTAACCGTTATACTTTCATTTGAAAAACAATCAAGCATTTCTTCTGAAGCTCCTCTTGGGTTATTATTTCCCGAATTCCTTCTTCTTTCCCAAATAAAATGCAGTCGAGAGACAGCGCATGTTCCTATGTGTTTCCTCTGCCCCCGTCGTCCTTTTCGTGAGCGCTGCGCAAACCACTTCACGCCCGCGACCAACTAGCTCAATGTTTTTATCTTAATAAACAGCTTTACCATGACTACTGTGGTTTGCTGCTACTACTGTTACTACCATTACAACCACTGATACGTATATCTACTACTACTATAACGACAACTGCAGCAACCGCGGCATAAAATGGTGTAAGATTGCAACGTGAGGCCACTTACCAAAGATGGTCATGTGCTGATGCCTTGCGTCCTGGCCAGCAAGTGAGGTGACGACGCAGGTGTACTTGCCACTGAGTTCCCAGGTGGGCCTCAGAATGCGGATGGCGCGGTACTGCGAGTACGCGTCACGAGAGCTGACAGAGAACGTGTCGTCCAGGCGTTGGCGCAGCACTCCGAACGCCTCGCGGACCCCCATCTCGGGTATCCACTGGTAGACGGGCTCGGCGCCGTCGTTGAAGAACCACTTGACGACCAGCTTGAGGTCGTTCTCGTTGTACACGTACTCGCAGTCGAGAACGGCGGGCGTCTCGGACCCATTGCGCACCCAGCGCGGCACGATAAGGCGTCGAATGATCACAGCTCGGCAAACACCTGGGTGATAAAGAAACGAGACTTTTGGCGCGGAGCTTCGCCATATGGCCAACTCCAAGCAACCAAGTCCAAAGACAAGAGCAATAAATGAGTGAACACACAGAGATTGAAAAGAAGCGTAACTGGATGGTAATAATGTTGCACTTTTAAGCATTGGTTGGCTTCCGAGGTGTTAGTGCTGTTTTATTTTAAATTCTCTTTTACATTTTTTTTATTTGCATATTGTAGTGAATTATGCCATGGTATGTTTGTTTACTTCCTTGGCCCTTGAGTAGTTCTATTGCTTTCCTGTAGATGTAACGTGTCAATAGCCTCTTCTATAATATGGAAATGTGGAAGCTGCCGAGGAATACATGGTGTTTAAAAGAAGGCGTTAGACAATATTAATGACACGCACACACGCACGCAAGCACGCACGCACACACGCACACACACACACACACACACACACACACACACACACACACACACACACACACACACACACACACACACACACACACACACACACACACACACACTATATCTTATGTAGTATAAAATATGTATATTATGTTATATGTATACTATATATCTTTTAGCTAGCATGTGAAAAGTTATTGTTCAGCTAACCACTCCTAACGTTCACGTACTACGTAGCTCCATTACGCAAAAAGAGGTTTTTCACATTCCCCGCCGCGGCCACGGGTGCCGCAGGCTCGCTTTCTCAGGGTTACACATGCGTATATACCTAAAGAATATAGACTGCGTAATGGCCGCCGCAAAGCACAATCTTGGTGCATCACAAGGAAATTGCGTGCCTAGTAGATTCACATTTTACCGGCAGCAAGATTTTTCTTGGTATACCTTCACTTTCCGTCAATCTTTACTTAGTACGACGCAATAACCTTGGTAAAACAGCAAATAATACCCGTTACGCTATCCTCGGCTTGATATATTTGTGATTTTGTATAGTTATGTAACATTTTATTACCAGGCTCTAGCCTCATACTGCAATGACTGTTACCACACCTGGCTGCCATCCGTTTCTACAAAGCGTTTTAGTGATACAGTGAATCGCTTTGGGCATACAAGCGCGCGCAATGCCGGCGGTCAGCTATCGCTGGTATATTTTTGCACCTGTCGCTATGGTCTCTTGTACACTTCATCATCGAAGCAAGCGCTGTCGCCATGCCTTGCGTGACAAGCAGCGCTAAGTTGGAAGCGACTCTGGTACGAAGCGCAAACAGGACATGCAATCCCCGAACCGACGTGACGCAGCGCGAAATTAATCCTTTACGGGCATGGGACGCCAGAGTCACGCAAAAAAGAACGTGCGGGATAAAGCAAATACCGATCTCAAAGAAAGGAACAACGATCGGCGAATGAAATAAGCAAACTACCGTCGAAGATAAACAAGGGCTGCACGGCTGGCTCCAGTCTTATGGTGGGCACGTAGAGCTATATTGCGGCGGCTGTGGCCGACGCTGCACGCGAACGCATCCTCTCGCGAGCCGCCTTGTTTCTATCTAACCTTTATTTTTTTTTGCCGTAGGAAGAAAGGGAAAGAAAAAAAAGGGCCTCCTCCAAATAATGTGATGTCGCGCCGGGCATTTCTCATTTTCTGGCGTGTCGACGATAACAAAGGCGACAGAGGAAGGGAAGATAAAAGCACCGGTGGGGGAGTACAGAATATTGAATGACGTGTTTCAGCCCTCCCACGAGCCATATCCATCACGTCCATATTACAGCTTCGGGCCTCCTCTGCGCTGGCGCTCCCGTATAAACCCGCTCGTGAAGAGGAGTCTATTTGGGAAACCACGACAGGAAGATGGTGGTAAAGTCTTGTACCATACCCTCGGTTCCCCCGCTCATCGTCAAAAGAAAAGAAAAAGCGAAATAGTTTGGCAGGCATGAAGGATGGCAGCATATCCTTTCAGGCGTTGTATACGCAATTGAAGTTCATCCCAGAGAAAGAGCATCTCAGCAAAAACAGTTATAAATATACATTTTAAATAAGGGGCATATATATTAAAAAACTAATGGTTGTACTTGTGTAACAAGTTTCGAAACTCGGTGAAATTTGTTTGAGCAAAACGAGTTGGGAAACTGGAGCGCAGGGTGTTTTGTTTACTCAATCTGTCACTGCATCGCTGTGTAACGGATTGCGTTTATCATTTCTTTTCATTTTTCAGTATCACTATAAAAAATTTATACGCCTTGATGGGCTTATATTGTTAAGCAAAAGTTGTAAACTATGCTACGTACTTTTCGTTCCTTTTAAGCGGCATTTCAAATCTTAGCACGTCACGAATGGTGTGCGCGTCGTCAGCGTGACGTGAAATTCTCGCCAGAAAGACGGCTAGTTAAGATTTTTGATGAAGTGGAAGCAAGATAGATGATTATTGTTCGGGAAGAATAAGCGCCCCGAAAGGTATCAGATGTTTTTAGAATGCGTGAATATTTTTTCGTGTAGGGGATAGACGCTTAACGAGAGTATATGAATTCAACTTAGTAGAATTTTGGGACACCACTCATGTATAGGGAGCCACACTAAGCATGATTTATTGAGCCTGAGCGAGTCTGCGCAAAAAAACAACAACAAAAAACACAAAACAATGCTGTATTTATTGAGTAAGCCTGGGCGAACTGTCATTATTATCTTCTTGGTGAAATAATCCAGTAAATATCAGGCACAAATTTAGATTGATAAAGGACAGTGCTGCGTGGAGCAATGCTTTGTTCTGATATACCAAACCTGCACAGACTGTAGCGCGAAAAAATGCAATTGATAAAGGCGGTAGAGTCGTCCTTAAGTTACTGCTAGATGCCTTGGTTGCATACATTAAGTTAAAGTAGAGGTACGGCCTGTCGCAATTCGCGGTTGAGAGAGCTACCTGGGAAAAATTTTGACAGCGTTGATAAACAACTGACAGCTGACCGTTCGTTCATTAAAAAGAAAAGATTGTCATACTTTATTTACACTGAACTCGTTTGCGCCAAAACCAGGTAATAAAGCATATTAAATATTATAAAAAGTGAAACGTACATTTCCAGGCACGATCATTAGATAGAATGGTAGATTTCACTCTTGAAACGCAATGTTACGGCTAGTTCATTTACATCTCATTATTCGAAAGCAGTATGTTTGTATAGCGCATTCAAGAGCCGAAAGAAGCAGTGCGGGCTCAAAACAATTTTTTTTCACTTGCTCTGTTCGGAAGCTGTCAGCGTTATTCGTTTTTGTCTCAGAAAACTACAATGGTACAAGAGAGCCGGTCCAACGTTCTGAGAAGGACAGGTGCCGTACTCCAGCTTGTAAGCAAGAGAACTGAAGATATTTAACTTTCAAACTCAATCCTGTACGCATATGCAGACCAGCTAGGTCTGAATTCCTTCTGGTGGTTTTATACGTAGGACTTAGTGCCGTGCAAAAGAATTCAGTCATTTCGAGTGCTACTTATTATTCCAGATATATGTAGCCGACAGCCGCTATGAGTTCACAAGGACTTGAAGTCAATAGCTGTGAATGTCGCCTGCTGAATATTCTTCAGCCCCATCCTGATTCAGGAGGTTAATTTTTGTCCAAATGGCAGCTTTGAATCTTGGGCTATCTCAGCATCCCAGTTTGCGTCCACTAGGAATCCAATCTGTTACTCTTAATGACCAGCGGTCACCTTGCCTACGCGCCACATGGGTCGCCCGTCCCCATTTCTTCTTGATTTCGACTAGATTTCGACTTGATTTCGTTATGCAAAATGCTCATTCATATTTACATTTTGTTAGGATACAGTGTTGTTGAAGTGCTGTTTTTTGCCGCCATTTCATTAGGGTCTTCCTCTTGTATGTGCTAGAGACCTGTCGCCAGGGCTCTAGAGCTGTTATCATTGAATAATAATAATAATAATAATAATAATAATAATAATAATAATAATAATAATATAATAATAATAATAATAATAATAATAATAATAATAATAATAATAATAATAATAATAATAATAACAATAATAAACACAACAACAATAATAGTAATACATCGGGGGTTTTAGGTGCGAAAACCGCCATATGATTGGAAGCACGCCTTAGTGCGGGGTCCGGCAAGTTGGACCATCTGGTGATCTTTAACGTGCACTGACGATGCAGAAACACGGGCCTCTAGCATTTTGCCTCCATCAAAATGCAACTACCGCGGCCAAAATTGAGCCCCAGACTTTTGGGGAAGCAGCCCAGCACCGTAACCACTACTCCGCCGCGGCGGACTTTCATGGAATGAAGTAACCGATAAAAAATTTATTCTGCTAACTGGTGAAGTTGGAAATCTGAGCATTTTAAAGCTCATTCTAAATTCATGAGAACCATAGTCAGAAATACCTCTTTGAACACAGGTTGTAACTCTCGAATCCAATAATGTATATGCAGATCTTGTATTTTTAAGAGCCGCATCGATCTTTGACACGATTACTCCCAAGATAATTCAGCACCCAGCAAAAGATGCATGCAAGCAAGAAAGAACGTACCACGCGGGTGTTGTACTGTAATTCAAATACAGCAAGGTGTACTTGATTGGCAAAAAGCGAAAAAGAACGTCATTACGAAAAAAAAAGATAACAGGGGCGGGTTTACGGTCTCGACAAAACAAGATTCTGGAATACAATATACGAAACTTCGGGAGCGTTACTTGAGTGGAGTATCATTGGCTATTTTGGTAACTCAAAAGTAATCAGAAAGGGGCTACATCTCACAAGCGCCCATGTCGTTACCATTTCAAAGAAACATGTTTACGGGATAAGCTCACACGAAGAAGCCGCTGAACTTTTAGTCATTATTATCTCGTCGTTTAATGGCGCTCAGATATTTCAGGTAAGTTAAATTAGAGCTAATTAACGAAATACAAATGGAAAATTTTCAGGTAATCAGGCCCTATAAACATATGCATACATAGATTCAAACAAAAAAGTATATATATATATATATATATATATATATATATATATATATATATATATATATATATAGAGAGAGAGAGAGAGAGAGAGAGAGAGAGAGAGAGAGAGAACGGTCTAACTCGGGATTAGTGATCAATATACAGAACTTAAACACGTGAATGCCATTTCAAAGCCGCCCTGAAATTCGTTGCCCCGAGAAAAGGAGGTAAGGCACTAAATGGCATCGAGATAGCTGTACGTGTTGCAGATTAAAAAATAATTAAGCAGGGCCAGAAGTGAAGCACCGGAGTTTTACTTTTAACTAAACGCGCCAAGTGCGGACATGATATGCAAATTTGCTTTAAAATGCTATTTAATTTTTCTCCTTCAATCGATTAGACTTAGAGACGTCGTTAGGTTTTAATAAATGACCTAACGGCAAGAACACAGACAATGTGGGTCATGTTGTTTTCATTCTGAGCTCGTATAAAAGTGAATTCCGCAGAACTTTCACTACATGCCGCTGGCTCAGACATATTATTGATCCATGTAGAACGAATGTAATTCCTCCTGTGAGTACTAACGGTAAGGGTGGCGACAAACTCTATGGAGACTAACCACGAAGTCAATCGACCTAACGTCATAACGCTGCAAAAAGACGAGAGAACTTGCTCCCTGCTTTTTGTCACGGCATTTATTCATCAACAGAGTGATTATTAGAGACCGGATTTTAGGCAAATGGCTATTTTGTTCCTTGCGCTCCTATCGCACCATTTTGATATACGAGCATAAATTAGAGGTTAAGAAGGGCTTCTAAAGTGGCTTTATAGTGCCTATAAATGCCTGTTTTTGGCGTTCGTGCCTAAATGCTTACCAATGCCTATAAATGCCTATTTTCAGAATTGCCGCTAATATGAACACTATTTAGCCTCAAGTGTCTCCCCCAGTTGCAGTCTGAGACCGTTTTTCATGTTACCGCGCAACACTGACTGTTTGGAACTATGGGTATCAACCTAGTCCTCTAATTGAACCAACTTCCGGATACAACCGCTAGCAGCAGTGAAGCGGGACACGCCGGCGAGGATTCGCCGCCGCGCTGATATCGCGCGAGCGGTTGGCGAATGCGAATCCGCGGAGGGCCATCAGCGTAAAGGAGAGTAAAGAGAAAAAAAAGAAAGAAAAATTTGGTTTGCACGCAGGTTTTGGTTTGTTTGCAATTTACTTTTTAAGGTGTTCACTGCAGTAGGGTAGCCAGAATTTTTTGGGGGGGGTTAACCATACTCTATGTATGTTCGTACATCATGCGTTTGTATGTGTACGTGCATATATATATATACACATGCAAAACTGAAAAGTTTCGGGGGGGGAGTTGACCTCGCCCCCCCCCCCCCTAGAACTCTCCGCCTGACTACGCCAGTGATTCATTGCCAGGGGAGAAATTGGCTCTACGCGATGCGACACGGTCAACAGGGGGAATCCCTTTCTTCTGGTCTTTCAGCGACCTGGCTATCAGTCCCCGCTCTCACCTTCTCAGTCATGACGAAAAGACACCCAGGTAGTATGTTGATTCGACAGTGGCCACTTGACTCATCGTGAAGAACACGGGAGAGACCGTGTTCTGCGAACCGTTCGAGACAAACCAGAATCGCACGGTTATTTGTTTACCGTTGTCGCCTTTGTGCGATCTTAAGCAAAAAAATTTGTGTCTTCCTGTTGTAGATAGAGGTCGCGCACGTCTTCGTTTGAAATTATTTGCGTTGATGTGAAAGTTTATTATGCCTATATATATGATATTGGAGGCCAGAACGTAGTTTTGCCTTCCTATTTTTGGCGCCTAAAACGAAGTTTTTAATGCCTAAAAAAATCCGGCCTCTAGTGATTATACAACGCCAGTGGTATGGTAAAGGGAACTACACAGCAACTTTGGTAAATCACATGCCGACTCCAACTCGAGTTGTCAAGTTGCTTGTGCCCGTCATTTGTCCCATTGCGCTTTTTGTTATCCCAGAGAAAAGTCCAATGTTGTTCACTGCTCACAACAGGCGATTATTTTAGCATCAAATTTTATACAAAAGTAGCAAAAACTTGAAAGATGATCGCTAGCTGGGGGGAACAACAGCTAAAGAAGTGACGCATCTTATTACCGTCAGATAAAAAACTTGGTAGGTATCGTCTCTAATTTAAAAACATGATGTATGCACACAGTTGCCAGACATTTTATAGAAGAAGCAGGAGATACAGAAACAGCGAATAAGATATCAGAAATTTCTCAGCAACATTACCGTAATTCACCAGTAATAGTGATGTACCGGGCGATTAAAATTAAGCTTTATGGTTTTTTTTGAAAGGTCAGCACTAGGATGTACGTGAGCCGTACCTTTGCAGATAAGTGATGTATTCAAAGGGACACAAAGTGAGACAACAATTATCGCTGCCAGCCGCCCAATTAACTAAGATTAAGTAATACATATTTTAGAGGACTGCAATAAGAGGAGATGTTTGTATTGGAAAGTTCGAGGTAGTCGCGTTTCTGCAAACCCCAACTTGAAACAATTCGAGCACGTCCGTGCACTGAGACACCCCGCTGCAATGTGTCATTGCGGCTTCGCATAATTACGCATGCCAGGTGGTGAGGATTGGCCAAGTGCTCCTCCATGATGTGACGATTCTGTGCTGTTGCCAGCTGATGATAAAAGGGTTACCGTTATCATCTTTGCCTGTGCCTTCGAACCTTGTCACATTAAACGCCGCATGCAACTGCCGCGGCGCATCTGGGAGGAGCTTTGCGGCGCCGGAGGCGCCGTACTCACATCCTTGATGTTACGTGGGTTCAATCCACAACTGCGGCCTTGTTCCTTGATCCAGTTTAATTCATTTTTCCATGAAGGTACTTGGAAGCGCAAAAGACACGAAATACACAATAACTAGACAAGACGAGTGCTCACTTCAAACTAAAGTTTATTTCGTGCGTTTTGCGCTTCCAAGTACCCTCACGGATCAGTACAAGCTCGCCCAACTTTCTTTTCTTCAAAATCATTTTTCCATTATCTAACAACGAATACACTTCATTTAAAACTAAAATGGCCCATATGCTTTCGTAGATATCATCACATTTTTAGTTGTGTCAACCAAAAACGGGCATTTCGGTCAGTGCCTCTACATAGACACCTGTGAGCATAATAATATTTACTGTGCATCAATGTGGATTTCTAATTTGACCGCTACGCAATCGCCTTCTTCATCACTTGCATAATTATTGTGGTTTTCTATCACATCTTTATGAGAACAAATGTTACCAATTTGTAGTGTGTGTTCTTATTTCTAAAGGGATAAATTTCGTCGTACAATATGTATAGGCTGTATGAAGACATTATTCTGATGAGCAGGCCCTCATCTCCACAGAATTTGAAGACAATGCAATAATGAATATGCTCAGTCAGAATCCTTTTTTTTTTTATTAAAAATTATTCGCTCATCGTTCCCACTCCATCTTTTCTCTCGCGATATCTTTATGTACTTCATTTCTCACCCGCACAGTTTCTCTTTTCATATGTACCATAACCCCTCTTGGCACGTTCGCCTGAAAAGTCACTGACTTTTGATCAAAGTCTGTTACTTATCATATCACCCATCAGATACGTCTAGAAATTGCCCCTCAACTTTGTATTATCGCCGAAATTTTGCTGGTGATGCGCCCATATATCCCTTTCGCATATACCATACCTACTTTCCATCTTTCTTTCCCTTTCCCCCTCCCCTTAGTGTAGGGTAGCAAACCCGATGCTACAATTCTGGTTAACCTCCCTGCCTTTCTCTCGTTTTATTATCTCTCTACTTGTAGGACTTGCAGTACATTTTTGTAAGTTTTTTGTGTTTGCTACAATTTGCACCACCAGCTCTTTCTGGGCACTTTTAATTGCTCATTCTTGTTATATGATTGCGCTGGTAAGCCCTGTCCGGAATGCCATGGAGAAGTAAATGGTTTATTGTTTTTTTTTTGCATGTCGAATAATTTCGTTCATTTAAGGGAAAAGTGTTCCTTATTTTATTACGAACGCCACTTTCAATCGTGACATTTTACGCGTACTTGTGAAGGGAAGAAATATTACGTGAAATACCTGTATTTTTGTATTCCGGTCAGCGTCGATTCTCTTAAACGCAATGTGCTCTTTGCCCACATCGGAAACAACGACAAATGCTTTCCTACACCTTCGCGCCTCGCTCGGGCGTCGTTAAGTTGACGAATGAGGCACCCTTCGTGGCGGGAAAACAAAGGTCCTGCCGACTATTTACACAGTTCTCGCGTCTCCTCCGAAATGGACTAACGAACAAACAAAGCCCGCGCAGTCCAAACAAACTGACACGAGTTTCGATAAACAGCCTCCAGTTTACCAACGCTTTTTTTTTCTTGATGTTTGCGTGACAACTCCACACAAGACACTACAATACGTTGGCAGGTCGTACTTTGTGTTGGTCTACTCTACTGGCAAAGTAATTGTGGAACTCAAAGTGATTGATACATGTGCACTCTGAAAACAATATACCCATGGCTGTCAGCGCTACTGTACTGCCTTGTCGCGCTCAAACATTCGAAGTAAGTTTGAGTTCTACATCAAACGGTAATCAGTTTAAACCTTCATGATTCGCAAACAGTGTTCTTGTCAGAATGTCTATCTCATTAGAGTAGTTGTACAGTTGAATCATGTGAACGTTGTGGAATGGTAATAACGTAGGTGCGAGTACCTCGCGTCTTATGGCACAATGCGAAAATAATTAATAATGAAATTAGAACACACGCAAATTACTGGAAATATTGCGTTTGTTTTTATAGCGATATCTACGGCTTATATTATTTTTGGTGCAAACGCCTCCTTCTCTCGTTGGACTGGCTGTCTATTTCCTGACAGAATAATTCTACGCTTATTTAAGGCTGGCGTCTGCGACGTTTGTCATCGGCGTCGTATTCTTCAAAGTGGCTAGCCTCTATTATGCAGTAATAATCAGTCGAACAGACAATTCGACCAGGGAATTCATATATGACGCTAATTGTTGCGTATAACTGTGGTGTAATGATTGCGACGTAAATTCAAATTGATCGACGGGGTCGAAAAATAGCCCGTTCCGTCGCTGGGATTTGAACCCACAAACTTCGAGTTACTTGTCTCGAACTCTATTAATTGAGCTACTACGGAATGCCTATCCACTTCGTTGGGCATTTCTGTGCATGTATTCCTTGGGAGTGCTAGTCAGCGCCGCTCGTAGCCCAGCCAGCGAGTGTGGAACTCTTTTTCGCTGGAGGGCGTCACGGATGTTAAAGGCGAAGCATTTCTTAGTGAACCAAATGCACTTTTCTTCCACTTCAATTCATTTCAGTTAACGTCACACTTAGTATAACACGGTTAAACACAACGATTAGCGTACTGTATGCTTTACCTCGCCTAACTGTCTGTTGCTTTACCTCGCCTAACTGTCTAGGTTGTGTCGAACGTAATGTCACGCGAGCTCTTTTGTGCATTTCTATGTGACCCGTTTGTTACGCGCAGTACAACCACTGCCTTTCGTGATCCGCGCACGAATGTAAGGGAACCTTCTAGATTATTTCAGAATCTTGTAATAGGCTTGAGTGCCAAAACACGAACAGTTGAATTTATTCTGGAACTAGCACGGCCACCAGCAATAAGACTCAAAAGTTTGATGCCGCATGTATAAATGCCGACGCGTCTAAACTACAGATCAGATTATTGACGACCGACGCTGTGTTCGCCGCTATCAGTGTAAGCGTGTATCGCTTGTAGTTTGACTTCTCGTTTACCGGGCACAGGTTTGCTCAAATAAAAAGTTTCGTCTTGAACCCCCTGACTGCTGCCTTCTCCGATTGCTGCCTTTTCCGACTGCTGCCTTCTCCAACGTCACGACCACTTGACAATATAAACGAGCCTCTCTGAAAAATTCCCTTTCTTTCGTTTAGTCGTTGCTATGGCTTATGAAGGAAAAGTCACAGTTTCGCAGCAAGCACCAAGCAACGAATGCGATAGAAATAAATTCGAATGTTATATAAAATACGGTTAGCTGCTACAACATGGCGCATCCAACCTAGCGTATTTCAACAAAACGCCAGTATAAGGAAACACGACCGCGGCAGCGTGCGAAGCCACCTTTGTGCTGTGTGCCACTTTATCGCTAACGAAGAATCTCGGGGAATGGTCGAGTGCTGATAACAAGAGACTGGACCAAGGAATCAGAGCATCCATTGCTTTACAGATAAGCCTACTAATTTGCTTGTCTTTTTCAAAGAATGTCTTTGTGCCACCTGTTGTCTTCCCAATCAGTTTCGTTTAGAGTCATTTCAGCATTCGTAGCGTTTACTTGAGGGCTAGTTGGTACATGTTAAAAAAAAACACCGAAAAGACTGGACACAAAAGAAGGAACACACCACAAGCACATAGCACAATGGAGCAGGCACGTAGCCATGAATTGTTTTTCGGAGGGGGGTGGGGGGCAAGGCCTAATTGTTCGAAAGAAAGTCTTTCCATGGCAAAAAGAAAACAAAAACGTTGCCCGGGAATATAGAAGGCTTTAAGAATTTCGAAGGGGGAGAAGCCTGCCCCCCCCCCCTGCCTACGTGCCTGCAATGGAGCGTTCGTAGATTCTGTTACACCTTGTCTGGTGACGCATAACCTGTGCTAGATTTTGTTTTTTAATCGTACGCCCCAGGAGCAGGCTAAAAAAGTTTCTCTCAGGTGTACAGTGCTCGGCGATTGAAACGCGATAATCGGAGCGCGTGGCTGCCGGCAGTGAGGGCGAGAGCATTCGTGACGCATGGCGACTGCAATTACTAAAGAGTCGTTCAGTCTGTGGTCCTCGGTGGTGCCGGCGGAGCGCTGGAATCCTTCCTAACGCACGTCCGCCAGCTCTAGCCGCTTCGCGGCGTCGTCACCTGAGCACACTGTTCCGAAGCCATGGCGACTAGCGTTCCGTCGGTACCACCAGGAACAACCGACTGGATGGCTCTCTACATGATGCTGCCACCATGCACCACGGACGCTCTCGCCCACACCGCCAGAAGCCACGCGCTTCGAGCATCGCCTTTCAGTCGCTGACCACTGTACATGCCCACCATTTTCTGAGCTGGTCTCTATCATCGTCAACTCTGCAACTTGTAAACATAAAGGTCTACATGCCAAGTCATCTTTGCATTCACCTTGATATGAAACACTTTTTCTTGCTGAATGCAGTGTATTGCGGCATAATGGTTATGAGTATCCATGTTCAGAACATTGCAATGTTGATATGCACTCTTGAATAAGGCTCCACTCTTCGTTTTCTTTTTTTCCTTCTTTTTATCCCGCATTCCCTTCCCCACTGCAGGGTAGCAAACCGGCCGTGCCTCTGGTTGACGTCCCCGCCTTTGCTATTCCTCGTCTCTCTTTCTCTCGTATTTTCTGCACTTTTTTGTTTACTTTGCGTCTGTATAGTGATCGAACCGACAACACAAGGAAAACACTAAACATCAGACAAAGTCGGAAGTTTAGAGCTTCCGTTTTCCTTTCAGAAACACGGTTTGCAAACTGAAAAGGCAGCTTCTTTTCTAACGAACCTGGTCTTTTGGGGCTCTTGGGCTTTTGGGGCAAGTTTGTTACATCTAAAGTGATCAAACTGCTGGATGATATACGGATAAGAGAGACGCACAGGAGGGGCGCTAACTTTCAAGTGAATGTTTATTTCCATAAACAGCGGTACTTATAGACACGCGCGCATATAAAGGCTTCAACGACCGCCCATTAAAAACAGCAGCGCCCAGAGACTCGAATTGATTTGCAGTCACAGCAACAAAATTTGAAATTTAGCGCCCGTTCCGTGTACCTGTGTTGTACGTGTCTCCCAGCGATATGATGATTTGAAGTATTTGAATTCGCACCGTCTCAGTTTGAATGGCAGAGTATACTGCTTTAGTGTCTACAGTATACTTTAGATGTTAATACTGGGGCGAATTGTGACAGCAGCGGTCATGGGAAAGTAGCTAATGTTTTCATCCCGCTCGAGCCTATGGTGCCCGATGAGTGCTGCTTTCTCTGTGCGCCGGCGTTTTTCATCTTCATTACAACGTATAATATATGCCGTTAAGGCTCCTTAGTCACGCAGTATACATAAGTAAAGGATTAGCTTATGGAAGTTGCTAGTTGTCGCACCTGTCATTACCCTACAGATAGTGCACGGCAGGCGGCTGAAAAACGAGCGCGGCTCCATGATAATCGTTCCAATCACTGCAATTTAACCAGTTCTGGTAACCGATGTAAGGTAATTCACGAACGAGAGACCTTGACGGGTGGCCTTATTATAAGCTCCAATGTATTATGGCGATTGTTACCAGTCTCGTCCAAGGTGCAATTTATGCGTGAAAAATCTAGAGGTCCTGTTTTCTTTTCTGTAGTCAAACGCTTGAACAGACGACGACATATGTGTGGCGTGCTAAGTCAGTAATGACGCGAAGCCACAATAACAAGTATATTTCGCTGAAAAGAAGGCCGCGGCTGACATTCCAGTCGGGGTGATACCTCGCCAGACGTGACTGCCCGAAACCTCTCGGCACGGGCAGCTCGCGAACCTAACCTGGTTTTTCAGGCCTGCTGCCGTTCTCTTCATCGTCGGCGATGCTGCTCAAACGTAAGCGTTTTGCTTGAATTGTCCGAGTTGGTATTAGGTAGTAATACCAAGTAGGTATTATTACCAACGATATAGGTATTATCTCTAGTGAAACTTCTTCGGCTTTTCATGTCTTTAAATGGCTATAAAACTGATGATACTCGAGACTTTAGAGCGTAGACATGGAAATATAATTCGTAGTATTTGGTCTTGCGAGCCTGACGCGTTAACTTTTGCCTTCCCTCTATGACACAAAGCTTAAAACTGAGCGGGTGCTTCCTTAAGCAGGCACAAAGTAAGCTACACCAGGAGGATTTATTCTGCTTGGGCACACAATCGGAACAGCCTGTCCGTGTAATCAAAAAAAATAATGAATGTATAGCTCAGAGCGTCACTTAATCTTGTTTAGTTCATTGTGCTAAGCAGGGGTAAGTGACACACTCAAGAATACGCGCA
The DNA here is from genome assembly GCF_013339695.2 of Rhipicephalus sanguineus. Lineage (NCBI taxonomy): Eukaryota > Metazoa > Arthropoda > Arachnida > Ixodida > Ixodidae > Rhipicephalus > Rhipicephalus sanguineus. The sequence goes on along the minus strand of NC_051180.1, from coordinate 120,923,341 downwards.
TTATTGGATGACATGAGTTTTGGGTTCTGAAGTAAAAATCTCTGACTATGTCTTTTAGATCTACCGCTTTGTTTCTTATTTGTATCGGTATTTGACAGCATGACTTCGTGCGCCTCGCCATGCTTTACAGTGAGGCGGTCTCTCACCACCCTTTGCAGTGGGGCAGCTTTACTGTGCGAAACCGATGCGAAAGCGAGCACGCGCCTTGTGTCCGTCGCCACTCACCTGCCAAAAGAAGCACCACGAGCGGGAACAGAAGACACAGCTGGTACTTCATTGCCCGGCAATGTTTCCAGAGGGGCGGGACTATCCCTCCAAGCACACGATGAACAGTGTCAATGCCATTGCCCTGTCCAAAACATGTGCGCGCATGTTTTGTATCTCATCCGATGCGCTGGCGCTGAGTTCGCACTGTTGTCAGACGTATCTTCCGGATCACCGAAGGGGGGCGATATATTTTTTGTCAGACGCAGAATCACGCGATGTCACCAGCGGAGGAATGTCACCAGCGTCGAATCAACAACCCATCACGAACCGAAGAGGGCGGCAGTGGCGCTCGTCACCGTTCGTCCTAGAGACCGAACTCCGGCCGAATGAGATGAAAGAAACGGGCGACGCATCTTCGACCGCAGTCTGGCGCACACTCGCGTTTGCCAGCCGTTCGGCGCTTCTTTTCAGAGCGGGTGAGGGGGCACGCGGTCTCGCGAGCGGTGCGTGACGTCACAGGCCCGTCGACAGGGCCCAGGTGCCCCCTCGCGGTCCGCCTCCGAGCGCGAACCCGGCGCGACGCTTGCGGTTCCTCTCGGTCCCGCCAAGCGATTTCGCGGGTTGGAGGGACAAACTAGCGCCGTTCAATACGTCGTGCGCGACGACAGCCCGGCTTAGCGCTCTGCGGCGAAAGTACGCTTTGTGCCGCCCGGAGCAACTTATTTTCAGGTCTCCGTTCCGAGTTGTTACGAGGGAGGACTATTGATTACGTCATGCTGAAGGTTAACTGTCCGCGTACATTTTTGGGTGTATGAACATTGAATGCACTTTTCTAGTATCCAAGTTGGGTACTGCTGCCTTCAATCTCGATATTGCTAACAGAGGTTGGCTTTTGTAATTTTTGTGTTCATTCAAGTATCCAAGAACTGTCAAAACTATGAAAAGCAATTAGGCTCGTAGGTTTGAACATGTACCATAGCGACTGTAAAACCCGTCGGACCTAATATGCTGCACAAAGTACACGGGTCGTGGCAAATCATGTCCATTGAAACTGAAATAAATGTGCGCAGCGGAAGCAAGACACGTGTAAGTAGACAGGAGTAGACAGGTCGTCCTGTCTACTTCTTTTACTTGTGATCTGTCCCCTGCGCAGTTTCATTTCCGTGTCAATGTCTCACCAACTAGCCCTCCAGCGCACTTTACTTCATGTTCATTTGTCGCTCAAACAGTTGTCTCTCGTCGCGGTACGCGGTGCTTTCAAGTAATATGTGCTCCACTGTCTCCATGCTGCCGCACTTATCACAGTGGGGACTAGTTGTAAGCCCTATGCGGTTCAAATAACTGCTCGTGTATGCGACGTTCAGTCGAAGACGATGACACAGTGTCTCTAGGTGGCGCTATTTAATTGCCTATTTCAAAATGACGTTTAATGATTGACTATTTCCTATAGACAAGCATTAACTTATCTGACATCCTAATTCTAAATATTTGTATAAGGTTCACTTGCAGATTTATTATTAGTTTATATTCTCTATTTTTATTGTTATTTTTCTCGCTTTTCAGGAATTTTCAATCCAATAACCCATTCTTATACAGAGTTGCACGCCAGCGGTTATATGGACGCCAGCAAAATCTCTCTTGTTCCAGTAAAGTCTCTCTCTCTCTCTCTGTGTAACATGTAGCACAATACTGCGAAATAGAGCAGCAAAAATATGCAATTTATGTGTTTGAAAGCAAACACGGATTCCTCGAAATGAAACACACGCGTGCTTCGAAAACCAGTCAGAACACTTGTACTTGCATTTCCATATATACTTTCACTTTTACCGTCTTCATTCACAACTTTCTAGAGCATGAGGTAAAAACACTTTTTTTCGTTTTTCTTTTCGTACGAATACATCTGCGTATTAAAGCAGAACTGTGTGCTTCATTGATGATACTTTTCTTTGGCATACTACGATGAACGCGCCTAGAGCATTATTTTCACCTATAGTTACAGCAGCACACACATCCTCGGGAAAAATTCAACCGTTCGTTAATACGACGCAACGTCGACAAATACAGCGCATCCCCGGAAAAAGATATAACAAACTCGCAGTTTGCCGTTTCCAGAATGAGTACTCTTGTAATCGTAATCAATCAATCAATCAATCAATCAATCAATCAATCAATCAATCAATCAATCAATCAATCAATCAATCAATCAATCAATCAATCAATCAATCAATCAATCAATCAATCAATCAATCAATCAATCAATCAATCGTATCATTTCGAAGATGGTTATATCAAATTCAGACAGCGTGAATGCTCTCGCGGGCAGTATGCTTTGATATTTCGTCTGTAGATTAGTGTCTTTAATTTTGATCTTTCATAAGTACTTGCATTGGTATGCCAGACTTAAAACTTTGCGCTATAGTTTTAGCAACTGAAACAGATACACTGACATGCTAGCCAGATGCGACTTACAGGGTTTTAGATGAGGTAGGCCAGTTGAGATGTGATGTACGAGTTTGATCTTTTATTTTTCCTTTATCTGCTCAAGCGTTACCCGTTTCGTCTAAGGAAGCCGTGGGAGACTACGACATTGTCTTTGGTATAGACACTCGGGAAGCTCTGGCGTGGGTGGAACAAACGATCCCTGCGAAGCATAGGAAGGGATTAACGAGCACCAGCTGCAGAGGAACTCAGCCGTCCTATCTTCTAAGAAGCGCTGCTCCTAGGGGCTTAGTGCTTTCAAGTGAAGTAGAGAAGCTGGCTCGAAGGAGCGTCCGTATAATCCCTCTCCTAATCCATTAGTAATGCAGACCTTGTAAATAGCCCCAGAAATAGCTATTCTCCAAGCTTAAGTAATGCGTTGACGAAGGATTTGTGCTTGTGTATTTAAGTTTATTTCTGTGCGAAGCGAAAAATGAACGAAGTCTAGGAGGAAGGAGCACACAGATTTGCTCGCAGCTCAGATAAAATATTGAAAACAAAGATACACGGGCGCATACATAATGTAGTGCGCGCAATCTCAAGCTCATGTTTAAATATTTTCTGAGAAACGCCGAGGTTATTCAATGCTTGACATTTTGGCACTTAATTGAAGTAGTTAGCTTGCTCTTAATTAGTTGTTATAATTATGAAAGTGTCAAAAGTGGAAGGAGGGTGGTGGGGCAGTATTGAGGGTAAAAGAATAGTGATGGAGGTCAAAGTGAGGTATTGCTTTGATGACACGCAAGGCATTTTGACGTTTCCCACTAATGAGGAAAAGTTTGCGTAGAAAATGAACACCCACCAAATAACTGCTTACTCGAACATATTTAATAGCAGCCGGCATCATAATCTCACTCACAAATGTTGTGGATCACAGGGCTGCTTCACAGCTCTGCGAGTTTCCTTGGTGTTCATAATCAATAAATTTTGCGATGTCTCGGGGCGCCACGAGAAGAAATACGTTTGTTGTCACCGACGTGCGGCTCGATATAATGGCGGAGCAGCTTGCTTCTCCGCTGAGATTTTGATGGCGCTCTTACTTCGTGTGGGCGGGTAGGCAGTCCGATGGTTCTTGCTTAGATGAAGAACCAATTTTGAATATTCGCGCCTCTATAAGCAGTCGAAATATGCTTTAACAAAAGGGGCTTGGGGAAGAGAACAAAATATAAGCTTTGAATGACCAAGTGAGAGAGCTCTTGAAGACCGGCGAGGTTTGCTTGTCGGCATGTCGAGCCCGAAATTCCCGAAGAACACGGTACCAAGTGCATAGGACACGCAAGACGCAACACATCAATTAACAGAGTAACGTACTCCAATGACACATAGCGGAGTAAAAGAAAGTCCAAAAGTTCTTTTTATTACGTGAGGCGCGCGTAAGAACGTCCATTAGAGCAAATTGTAAATGTTATAAGGCCACATACTTAGGCTCTTGTTTTTATATCATGTAGCCAGCAAGCTCAGATCAAGTGGGCTCTGTAACACAGATGTCGGACACAACATACAGCTAGCTACACCATTGTGATGATTCAGTTTTGGTTTGGCCGCGTTAGAATCTAAAAGAGCTGTGTGAAGAAAGAGAAAGACGAAGTTGTGCGGGGAGGCCGTCGCCGCGTTCTATATGAGTAGAAAAAAACTTGTATCAATATACTGCACGTATGTTCGTCCAATGCTTGAATTCGGGTGCATCTTACACATTGGGGTTGCTGCTTACAAGCTTCATCCCTTTGTAGTTCTCGAGAAACAAGCTTTGGGATTATGCTTAAGTTTTCGTAAATTTGTTGCAATAAAAGTCTTGTATATGGAAGCTAGACTCCCCTCACTTGCTACCCGGTTTAAATTGTTAGCAGTACAGTCATTTCTAAGGCTGTATGAATATCGCGTTAGGCGTTGCAAGACAGGTTTTTATTGCACGTCCTGACTTGTATTTTGGATTATGTTGGCCGCGATTTCATACGCCTCAAATTTTAGTTATTGAAAGCTTTCTTGATAAAATAAACGTTCAAGTTAATGACCTGTGTATAATCAGTAATAGTTACAACTCTATTAAAATACAGTTTGATGATATTTTTCCGAATAATGCAAAACTATTGTCATACCGCTTATTAAAGGCTATATTAAGCGATTACCTGGGACATATGCCAATTAAGACAATGCTGGCGACGGATGCTTCCCAAAGTGAAGAAAAATGTGGAATTGGGATTTTCTCTGCTACTCTAGACTGGTCGTTTTCCCTTCGTCTTCCAGATTTTGTGCCCATCTTTGTAGCCGAATTTTTAGCTATCAGTCTAGCTCTACGTAAATTATAAGCATCAATAAGATCCGCAAAAATTTTGACGGACTCACTATCAGTATGTTCCTCCTTCACTGCAAATGAGGACTCGTACGTTTTGAATGCTTTCAAATCATTAGTTCCACTGCACATAAATTTCATCAAGTTAGTGTGGGTTCCTGGGCATAAGGGCCTATTTATGAATGAAATGGCAGATACGCTAGCTAGGACATCATTGAATGGCCCGGTAATTCAGGTATTGCCCGCATCCAACTTCATTACAGGTGCTAGATTGAGGAGGAAAATGATGTTAGAGAAATTTTCCGCACCGTCATTAACGACCATATTACAATTCAAGCATTTAAATCATCAGTGGAATAGGAAAATATGTCAATCACGAGCAACAGAAGTCGCAGTCACAAGACTACGCTGTCAGACTCCCTATCAAAATTTTTATCTACAGATAGCTGGTCTGGCAGCTTCGCCTAATTGTTTTTTTTTTTTTTTGCGGAAGACGTGAGAGGGCGCAGCACTATCTCATTCCCTGCAAGAGGTACTCTACCTTGCGCAAAAATACCTTAGGCGTCGTTTTCCGTCTGCTTAGATTGGAATTAAATGAACAAAATGTACTGTCACACTGCCGCCGGGACTGTACAAGAAGTAGCCATCACGAGCACCTGCGACGTGCCATCTTGCAAGGACGAGACAACCAGGTCATCATACTGCCCGGCGCCTGTGTTCGCCACAACGGCATGATTGACGACGTCTCGAGTACGTGGCTGCTTGCAAGTTCGGCACGACCAATTCATCGTGCTGCCCGGCGCCTGTGTTGGTCGCAGCGGTACGAGTGAGTGGTCATCGACTTCATAAGCATTGGCTCACGAGCTTGCGGTGCTGTGCATAAACATTTACGTGGAAGATCATGTGTGGTATTTCACCAAGGCTGACGGTTACGTCGTTAGCGCGACGTCCCGTTTATGTGAACTGTGTCAGTTGTCTATGTAATTCAATTGGGATCCGTGCGAAATGATAAAGTAATTTTCTATGTCTGCCGTCTTGGCTCTGCGCGTCTGAGTTCATGGGCCCACGAGCCTTCACAACTTTGACTGTGACATAAGATAGACTGATTAAAGCCTACTACATTCATGCTGACACACTGCAGTGACGGTGGAAAACGGTCGGTGAGCGTTTAACGGTGTGAACGTCCATTTGCGGGGCAAGTCCGGGGCTACAAATTCAAGTAGGTTTCAAAGCACAACAGTGGACACAACAGGCGTTGATCGTTACGCAAATGTGGGTCCGCTATATAGCCAATAGTTATGCAGTTTGTAATCACTTGAGCTCACTGGCATTCTATCGTAGGAAACATCGTTCACTTCACGCGCGGTTTGGATTAGACAAAGCTCTTTTGAACATAATTAGCTAAATATTAATGAATTTTGAAATACGCAGACGCCTTTTGTACATGGAGAAAAATTTAGAACAGAGCGGATGTGTAAAGGATAAAGCAATGAATGTGTTGTAATGAATATTCATTTTCACTCCCTCTCTTTACTAAATAAGCATAGGTTATGTCATAACTGAATTAGCCATAATGAAATAAGGAGTAAACCTTGTTTACAAGTTTTGCAAGATGGATTTCTGTCTCGACAGGTACGTTTGCAAATGAAAAAAAAAAAAAACTGGCGCTATATCAAAGCGTCATACGAATATTATAAATGTAGTGCAAATATCTACTTCTCAATGTAGAGATTTATATGTAAATAAGCCGCTCATTTCTTGTCATCCAAGTTCCAAAGGCTTTTTCCAAACCTTATATTTCTCCGCGATTCTCCCCAATCAAATGAAGCGCTGCCAAAGCCAACCTGCACTGCCTGACTTGTGGTTTCTCTGCGGGCCACCATTGCCAAACGGCCCACTGACGTATGGCTAATTTCCAACTCCAACAAAACCTCTGATAACGCACAGAACTGCATCTGTGAACGTTAACGCTGGCCCCTTTCAGAATTTGAAGCACCACCTCTTATTTATTCAGAAACCAATGTTCTCTGTGTTTGATTATTAGTGCATTCGCTTCGAGTTTCTTCTGGGATTATCTTGGGGATGTTCATGCCAGTATTTCTAGCTGCGCATACGATGTGACTATATGAACTATTAGATGTTGTGACATCGCATCACTTCTAATTAGCAAACATTATTGCTAATTTCTCTGCGCTAAAATTGAGCCCTAAATATGTGACTTGATTGCGACGCCTATTTAACTCTCTGCACGCCGCCAAGTGGCCCACGCACATGGCATTTGATATCGCTAGTGCGCCACTGAATGCTAATGCAGAGGCGTGTATAGCTGCTGTGCTGAAGTGTGTAGAGCTGTTTTGCTTAAACCATAGGTGTGCGCGGGGGGGGGAGGGGGAGGGGGGGCCAGGGGGGCGGCCGCCCTCTCTAGTCATCTAAGAGGGGGGGGGGGGCGAAAATTATGCCCCTTATACATTACCTAATAGGGAGGGGGGCGCTGCGATGAACCTTCGCCCGCCTTCGCCCCCCACCCCCTGAAGGGGAACCCTGGTCACTGCCATGGCTTAAACAATACAAGTTACAGGTGTTTGATACCACTCAGCAGCTATTCTAAATGAAATATTTCTCCTTGGACTGATTAGGTAGCTTCTCTATACAGCGGTGTCTCTGACGTAATAAAGCTCAAGTTATGTGTTCAGCCAAAATATCACCGCTGTGCTCGTTGAAAGCAAAGTACGAGAAATTCATACGCAATGCAAAACCTTAATATCCTAATGTCGGTGTTTCGTTGTTCATCCAAAACTGCTCCAATTTTAATACACCGCATTGCACTCAGTAATCATTATTGAGCAAGCAACCCGCACGTTCGCTTCATTTCATGTCATGAATAGAGTTAGCGGAGCAGAGCGCGCATCCGTCGTTGTTTTTTTACTTCTCTTACCTGGCGTTCTTTTTTGCTGCATATAGCCTTACAGAGGGTGGGAAGCTTCCTACTCGGTGCAACTTTCCTTAGCATTTCTCTCTTCTTTCACGATGCATAGGCGGCATTTCTCGTAAAAATGCATTTTCTTCCGCTAAAGTTTGTAGCTCTGCTACTGATTGAGAGTTTTTTTTTTTAGTTCTGCCTGTGTCCTCTTTTATCCAGTCAGCACACCAATACACCTCATAAGGACCATGCTAGATTGTCTCGTTGGAACGTGAGATACAAAATAAGAGCAATACGTACATTTCCAAATTAAAGCGCTACTAGTTGGGTTCTTCATTGAAACGTGTGTTTCTGCTTGCTAAAGAAATCAGAGCTGTCTTGTTTAAACGCAGAGATGTTGAAATCACCGAGCAAACCAACGAAATGCCCTCGTCAAAGGATTCCTAGGTAGGATTATTTTTTAGATTTTGTGTCATTCCAACTTTATTGAGACGGGCTGTTGATGAGCTGGCATTAACGTTCTTCAGTGTTTCCTCGCAAATCCATTAGAGTGACTTGCACAATCAGCCAATTATTCAAATATCCCAGCAGAACCGCTGCAGCAAAGACGCGATATCGTGTATATATGATGCATGTCCTGTATTAGTATATGCTGAGGTGCATTCATTGGAAGACCATACCGTATTTTTCACAAGGCCTAGAGAAAAGGTTCTTTGGATTTAAGCATTTAAACGTTTTTTTTTTATATTTTCATGCTTAAGGTCTATACCGTCGTCAAGCGTATTCTCTATATGTCAGTAATGCTACAGTGTTTACGATGACGGGGAATCTGGCGTTCGTATGAAAACCGTTTTGTCGAAAGAAAGCACTGCGTCGTAAACCCACTTCCATCTTTAGAAACAAGGAGCAGATCCCATTCCTTGTCATTAAAGAGTTGTAAGGAGGCCCACATCAAAGCGGACGTTTGTACACGTCGACTGAGTTGGGAAATTCAAAGACTTCGCGGAAATTCAAAGCGGAGCTAGCTTAAAACTAATGAGCCTCTTAGGACATAACACGAAATATAAAGAAACGGGATAGGTTGTCAAAGCAGCAGCGTCCGCATGTTCGCTAATGAGCTGAAAGCGTCTTTCCCCGCAGAAATCTGACCATGTATTCCTTGAAGGAGCCCATCCGTGGAAAATGCTGCTAAGTTTGTTTATAGAGTGTTCAAGTGAAGCGACGTGCTTTTTTTGCCCATTAACTCTTTTGGCACGTAAGCGAGTCGTGAAATAATGTTTACTAGGACGCGACCTGAAAAGTGGCAGCTCACGCGTCCGTCAAAGGGCGTCACGCCCAGTGCAATGCGGCGATGAACGAATGCAGCCGTCCATGAACGAAATAACACTTTGAAGTAATTTAGCAGCGGTGCGCCAGCTTGCGTCTATGCCATATTTGGCCGGTTTCGCGCGCTTATTTACAGGACGGTTGAGTTCTAGTCAGATATATTTGAAACCACCACGTCTCGGAAAACAAACGACCAGGAAGATTTCAGCACAAAGTAAGCGCTTAATCACGAGATTATTTGGCGTGACATACAAATTAAAACTGATAATTTCGCGATTAAAGCAACAATGAAAAATTTGGAAACCGAAAGCTAGGTAAATAACACTTAGTATTGAGAATAATGCTTGTTGTAAGTGCACACGAATGCCGCTAATATGCAGCAGGCACAAGTTTCCTAGTGCACATGTTTTTTTTTTTCTTTAGTCTTGGGCCGAGTTACCTTGGACACAAGGTATAAACGGGTTGTCTGAAATAAAATATGTATATGAATCATACACTCTCAGATAAATAAAGCTGCTCACTTCCCAAAGTGTCACAGTGGTTGGAAAGGCATGCTAGAGGAACGATGCTCGAAAAATAAATGTATCATTGATTTTGAAACATGACCGAGATGTTCATATATGAAATGTTGTGCATGCGAATCGGACCAGTGGTGACTGCAGAATTTCAATTACCTAAACTTTGTGTGGTTTGGAAAAAAAGGGGGGGGATTTCTTGTGCCTTTGTTGGCAAATCGACGTTTAATCGTGATAGCAGACACACAATGCCTCCACTTCGTATCTAGTTTCTTGCCGTCCATGTAGAGAAGTAACCTCTCAAATATTACATTACTCAGAATGTAGCAATCAAGAACTAAATAATAGCTAAGCAGCACCTCTTAACTCTTTCGTTACCACGCCTATTCAAATCGATCACCGGTGATCGATGAAAAAAGCTGCCGATTTCGACGCGTTAAAAATTTTTCCCGTGCATGCTGCAGCATCTCGCGTTTAGTTCTGGGACTGCTCTTCTACAATCCGTTTAAATTTTCCCGCTCTGACGACGTTGCGATTTTTGACGGAGTTTTTCGCGAACGAATGCGCATGTGTTACTGGAAAAGGGGGCGTGGCTGCCACACTAGGGAAAAAAATGCGCAGCTCATGTTTGTGCTCCGTTATTATCAACATTTTGGTATCAAACGATTCCTAAGAAGCCAATTATCAAATTGTGTCGTCAGTTTTACGAGGTAATAAATTTTGGCTGTGATAATTACATGAAAACGACACCTGCTACTCACTAGCGAGCTTTGCTTCCGAGTTTGCGCAATATTATTCAAATACAGCTCGTTTCTGAAGGTCCGTCGCGTCTCTAACGTGTTGATATGGCCTTTTTAGCCAGTTTGCAGCAGTTTTGGTTTCGTTTCTCTTTATCTATGCGAGAGGGGCGCATCGGGCGTTAGCGTCGGCGCGCGCGGCAATCTCTCGGCCGCTCCCATGGCGTCGTCAACCCGCGGGGCTGCGTCGCGGGAAAAACGTTCCGCTCGAAAGCGTGCTTAACCCGCTCACGAATTTAGTGAAGCTGAGTCGAGCTATGAGTCCGAAGACGACACCAGCTCATCTTCAAGCGCTGACAGCGACGATGCTTCGAGCCAGCCCGGGCCATCCTCAGCTGTGTACCTGTAAGTTTCGTTTTCGGCCTTGAGCGGTCTCGTCCGTCGGAAGCGCTTATCTGCCGATCTCGGTGCACGACCTTTGAGATGCCCTGGTTATCTGCAGGATACGCACAGCGCTTGGACAGGATGTGCTGCCGCCGGCAGCCAGGAAGCTTCAATTTTCACCAAGAAGGCCGCCCGGCGCGCATCTCGGCCCGGCACACCGGAGCAGCGCAAAACGTTTCACGACGGCGCGCGATTTTTTTTTTCTTGTTTTCAGGGAAACTCTTCAGAGAAACTCAAGAGAAACTCTATTTTGACCAGCTATCCTTCCGGTTGGAGCTCGCTCAACAGCTTCTCGAGGTGGATGCGGATGATGTTCCACGAGTGGAGCCTCCGCCAAAAAAAGTGCAGCACCACCACAAAAAGATGCCGAAAAAGAAAAACTGCCGCAAGTGCTATGAGGAACGAAAAGTTGAAAAAAAAATTGAACGTTCTTTGTGAAACCTGTGGCGTCCACCTGTGCTTCACGAAAACCAGAAACTGCTTCACCGCATGGCACGAGCGGTGAAGCAGTTTTCGGTCTGCAGTATTTTAGATCTGCGTGAAAAATGGCTTTATGCAGATTGTTTATTTTTCTTTTACAATATTCCTAGATCATTTTCCTTCAAAATGTATATTTTGAATTTTGTTTGTTCGTAATATTTTTGTAGATATTGTGTTTTGTTTGTACTGTTTTTCTCAAGTTCCTGCAAAAGTGGTAGATTTCAGATTTTTTATAAGTTTTCTAACATCTTTTTTGTTTTGAAACTTGTGTTATCTATAAAGAGCAATTCATTATGCACAATTTGGTGTGCTGCTATGTTACCTAGAGCATTATTTATACTAGCAATAAATTTCTTCCTCAGACCTATAAAAAATGGCCATTTTCATGCGGTAACGAAAGAGTTAAGGCGGAGCAAAAGCCAAGAGTACCCTCTGCCTTAGAGTCATACCGATACCCGCCATTGAAAGAAAACGAGGCGTCAATTAAGTGTTTGAGTGATGACGTATGCGAGAGATTACACAGCATGACTCGAACACCGGCATCCGGAGAATCAAATAAATGGCGGTCTTTGCAGTCACTGCTCAACTTTCTCATCGATTAGTATTTAAAATCAGGTTAGCCAGGCAAAGTGGGCCCGCACACGAGAGCATCAACGTTCAATAAAAAATGTGAATATATTAGTATAACGGAGGCTTATCATAAGTTACCATAATGTAGAGAGAGTTCTTGTTGTTTTCGCGGAACCTTTTTTCGGAAGCCTGTGCGGCCAACTTTCTCATCATGAGTGTGAACGCGTTAGAGTATAAATGTAGAGTGTTAACTGGTCAAAGATGCGATTAGATACGAGCTGCGGTTCACTGCCTGCATCCTCTCGATATTCGTTCCATCACCATCATTTACACCTGCTGCTTCTTTGAAGTGTAAATGTGTGAGGGCCCACGTGCGGTACGCACCGTGTAGCCGCATTTATACAACGTTGCAGGGTCGATAAATCGAACTGTTCCTATCGTGGCGAGCAAATGAGATGTAAGCTGTGAAACATCTAGCCCGTACACTGCTTCGAAATTTGCATAAAAGTCACATGCAGCAAGCTCGGTTCCATCGAGAAGACTCACAGCTTGTTACAGTCTTAGTTCATGAGCAGCAGTGGGCGAACAGGCGAAAATAGAACATACCTAGTGGTGTGTAAAATTTCGTATGTATTTTAAGTCCTCGTTGTTGCGACAGCGCTATAGCGAATTTCAGAATGGCGTGCCCTAATTGTACGCATCCAAGTGTATTCTAATGTTCTGGCTCAGCGCGCAGACCGTAGAATAAAATCTTACCCGTTTAATTTCTTCGCGCCATCCAATGACGGGTATTTTAGAACTCCTTTAGAGAAATAACTGAATTTTGAAGACCGTGAATTTCAGTTTAACAATTGAGACCACGACTCGACGACAACATCCTGCAAAATTAAAAAAAAGGGGGAGGGGGTTATCTGCTGCTAGTATAACAGCTTGCTGGTTTAGACCTTAACGTAAAAGTGCGCAACTTTCCATATATATGAAGTGACGTACTGTATGCTTGTATTACGAAGCGTCTTCATGAAAATACCAGCGATTCCTTTGAGAACTGCGTTGAGTATCTCATCTTATATGCGCCAAAAAAGTTTGGCTCACCGTTGGAGGTAAGTCACTCCCGACTTTGCTGGAAAGGACGATAGCTTACATGCGCAGAAAAAGAAATAACCCTTAGCCGGTAATGATCTTCTCCATAGCTGCTCACGTTCACCTTGGAAAATTTCTATGATCCCTCATTTTTGTGATGCATTGATCGCGCGCGCCGTTGGCAGGCGAGGCCGTTGTGTGCCCACTGGTTAAGATGACGAAGTTTCGCACAGTCCTGGCAAAAGGAACATTATTTTTGTTCCCTAAGACCTCGAAAGTTGGTAGCAAGAATGGAGAACCATGCTAAACATCCCAATGGTATCCGCTCAGCAGCTTTGGGGACAGCGGGTCACTTGGGAAATAGTGAAATTACGCAGAACAAAACCCCAGAAGGATTGGCGTGCAAGAAGCTGTCGAGAAACTAGGAGACGAATGAGAACAATCATTCTCTCTTTTTTTGCCATGAGTAGAACGTATGTTTCACGCTAGGCTGGAGGAAGTTTTCTCATTAGTTATACACTCACCTACGTTTGCTGCTGGAGCAACGCAATATATAGCGCTTTTTATGCTTCTTGGGGCGCGCACAACTTCGCACAATAAGTACAAGAGGATGATACGGCAGGCGAGTACATTAATCAAGTGCTATTCTGCATCTTCTACCATCTCTTACTTCCTGACACCCGTGATGTGCATCTCTGAAGTGTGTGTTCCAACTTTTTTTGCTAGCACATTTTACCGGCTTGCTTTTTGCTCGAACTTTCAACGTATCTAACTCCGCACCAACTTGAACGGAGACTCTATTTCAGTCGGAGAATGAGCATGCTGATGCTCAATGAACACGCAATACTTGACTGCATACCAGATGTCACAGTAGTTTTGTTATTACCCAAATGAAACTCAGTTTGAATTTTGAAGAACTACGTGCAGCACACCAATAATATTTCGCTTCTTTTTGCGCGAACTTTCAAAGCAGGCAATCATGTTCGACGAAGCGGATGGGAAATAAGCATTGGAGAGCAAACAAATTAGAGTACTACACCACTAGAGCATTAGTGATAAGTCGGCCAGCTATTCACGCAGATGTCCACTCAAGACACCATAGGTTGTTTGGCGGATTGATATTAGGCTTCAAAATGAGTTCTCTCAATTCAAGTTATATAGCCGTTACTTCTAATGCTATAAGTTTTAATGAAGCGTTCCGCAATGCAGATGCACTTTTAATAAGTGCTGTTACTGAAGACAGTGCAAAGTACTTGACACTTCAGAAAGATGAAGTCGCTACGCTCACTCGTCGGCTCGTGTGAATATCCCCGTAATTACTTTTTCATGAGCCTAAAGTATGCCTATGATGTTGTGGCTGTTTGACCAACATAAAACGTGAAGTATCTGCGACATTGCGAAATCTGAAAATAGCGTTCAGTATGGAAATGAATGTACATCTCTTTTGGGGAATATACTTGAGAAGAGGCGTCGAGTTGTCTCTCCTCTTGACTTAATGTCATACTTTTCGCACTCCTATTTTGGCAGTGTGAGACCTTCTTTTACCACCACATATTTGGTCTTGCGCAAAACTCCTGGGAAGATGTGGTCTTCGGAGAAAAATGCAAACAATATATGGGCAGTGCCGATGAAATAACGCGGACGTCTTCTGCTCTTCGCCCTATCTCACACTTTCCATTCCTGGATTGGGCAACGATGACGTCTGGATTGCGGCCGCAATCGCGACCTAGATTGGCCCGTCCTTCGGTCATTAGCTGCTCTGCCGGGCAAGATGGAAGGAAGGAAAAAACAGCAGTCGGAGAGCGGGAGACGGGCGCTTCGTTTGCTCCTTTGGCGTCGCTACCTGCACGCCATCACTTAAATGGACGAGCCGAGCCTGGTGGTTCTGCCCACCTTCTCGCTGCTCAGGAAGCCAGCAGCTGCAACGAGATAAGTTGCCGGCACTCCATTACGGACGTTCGTCGTTCCCGCGAGTTCCCATTCCTGCGCCCGTCCCTGCAGTCCCGCGAAGATAGGAGAAATGTGCGAGTGCGCGACTTATGATGGCGTCGCGGAAGCTTTCTTGCACACGCCTACTCCAGCGGCAAATGTCTGTTTTGCAGGCAAGCGCTGCGCTGATTTGCAGCAACGAGCATCGGCAATGCCGCGTTTTCTTTGTATTTATGGAACATTACAGCTCCGTCGTCAACATTTGTTTTCCTTCCCGAATATTTCACACCTGGAAGGCTTACGGCGTCTGCAATAGTTTTTATTCGTTCAGTTCGTCGTAATACTGGAAGCCGTAGAAAGATGTGGCCCAGAAAATATCTGGTTGTTTGCGCTATGTAAACGCGTGTGAATATGGTTAGGCTTCACCTTCACGCATGACACGGCAGGAACGTAACGTTCGCTATTGTTGCATCAGAATGATGTGACTTCTCACTGCACGCGTTGAACTATTCACTATTCGGTCATGGGTATCAGCGAGACAGCTTCATGCTGATAAAATTCATATTAAAAAATTAAGGCAGCTTCGCAGTAGTGGCATAGAGAAAGTAGTGGCACCAAGCCAGAAGGAAGGGCCGAGCTATGCTGCCTGCCTTATTTCTGTTTCTTCCTTCCTCTCCTTCTTTCTCCTTTTCTCGCTGTCTCTATTTTTTGTTTTTTTTTGTCTCTGTTTATTTCTATTTCTTTCTTTCTATCTCTCTCACTCTCTATTGCTCGCTTCCTCTTTCTTTTTTTTTCTTTTTTTCTGTCTGTTTCTCTCGTCCTCTTTCTTTCCATCTCATTATTTTCCTTTCTCTCTGTACTCGTTATCTCGCCCGTCAGAGTTATTGCATCCCACGCCGGACAAATTGCTGCATGTGTTCTGGGAGCGAAACAAAAGATGAAAAAGAGGACGAAGAGAGCGCGTGGCGGTTCATAATGATCGCAGTTTTCAGGTAACACCACCCGGCATAGCGAAAAGCTTAAGAGCTCTGCTGTAAAACGTAATATTGGCATAACTGCAAAGTTTACGAATGTACATTTTTCTACGATATTATAGGGGATACATTATTAAGTTCTCCGCACTTGCCACTTCAAGGTATTCTGGAAATCGTATCGAGTGTGAATAGATTACTTTTTTTGTATCAGGTTTCTGCAGTTTTCACTGTTGGACTTTGTGACATCTAATGAGTTCGCGCTTTCAGCGATTTCTTTTAATTGTCAAAACAACACTTTGTTCACAACACTACCTTTTCCAGCAATGTTGCCTGTCCCCTGTTTTGTCAAATTAATGTTTCTTCTTTAAAATCTTCCGCATTTTCATTTTCCAGGTCAAACACTCAATAATGATCAATGTTGCTTGCAAGTGCCCGATTGATGGTCAGTGATTTCTCCTCTTATCAAACATTCTCGAACAACACATAAGTGCGCTACATGTTATAGTGTAGATATTATGTTGGTGCGGAGAGAACAACCATTCTGGAAGTTGTTCAAACGTGGCCATCTGCTAACTACTTCGATAGTTAGATATATAAGCATTGCTAAGGTGAAGCGCAAAATTCATGGGTAAACCAATCATAGGACACCCGTAACACAGTACGGAAAACAAGAAAGAAAACCGAAGTTGTACTTTAGTATAACGTCCCGGCTGAAGCATCGAAAGTGAACATACGAAAGTGAACTCACTAAAATACCGCAGTTTTAAAAGGGAGGCACAATGCTCTCAGAAATAACTTCGATACCAAGAGACTTGTAGCAGGTATTACCACATGGAGAAGAGCCCCGCAGAGAAAAAAAAGAAAATGGCAGTCGTCCCCTACATTCATGGTGTTAGCCACAGGCTCAAAAAAATAGTAGGGCGATCGGGCGTTGATTTGGTTTTTTCGGCCCCCAACAAACTAAGCAAGCTCTGCCGACAGGTTAATTGCAGTCATCCCGCTCAGAGACTTTGCACCAAGAAGCACGCGAAGCCGTTTGTTGCGTGTAAGGATGAGGTGGTATATGAGGTTCCATTGTCTTGCGGACGCTCGTACGTAGGGCAAACGGGGCGATGCCTTAATGATCGCCTACGTGAACACGCGTGTGACGTCCGTAATTCCGCCGGGAGCACCTTAGCCGCCCACGTTTCTGAGTGCTCATGCCGACCTGCATTCGAACAGTGCAAAGTCTTGGGCCGGTATTCAGACAAGTTGAGAAGAGAGCATCGGGAAGCCTTCGAAATTCACCAACGAGGAGAGAGGGTTGTATCAGTTCTCCGTCTGTCGGCCTGTCACAAAAAGAACTCAGTTTTCTCGGGAGCTGAGTCTGGAGTTGGGGTGAAGAACCTGTTTTTTGGGGGCGCTTCGCCGTGCTGGTGCTGCGACGTGGTTTTCCTTTTTCTTTTTCTGTTTTTCCTTTCTTTTTCTTTCTTTTTATCTTTTTCTTTTTCTCCCCAACCCCCCTTTTTTCACGTTTCGTGAAAATAAACCTCAGTTGTTAGCGCTGTGTCTGTGTGCTTCTTGTAACTTTCTGTCCTGTCTAAGCGCGCTGTTTCATGTTCAAGATGTACCAACTGGCCCGCGAACAATCATTGTGCCAAAAATGGCCGGTGAAATGATCTCATGACAGCTTTCGCCGTAAAATACGTCGATCCACCTCGTAACGCTTGCCTGCAAGCCAAGAATGCAGCATAGACGACTACTTGCCGACTGCTTCGCATGAAACCGATTCCCACAAGGTGGGAGATCTGCCGAATTTATAACACGAAACTGTTTTATTTATGCAGCTCTGCACTTAAAAGTAGTTAATAAGGATGACAAACTGTACGCACTGTTTTCTCTTGCCACGTTTACTTATTGCCGTTTTTGAAGGCAGAACAAACAGTTTGTCCTTATGTGTATTTTTTGATGTTTTTTTGTGTTTTGTACCGACGTCCAATGTTTTTCTTTCCTTCTGTGTAGAGTGTGATAGTTGCAGAAACTCGACACCAAAGTACAAAATTACAGCATATACACGGGTGAATGAAGAAGAGCTTGGGCGAAGCTCCTGAGAGAGAGAGAGAGAGAACAACTTTATTAAAAAAAATAATAAACGAACCCCAGTCCGGGTCCGCTTATAAAAAGGCAAGGCTTAGCTCCTGACGCAATCATGGTTACACCGTGAAATGTTCAGTGGCTTCGCCCAGCAGTAATCAAAGCGATACACCGCTTTGAATACTGCTGCGCTCGCTTGGCGGCAGCCTCTCGAGCTCGCACCTCGGGATCCAGCCGATGATCACGAGACGCAGCGGCCGTCCGCACCCGACGCTCCTCGTCTTCCATTGGCCGCCGAGCAGCACGATCCGGCAAGCGCACTCCTCCACGTACGGCGACGATCAAGGAGAATGAGAGATAACGGGCGCAGCAGCCAATCTGAGAGCAGCGGCACCTATAACGCAATCTAGCGTGCAGGGTGTCGCTGCTTTTTTTTTTGTTGTGCACACATATTGCACTCATCTCTATGGGACAGCGCCATCTAGTATATCGTGACCCAACTGCAGTTTGCATGCATCTCCATCTATTGAATGATACGGGAGACGCGACGGCGGGGGAACGCCGGACGGAGCGACGACCGACCAGGTGATGCTATAAGGAGCTTCGCCCCTAAAAAAACGCTATTAATTTGTGCCGCTTCCTTTGTCCTATCAAGTATGAGCTGAGAAAGAAAGACAATACGCATTTTCGTCTCGTATGCAGAATTTTTTTTAGTGTATCGTAGCCCGAATAGAGAAGTGGCACTTTGTAAATGAAATACGTATATTTTTTAACCGGTACTGCATTTCTGGCAACATGTCTACCACTCTGCTAAAGCTGCTTACGTCTAAGCTGGATTTACTTTAAAGGGCCCCGAACCACCATAGGTCATGCAGTTTTGTGCGAATCTACATAGAACACGTAGCTATGCGAATTTTTCCAAATGATTTCAAAATAGCGGAGTTAACGCTATTACGACACCATTTCTACGTTATTCAGGCTTCAAGCGCGGCCTTTCGAGGAAACCAGAAGAAACATGTCCGGTTTCCTGGCTATATGTAGCACTTTAAGCGGCACCTGATTAGGAGTGTACGCTCCGTTCGTCGGTTCGTCTTTCCTCCACGCAGAGTTCTCCTCCTCGCCGTGCGAGGAAGAAGAGCACGGAGCGCGCTTGCATCTGCTGCAGACAACTTCTTGGTGCTGACATGACGAGATACGGGTGCTGACCTCATGAGAAGACTACGGAAACCGAGAGGCCCGGAGAGGAGCACGGGATTGTTTTAGATGCGAAGCATCTTATAGCGGCGGTATGTCCCGCGTTGTCGTCGGTGTCCTCACTCACACTGCTCATGCGCAGCTCTCCTCCTTCCCTCTCTCCAACAGATGTGCGTTACTCTCTCCATTTTCTCTCCTACCACCTGCTTGTGCTTCTCCTGCGTTCTCGCTTCTGCTCTCGCGGCAGATGCGCTACTCTACTACTCTAGTCTCCTCTCCTTCAAGTGTGAATATGAAGCGCTGCGCGCGTTCGGTGCAGCGCTTGCTTCGGTTGACTCCTCTGAAATGCGGGCTCGACATGCCGAAATCCTCTCCTGCGCAACGCCACAATGAGCGCCAGCGCATGCGCGTCCTCTCCCCCTCTCTCTCCTCTCCTACACTGCTCCCCTCTCGCACGCCCGTCGACTGCGTTCCCCGCTCGCCCTTTGAGAATTAACGGCCAGGCTAGAGGGAAGGCACGACGCGCGTAACGTTCCTCTCCTCCTTCCACGACGCGAGGTCGGTAGCATGCCTCAGGTGGGTAGCATGCCCAACGAACGCCAACGGAACGCGATTGTGCAAATGCTCCGACTTCGCATCGCCTCATGTTTAACGTGATAGCGTTAAAGAGCTCGTTTTTTTCGATTTGTGGCGCGCCCGCTGCTCGCTACGCTGCGGCGTTTGACATGGTTGGCCGTGAAGGCATTGTGAACTCGGTGCGCGTATTTACTTGAAATATAAGAAAAAAAAACTAAGCCGGGATTGGTTTGGGGCCCTTTCAAAACATCATTAGTTGAAAACCTCACAAATGAACAGTAAACTCTAGGCGAAAGTGCCATAGAAGGAATCATCAAAATGAAAACGAGCCATTTGGAAAAATAAGAGTGAAATCGAGGTATTCCTACGCCAGCTTTCCGGAATCAGCACAGTAGAATCGAATGAATCGCAATATGGTCACATCATGCGCGGACTGTAATTCCAACGCCTTGTTCGCACTAAGCAATTTCCTCCCTGACACTTTGTTTGTGCGCCGAGAAGACCCTCTTTTTGGTGCAATAAAGAGAACGTCACCACCAGAAATAAGAAAAAGAAACTAGAGCGTAAGACGGGAATAACGAGAAAGGGATTGTTCTTGCTTTAATTATTAGTGCTTGGGCTGACTGCCGTATTGGAACGGCCGGGTAGCGTCGTTGGACGTTTAAAGGCGACGGCGACGTTGTCGAACAAGGTGTCCTGGAGTACCTCAGGCGTAGCAAATGTGGCGATTGTCAGGAGTCCGCCAAAAAGTGCCAAGATGTAGGAATAATTGGTGGGCATATTGCTGCATGGGTGGACAAAACTACTGGGGAGACCTACGCACCACCTGGGCATACGTAAGAGGTGCGGCTGCAGGCTGCATAGCCGGCGCATACGTGAGAGGCGCGGTCACGGACTGCTGATGGTGAGCGACGGGAAGAGCTTGAGCGAACTCTTCGGCAATACCAGTGCGGAGCGTTGGCGGCAGGCGAGATGACGGCTCCTTTGTGAAGGAGACAAAGGATAGTTGGCGAGCAGCTTCTTCGCGCATGAAGGCCTTGATCTCCTGAAGCGTCGGTGAGTGATCGGGAATGGTACAGAGACTAAATAGAGAGTGGGCGTGCGATAGGAACCACCGAATCAGGGCGCGCTGCTTCCTCAACTCGCCATTGCTTTGACATAAGGTGATGTCTACCGAAACGGTGCGAGGATTCCTGGCCAGGAGCATCTAAAATGCGCCATCATCGATCCCTTTGAGAATGTGCTCAATTTTCTCAGACTCGAGCATGTCGGCGTGGCACAGTTACAAAGATCGATGATGTATTCAATGTACTCGCCAACGTTTCGGATGTCTTCTGTGCTCGAGTGCGCTAGCGTTGTTCGGCGCGAAATTTGTGAACAGCGGGTCGACCAAACACTTCAGTGAAAGCGAGTTGAATAATTTCCATGTCGGGATGTCGCTTTTGTGATTTTGATAACACATTTCGGCAACCGCAGTGTGATAAAATGCATGAGCAAACTTCTCGGCGTCATCCTTCTTGTTATGCGCGCTCACCAGTTCTCAGTAAACCAGTATTCTGCGTCGGTCTCACCGGCACTCCTGAAAACCTTTGGGTCCCTCAGCCGAGGAACTCCGGTGCCGCGGCCGGACTGGGCTTTTCCTTTTTGTCTTTTTATGTCTTTTTTCTATCCAACTGCCCTGGTAATTAAGCGAGGCCCCAGGAGTAGAAGCAAGGTCGATAAGGGGAAACTGTTCCGTGGTATTTTTTAGTACATGAGTTCTCCCATTTTTTCGTCCCTTCGTGCTTGAAGACTGCTTCTGCCTGTACGTTTATTTATTTGCATCCATATTTGCTCTCTCTTTACAGGACTATTAGGAGGCCTGAATAAGGACTGCAGTTATGTGCACCGCCTCCATGCCACAAAGCTTGGTGAGAGAGCAGAAGCCATAGACCGGTAAGTCTTTCTAGGCTTCATACATCACCTCTTTCCGAAACGAAAGTTATTACAAAATATCCTGGCACATCTTGTGAGGCACGTCAGTATGCCTTCAAATCGCTCAACTATAGTCCACTAAAATACAGCCCCTGAAAGCAAGCCCCCATGACACTTTCTTGCGCACGCCAATGTAGGTAAAATTCACGTACACTTTTTCTTGTCGCCCTGTCTCATCACAAAATCCTGCATTTCTCTGCTGGCACTTCAAACACTACTGTGCAACTGCTTTCAGTACTGTTCCTACGCAAATTGTCATTACTTATAATAGTGAGCCACTGTCGTAAGGTTCCCAGCCACGTACATTCTACGACAAGGAATCGTGGCCTGAATGATGCACCGCATATGGGTTCCAGGACAGGGCATCAGGTGCACACGTGCGGACACTAATACAGAGCAATCTTACCAGAAGCGCGCGGTCTCACTCAATAGCGCAGGCAATCAGTCGTGCCATCTGTCTTTGAAGTGTGCCGCCCAGAAATGAAACTAAGCTGAAGACGGATCGCATAAAGGATAGCAGCAATAAATGAACGATGTCTACCGGTGCTGACGCAAAGCTCTCTGATTGCAGCCGATATCGATAGCGCAGAAACACGGGTGATGAGCTCACAGGGAGAAAAAAAAAAGAATTGCGTCCGTCAATTCCACCGACGAGACGGACCAAGCGTGAGGGAACGAAAGCACTCTGAAAGGCCGAATGAGGCCTGATGTCCGCACCGCTATTTCCAATCCCGGCAGAACTACCTGAAATTGCGTAATGTTCAGTTTTCGATCGCCTTGCCTTGATGACACACAGAAGTACATAATAAGAAAAAAATAGCATGTGTAACTCTTTTCGAAGAGTCTTGGTGTACCACGTGTCTGGCTTTCTCTAAAGAGACGCGTTAACTCTCTTTTCGGTCTCACTAAACTCCAACAAGAGTGTATATGTCCCCAAAGAGAGTTCACCTGTATCTTTAAAAAGATCACTGCGTACGTGAGAAGTGAAGACTCAGAAAATAGTGTCAAATGGGCTAGTTTCTTTTTCCTTGGTAGAGTACATCGCGCACTTCGTTTTTGTTCTCTTCTTCAGTTTACATTGCAAGATATCTTCAGAGTGAGTCGTCTAAAGACTGTTCGTGCGCTTAGAGACACCGAGAGAAAACAAGACTGAATGTAGGCACTGTTCGATTTGTCTTACGCCACGTTGCACTTTCTAATTGCGGCGAAATAGGCTGACGTCATGAAACCTTAATTTTTTTATCGCATTGTCTTTGGGA
This sequence comes from Rhipicephalus sanguineus, assembly GCF_013339695.2. Classification (NCBI taxonomy): domain Eukaryota; kingdom Metazoa; phylum Arthropoda; class Arachnida; order Ixodida; family Ixodidae; genus Rhipicephalus; species Rhipicephalus sanguineus. The sequence goes on along the minus strand of NC_051180.1, from coordinate 120,900,315 downwards.
CGTTTGCTACCCAAATATTTCACGTTCGAAAACATGCGACTGCACATATTCCGTTTAAATACGAAGTCGCGCTCCACAGATATGTTACTGTGTGCGTGTGATTTAAAAAAAATATATTACTATCTAGAACTGCGGCTGCATATTCGCATATAGAAAATGCACTCACGCGGAACAGTGCTGAATGTGCCAGCCGTTTATCTTACTTGTATAATGAAAATATCTGTGTGGCCGGGGGGCGTGATCGCTACCCAGGCTATGACAGACGTGCCTCACTTCGGCTGCCCTTTTTCTGTTCGGTTTTTCCATTTTTTCCGTTTATCCGCTGCTCTTTGTAGCTCTAGTAGTGAACCTCAGCCACACTGTGAGCCTAAGTCGCAAAGCCGGTCATTTTTTGGTACGTTTGGCCTTTTATTGCGATAGCAATTATATGGACAGTCTCGGCTGGATTTTGCCGTCGCCGTCATTCACCGTATATGTATAAGTATGTATATATGTATCAAAGTCCCAAAGAAAAAGAATTCAGAAAAATGCTTCCGAAGCGCGGAATCGAACCAGCGACCTATCGTTCCGCAGCGCGTGGCGCTAACCACTACGCCAGAAAGCGCAGATCCTTCGGGTAGCTAACGGCAAGCGTTGTATACACACCCTTTACCGATGACAGGACTCAGAGACGGAGGCGCTTATAAGCGTTTCTTCATTACCAGCGAGATGGCGCGAGAAGCGCGTCGGCGAGCTCGCTCGCTTCTTCTTATATTTGCGCAGGGAGAACCTTGCCCTTCCGCTGTCTGCTCGCGCGATTTTCTCGTGGTGAGGGGAAGAGGGATGTTTCACGCTTTCACCGTAATGTCCGCGCTCATGTTGCGGAGCGTACGAAAGTCACTCGAGCTCAAGGGACGCCCCTAAACGAACAAACAGAATCATGAAACAGGGTGCTGCGCAAAGTAAAAACACGGACAAGGAAGTGAACGAAGACGGGCGCAGACTCGCGACTGAATTTTATTGAACAAGAAAACGCACATTTATACGACACATACCGCAACATCATCTATGCGCATGCGAGGAACCTGCTTTCATTATCGTACAATGTTATGGAGGTATCACTGACGCAAATGTCTCTTTTTTTCTTGATGAAGAAAGCCTCGGCAAGCTCACGTGCCAACTGGTTCTGACTACGCCTCAAAATTTTTGTTATTGCCAGCAAAGGCTGGCACGGTTTGCCACAGGCAGCCGACGGGCATGCGCTGCAGTGAATAGGCAAATTAGAACCTTGTCCGTTCTTTATCGAAAGCTGGTGTTCCCTTAGTCGTTCATTTATACACCGGCCCGTTTGGCCGATGTATACTTTCCCGCACGTCAGAGGGATTTCATATACCACCCCCGTCGAGCACTCGACGAACTGAGTGGCGTGGCTTTTAGTGCAAGCTTGCACGCTCCTATTTCCAGAGGCGATGCGGGGGCATAGTGACGCCAGTTTGCATGGGGCAGAAAACACCACCGGCACACCATAACGATTGGCAACCTTCTTCAGGTTATGCGACACCCTATGGATATAGGGGACAACTGCCGGTCGCATTTTTTCACGACTTTGACACCCCTGAGTCGCACTAGCCTTGTACCTCTGGAGGAGCTTCTCCGCCACAGCAACCACGACTGCCGTAGGGTAACCAGCATTCATCAACCTGGCAATCTGAAAGTTCAGGCTGTCATGTACCAGGTGAACACATGACTTTTCCAAGGCTCCCTTCAAACAAAACATGCCAATGGCCCGTTTAACTGTCTTGGAATGCGCAGAATCGTACAATAACAAGTCTTTTCTGGCTCGCGGTGAGTACATCCAGCACGTGTGATCTGGTGTCAAAGAAAGGTTAATATCTAAAAACTGAATTCTATTCTCGTCCGGTAGTTCGAAGGTGAAGGTTAAACCTCTCCCGTGTCGTTCAAAGGTCGCTAAAAGATCTTGCACTGAATTAGTGTGAGTCAAACCAGGTTGTTCTTTAAAAAGTATCAGGTAGTCATCTACATATCTAAAAACTTTTAGCACTATATCCTGGTCCAAAGAGCACACCAAATCACGATCAACACTGGCCAAGAAAATATCAGCTAGTACAGGTGCTACGCAAGACCCAATACATATGCCCTCCCGTTGAACAAAAACCTGGTTGCCAAAAGTAACATATGTTGAATCAAGGTAAAATTCCAGAAGTAACAAAAAATTATCCAGGGTCAGACCGCTAGTGTTCTGGAACTGTACGACACCATTACTTTCGATACATGACCTAACGGCACAAAACAGGGCCTGATGGGGAATAGAAAAGAACAAGTTCTCAATGTCAAATGAGACAGCGTAACCAACAAAAGACGAATCTTTTAAGAACGTGACCACTTCTCCCGAGTTCTTAATCATGAAAGGATCTTCAATCCTTAATGACTTCAAGCACTTCATAAGGAAGGTGCTGATTTCCCGTTGCCAGGTACCCCTTTCGCTAACTATGCACCTTAAGGGCTTGTCAACTTTATGCGTTTTAACGGAAAAGAACAGTTCTAGGCTATTACTCTTGCAGTTCTTAACAGCACGTGACAGTCTCTCTAATGCCAAATCTTTGCTCAGTTGTAGAGCTCGAGTTTTTACCTTGGTAGTTTTCACTTTCCTCGGTACAAAGTTCTTGGAGACAGCTTGAGTGGCCTTCTCGTGAAACATCCCAGCCGGAAGAACGGCGAAGCCTCCCTCCTTGTCCGCTTGCAAAAGCATGAGCTCATTCTGTTTGAAGTACGAGACAACCGCTCCCACGTCCTTCTGCAACGCCACCGATCCCCCACCTACGCGAACCTGGGTCCGGTTAGCAGTTCGCAACAAGGAGTCGACACCATCCAGGAGACACCTTTCGCGGTCGTTGTTACTCGCCTTCCTCGCAACTTGACGATTCAACGACAGCAATTCATGCGCCGGCACCTTAGGCTGCAAAGCATACTTTGGGCCTTTCTTCAGGATGTCACTTATGTTCGCTGGAAGTTCAGTGTCGCCTAAAACAAAAAGGCCACCACCATGAGGCCTCCCTCGTCGTTTATCTTTGGGTAGGCGTAGTAGAACACACTTCCACCAGAACTCCACCGTTTGGGCTGTCTGTTGCCCATAAGACCGGAGCTGCTGTTGACCAATCCACTCGGGGACTGTTTGGTAGGCAAGCACCCGTAACCAGTCGTTCAACAGCCGAATTTGTCGCCAAAGCTCAGATTTCAGGATTCTACAGATGCGCTTCACATGGCCAACCGAAGGCAAAACGTGACCAAACAGAGTGATGATCTCTGTTGGCAGTAGATTTCTTTTCATGCAAAAACCAAAAAATCTTGCACGGCAGGTCGCAGCAGCAATCGCACTCACTATAGATGACACTTGAGAGTTTGTTGGTTGAACACAAAAGAAAGGGCCCACTGTAGAAGAAACGTACTTCAATAATGCATGTTGCTGGGCGAGTCGGTCGTACATCATGAAACAGGGTGCTGCGCGAAGTAAAAACACGGACAAGGAAGTGAACGAAGACGGGCGCAGACTCGCGACTGAATTTTATTGAACAAGAAAACGCACATTTATACGACACATACCGCAACATCATCTATGCGCATGCGAGGAACCTGCTTTCATTATCGTACAATGTTATGGAGGTATCACTGACGCAAATGTCTCTTTTTTTCTTGATGAAGAAAGCCTCGGCAAGCTCACGTGCCAACTGGTTCTGACTACGCCTCAAAATTTTTGTTATTGCCAGCAAAGGCTGGCACGGTTTGCCACAGGCAGCCGACGGGCATGCGCTGCAGTGAATAGGCAAATTAGAACCTTGTCCGTTCTTTATCGAAAGCTGGTGTTCCCTTAGTCGTTCATTTATACACCGGCCCGTTTGGCCGATCTATACTTTCCCGCACGTCAGAGGGATTTCATATACCACCCCCGTCGAGCACTCGACGAACTGAGTGGCGTGGCTTTTAGTGCAAGCTTGCACGCTCCTATTTCCAGAGGCGATGCGGGGGCATAGTGACGCCAGTTTGCATGGGGCAGAAAACACCACCGGCACACCATAACGATTGGCAACCTTGTGCGATAATGAAAGCAGGTTCCTCGCATGCGCATAGATGATGTTGCGGTATGTGTCGTATAAATGTGCGTTTTCTTGTTCAATAAAATTCAGTCGCGAGTCTGCGCCCGTCTTCGTTCACTTCCTTGTCCGTGTTTTTACTTCGCGCAGCACCCTGTTTCATGATGTACGACCGACTCGCCCAGCAACATGCATTATTGAACAAACAGAAGATGAGCGCGAACTATCAAGTGTCACAGCTCGACACTTGAAGCACGCTAGTTTCCTTCGCTGCTTCGGCCGCCTTTGCAACAGGAGCGCTGTTCAAACTGAGAGTATCCATTGGCGAGTATCCTATCACTACGTATAGCATTCGTTTCTCGCTATCGCATTCATTGCTTCGCCCTTGCGGCGAAACTGTGACTTTTTTATTTCTGTTTTGTGAATTTACCGCCTTAAAGGGACACTAAAGGCAAATATTAAGACGACGTTGATTGTTGAAATAGCGGTCCAGAAACATCGTAATTGTACTTTTATGCAAATGAAGTGCTTGTTTTGAAATAAAATCCTGTTTGAGTGGTCCGCATCGCGTTTGCGCACTTACATTTTAGTGGTCCGCATCGCGTTAGCGCACTTCAAGTCACCCGCCTGAAAGCGGTATTTTGTACGTCACTGCTGCCGTGACCAACGTTGACCGTCTTTACTGCGCGGCGGCGTGCACTGGCGGCGTGCACCATTCGGGCATCCGGCAACATCACATGCATGCGGTGTTTTGTCGAACTTTCGGTCAGAGCGACTTTCACGAGCGTGAAAAACACGCGGCAGTACGCGATACCGAAACTGCCACTGAGACGCGACCGCGTGAGCGAAGCAGGGCGCCGGGCGAAGCGCAGTTCGGCGAAAACGGAACTTTTGAACCACGCGCGCCGTTCCTCACGGCAACGCCAAAAGGTTCTATTTTTCCATGAATCAAACAGAAACGAACAAGCAGCATTCTATTACGTCTCTTGATGCACGGAAGGTTCTTTTTTTATTGCAGCTAGTTTGATGACTAGTATTTTTTGTATTCAGACTCTCCACGTCATCGGGATCACTTCTAAAATGCCCCACCCGTGGCGCTCATCGTGTGATACATTTAGCTTAATTTCTCGGTAAGTAAGGCACTGCTGTCGATAATACTGCCGTTTTAGACGTTGTCAAACATTTAGCTTTCACTCTGACATAAATTGTTATTTGCCTTTAGTGTCCCTTTAAGTCTAGAGTGACCTTTCGGACAAACCGAACGGCCACCGCTGCTGCAGCGCGCCAGCGCCGCCGCACTGTGCCTGCTGAAACTTCTACGCATGGCGCGCGTCACTCCGTCTCTAAAGACGCCTACCGTGACAACGACTACGGGATGCACGATACTTCCTTCGAAAAGCTGTGACTTTTCGACTTTATGTGATGGAAATGGGAGCCTGGATGCGGCCCACTCACCACTGTCATCGGAGTGAGTGAGTGAGTGAGTGAGTGAGTGAGTGAGTGAGTGAGTGAGTGAGTGAGTGAGTGAGAAACGTATTGTGTTCCATAAGTGGCAGAAGCTGAACGCGACTGGAGGCGCCGCTAGCTCAACCTGGTGGCTCCACCCAGGAATTATCTACCGGTCCTGCCACTCCCGAAATGGCATGGAACCTCGTGTCGACGGCGGTCAGAGAAACGTCGTGGTCTATCGAGGCACAGTGTCACCGAAAATACTACACGCCGAACGGGTGTGTCGCCCCCCCCCCCTATTCTGCACCGATTAGGGCGCTAAACAAAGTGCACTTCACGGATATTCTGAAGCAGGCGCCCACAGGCACCATGGATCAAAAGCGCTCCACGAGCTTTTATTTCAGCTGTGACCATTCATAAATGCGACGTAACCAGTGACTGCACACGGATCACTGTTCGCGATGAGCGCCATTTTTTGCAAATGTTACACACTATCGCAACTTGGTCGCAACAGTTGATGGCTATCTGCGTGTACTGACGTAGATAAATAGGCTCTTTAGGTGCACGCAATAAGCAGTTCCCGAGGAGTGATCTGGCCTAGCAACCTGGCCTGAGACATGGCCTAACAATTGAGTGCATCAAAGCGCATCTGCACTGCGAACAAGCAACAACCACCGATGTGCGTGTGCTCGGCAAAAGGCAGCTGCGGCTCTTTCATTTCAAAGATTTATTTTACCCTCAGAGTTTGCACATTGCAGAGGGGAGGGACATGTTACATATCAAAATGGGAAAGGACACTTAGTACAGAATAAAAGAACGAAACCCGAACAAATGCAAAGAATTATACAAAATATATGACATATCAAAACTCCCAACAAAAAAGAATATAGCGGTAACGAGGAATCAAAGAACAACAACAAAAAAGCCAGGAAAGAAGAAAACATGACAAAAAAATAAAAAAAGCAAGATTAAACAATGTCAAACATATTTTGCAAAAAAAAAAAAGACTTGTAGCGTGAGGTGTCGGTGATCGCGGTAGCTGATGGTGAGAGTAGATTCCACTCGAGTGTGGTTCTTGGTATGAATGCATGCCAGTGGGTTGTGGTTATGAAGCGAGGAACATGAACTTTTTGTAGGTGGTCAATTCTAGCTGATATGAATGAGGGGGGTTGAACAAACTGTTCTCGAACGCTGTTTCAATAATACGGCTGTTTTACGTTGAATCGAGAGTTCAGGAAGGTTAAACTGGGACTTCATTAGGATGTAATTGGATAAAATAAAACGAACTGAACGATTTTGGACAGATTCGAGTTCGTGTGTTAGTTTAGTGCCACCAGGATCTCAGATGGATGATGCATATTGAAGTGATAGATGATTGTAACTAGTGTGAAGAAGCTTTTAAAAGGATGAGGGTGCCATGTAGAAGTTTCTTCGAACATACCGGAGTGAACGGTTAGCTTTGGCGATGCTGTGCTCCACGTGATGGTTCTATGACATGTTATTGGAAATATGAAAACCTAGATAATTTTAAGATGAAAGAGCCTTGAGGTAGGTGTTAAGATGTTAGTGTTGACATACAAGTGAGGTGCGGCACACACGCATTGCTTTGAATTTTGAAATGTTAAGTTCCATGATGCAGACTTGACACCAGGTAAATATGTTAAGTCCGTCTGCAGCGAGGCAACATTGCCTCGGTTATTTATTTTTCGATTAATTACACAGCCATCTGAGAATAGGCATACCTTACGTTAGTTGGTAAGTCGTTCATTAAAAAAAGAACAGTAAGGGTTTCAACACAGAGCCTTGGGGAGAACCCGAGAGCACTGGCTGGACAGTTGAATGAAAATTGTTAGCAGAAACAAACTGAGTTAGCTTAGATAGAAAGGCTCGAATTAAGTTAGGCACGTTAGATCAATATTTAAATGTTTCAGCTTGAGAAGTAGTAATTGATGAATGACCTTGTCAAATGCAGTGGAGTAATCTGAAGAATACAGTCTATGACGAATCCGGAATCGAGTATGAAATACAGATCGTTAGTAAAGAATAGAAGCTGCGTTTCGCAAGAAAAAAATCTTGCGGAAACCATGTTGAGAGGGTGTGAAAAACTGGTTAGACTCGAGAACGTTAACAAGGTGAGTGAAAAGGATACGTTCAAGTACTTTGCACGGGATAGACGTGAGTGAAATCGGACGGACATTTGATGGAATATGTGTTACTCCTGACTTGTGAACCGGCACTATCCTGCCTATCAGCCAGTCTTTCGGAAGACTACAATGCTGCAAAGACTGTAGGAAAATGCATGACAGGATGACAGACGAGAATTCAACAGTGTTTTGGAAGAATGTAGTAGTGATACCATCAACTCTACATGACGATGAGTTTTCAAGTTTTTTAATGACCATGCGAATACCTTCCGCGGTAATGAAAATAGTGTACATGGGCAAGTAATGGGGTAACGGCAACGTGAGTTGATTATCATCGATTACCTGGCGAGAAAAAGCTATTATGAATGTGTCATTTAGTACAGACGCGCATTCTACGTCGGGCACGGGATGCCCTTCAGCCGACAGAAAGGCTATTGCGTGGCACTCGTTCCAACGCACAAAACTCCGAAATTGTCTAGGGTTATTTTGTAGCATACTCGGCAGAGTGCCACTAAAAAAACGAAAAATTTGGCGTGTTTCATTTAAGATAAGTATGTTGCGGCAGCAGATTTGTAGGTTGACCAACGTTTATCAGACGGGGACTTGACAGCAGCACGATAAAACGTTTTCTTACGGTTTGACAGACGGTTTACGCAGCTGTTGTACCCTGGACACTTGAATTAGAAAAATACTTTTTATGGGGATATGTTGGACAATGAGCTACGTAACTTTAGCTTTAAATAAGTTCCACTTGATATGCACCAATAATTCAAGGTGGTCGGGTAAAAATTCATCTTACAACGACCATAAATCATTGTTAATCGAGTCAAAGTCAGCTTTTTTTTGCAATCGCGCATTGTTTTAAACTGATTACGCACGCGTGAAAATGGTTGTGAAATATTAGCTTCAATAATATCGTGATCGCTGATACCAGGTGCACTGGACACAGAGGATACAATATGTGGCGCCGATGTCAAAAGAAGGCCAAAAATGCATGATGTAGTGTTGGTAAAACGTTTGGGGAAATTAACGAACTGTGTCGGACTGTAATTGGAAGAGATTCGAATGAAATTCTCCGCTTCAGCTGAGGTAGGCAATGAATAAGAATTTGACCACACAATGTTAGGGAAATCCAAGTCGCCTAGTAGAATTACTGCTACGCGGGGAAACAAAGCGTTCACGTTACTCAGACAGTCATGTAGGCCATCACAAATGTTAGCACATCGGGAAGGCGGGCGATAACTTAGGCCAACGACAACTTCTCTGAAAGCTACGTTGAGGCAGCACCATGTTGCTTCCAAGGCAGAGTCCATAACAACAGCGCAGCTTTGAATGTTCTCATTCACAGCAAGAAGAAAACCACTGCTACTAGGTCTGTCGGAGCGAAATATATTGTTCTTTGTTTTCACAGCAAAGCAGCTCTTTGTTTCATATTTGTCACAAAGCCACGTTTCAGCTAACGCGATAACATCGGCGTTGGAATAATAAACTGCTGCACAAATTTTATCATTCTTGGGCTGAAGGCCGCGAACGTTAGTAGACAGCCCGATCAATTTCAGGTGGTTATCAGAAGTGCCGTCCCCTCCTGCTTTATCCTAGCTTCCCAAAGAAAAAAAATTGTGCGACCTGAACGAAGATGCCGCGGATAGAAGATAGCGATACTAGCAATATTAGTTGCGCTTCTGGATGGCCATATTTCGTTCACTGTATCAATAACATAGTGTTAGCCGTAGCATTTCTCATTAGGAATCAATTTGTTATAACGCAGATTGAAACGGCAAAGAAGCTCTTTGGCGAGGCTGGTCACCATTGCTCTAGCACGGCGAGTGTTAGCAGAAAAATCCTTCCACGTAACCAGTTTGCTTTCTTTTAGCATGTGACGCTTGGAAAAAGCCATTACTTTCGCTTTGTAGGTGGAAAATTTTACTACAATTGGACGAACTTTATCAGTGGAAGAGCGACCAATTCTATGTACGTGTGCAATGTTATCACCAGATAAGTTAGCATGAGGAAGTGGCGGAGTAAGCTCAAGAGAGTTACGCAGTCTGGTGCGCAGTTTGAAAAGCGCTATCTACGATACCGAAAAGTAATAGAATGTCCCTCCGAGAGCGATCCTCTGCTGCATCGAGAGGCGCAGGGTAGCCCGAGGCAGGTCACTTTGTACTAGATGTGTAAGTTGATTCGTTGTTGGTAATTCGCGCTGAACGTTATCTGTACTAGATGTATTCTTTTCAACAGTTTCCAGGCGTGTCAGTATGTTGGAAATGTCTTTAGTAAGTAAAACGTGCTGTTGCTTTAGCTCTAGGATGTCACCTGATATTGCCGTTTGCGTGGCTTCAATGCGAATCGAGCGTTCATGCATGTCTTTCATTAATTTATGCATTTCAGTAATCTCATCAACCTTGGGTCCCGGGTGGAGCTCGACATCGCCACATATTAACAACAGAAGTTCACAAAAAGGCTCTAACGAGGCTTCTGGCCCCGGAAGCACCACGATACAAGGGTCGTCAGATCGAAAGCTCCTATAGGGTAGTCTGTTAAAATAACTAATCTGCAAAACATAGGGAAGCATGAATGAGAACATGCCTTCTGCCGATGCTTCGATGCACACTTCCATGCCCACGCTACGTTTGATACCGAATACACACCACAACGCTTGGTGTTTGAATAAGGAGTCATCCGTGTCCATATGTATCGGCCTCACCCGGTGGCCATGTTGCAATCGCGATCTTTTAGGGCATCCTGCCAAATACTTCATCTTTCCCGCCGGTTTGACGGGACTATGGCAAAGCTTGGCATGATGGCGACCCGAACTCTAAACAATTTCTCGTTGCGTGGTTTGTGGAGCGTCCACACACATTCTGCCCAGGCCTCAATATCCCCAACGCATTGGCCTCCACTCGCAGCACGAATGATAATGGTTTCCAAGGCAGGGGGAACGCAGCCTAGGAAGGCAGATAGGTACATGGAGTAACAAAATTAGGTAGTTCGCAGGGATCAAATGGAATCAGCTCGCACAGGATAGGGCATACTGGAAGTCTCTGAGAGAGGCCTTCGTCCTGCTGTGGACTTAAAAAGGCTGCTCCAGTGGTGATGATGTTGAGGATGAGGATGATATGACGCACTCAGTACATTCATCACCGACAACAAACAAGACACTTGGGCGAGAAAGGCTGCTTCTTCGGATCGGACTCAGCTTATGAGCAGCCTTTGCCAGGAAAATCCAAGAATTACTAAAGAAATATCAGAAGTACACGATCTCGTGTTGTACCAGAAGGAAGAGAATTGGTCCCCGAAGCCTAGAAGTAGACACTCCAGAAATAACCGACATCGCTTAGCCCGGTGTATCAATTTTTTTATCCCGTCAGTCTGGTTACTCATCACAACAAAGTACTATACTACTCTTCGGAGGAAAGCAGCTTTTGTCACAACGTAGGCAAGTCATATTGCCAAAACGCTAACGCAGGGCTGAACCTATTTTGAGAATGTTGTTTGCCTGAGCTAGCTGGTTGCACATCGTGAGTAGGGCTTGCAGCAAAACGCATTGCGTCCTTGACAGTGCGTTTTTCTGGAAATCCCTCCTCACGCTGAGATTTCCCTCTTACACAAAATGCTTTGTCATACAATTCTAAGTATATGGTAACGGGACTGGCACCTCTCGGTTTTGCCAGTGTGGGCACTACGTTGAACTAGTTATAACAAGTACGGAAGTTTTGTGAGTACACACTTCACTTTACTGTAATTGCTTGGTTAGGCTTCATTTTTTTACCTTCCTCTCGCACAGCCAGATGTTGCCTTCCACAGCGGCGAAAACTCTGACTGTCGCGAAATATCCCAGTGCTCTGGTTACATTGCACTGGCTACGCCTGCACCTGGGAGCCATTAGCATAATGCTAATCAGGTATGGCAAATCGCTGACGACTCGTCGCCAACTTACAAAAACGTCTGGCTGGTTCACGGCTTCTCAAATTAGGCGCAACCTCCATGCTCCGGTTTTCTAAGGAAATCTTTAGTAAACCCACTCACGCGCCAACCAAGGCGCACACGCTAAGCGTCACAGCTTAATTTGCATGCAAATTAAGACTTAAGGCTTTCTCCTACTAGAAGCTCGGGCAAGATTTAAATTTGTCAGGCAAACAGCCTTAGGAATGCAAGTTTTTCAGTGTATTTTCAACTTTAGCGGAGGACAAGTTCCCAGAACCGCGGATCTTGACAATGAATCAAAATAGGTGTACGCCGAAGTGGTGCCATTGTTCTCGACATTTTTTTTTTGTTTTGGACTAATGGTGTTATCGCTGAAAACACAAGTGTTGCCGTTGCAGAATGCCTCCAGTGGAACTTTCCTCAGAATCCTATTGTCCAAGTTAGATCGTATAACTTGTCTCGTCTCCTGGAAACAAGCGTTTACGCAGACATCCTGAATGATCGATCACAAAAAGTTTTGCAAAGATATACGCATATATCAACAACAGCTTCTGATGGCCGTAGTTTTCCCACGTTGCTGCTGCCGGTATCCGTCGCAGCTATCGCGCACAATATTTTTTAAAAGAAGAGAGGAAACAGGGTTGGAGCACGATTTCCACCCAGCCACTCTGCGTGGCATCCATGTCGGCCGAAGAATCACTTTAACAGATGTAACATTGCTTGGCTAAAAAGTAAAGTAACATAAGGCGTCACACAGTCAAAATTGCGTGACGAGTGGGTGGTGTAAGGATTCCAATTCATTATAAATGATTCAGCCATAATTCTTCATCATCGTCGGCCACAGCATCAGCAAAGTGTGCAGCTACCTAAGTGCGTATAATGCGTACAGACGCCTAGCGGGTAACTTGCTAGCTATTCCGCAAAATGATGACTTATGGCGCAGTAGCTGCCACCTTGCAACGGCACTTCTGTAAGTCGCCTGCAGAGAGTTTACAACGGGCTCTATTAAGGCCGTTCCTACCGTTCTTCCTGTGACTGTGGTGTGGGTGCCGCGCAGGCCTGCAGTTATATATATATATATATATTTCGACTGCCCTCACACTCCTGCAACTTGAGATTCTTTGAACGTAATTTAATTAGAGGCGCCTATCTTTACTTTATTCAATTTAAAAGACACTCCCGTGTGCCTGCACTGTGTGTTTTTGGTGCCTCCATATTTTCAGCTCATCACCTCAGGCGTCTCATGGTTATGAAGACATTTTGTAACCGTATCGACGGACGCTTTCTCCGGCGATGACAGCAATTTAACGCTACTAGCAATCTTCATGAGATTGGAGCAGACACTGTAAACACGTGGATGAGCTCCTAAAAAGCCGCTGCTCTCTCGTGGATGCAATTTCACCTGCTTTAATGTCTATATTCTTTCACGTTAAAGGTGTTTTAGCATTGATTGGGGTACTATGGACAGTAAAGTGTGAAGTTGAAATATATCGACCTTTTAATGCGCAACTGCAAATGATGCGTTAAGTACATGTGAAGTGTCTTGTTCATATCCCTGTACATACACGGACCATAACACGACGTTTTACGTTACTCGTACGGCTATTAGAATAATAAAGCTTGCGGCCACGCTGTCACTCTAGGTTATATGTGGCTCGCACGCTTTGCATGTAGTCTGGCAATGTAATTGGTTTGTGGGCAAGTTCTTATACAGTAAACCGATATCATATATATGTAATATAATATAAATTGAAACAGAAGCATCGATTCAACAGAAACACCGGAAGTGCTTAGATGCGAAACAAGATTGCCACTCGCTGCTCATGCTACTTATAACAGTTACATGTACTTTTAATTTTGTTACCACTTTAAAACTTACACTTGCTGTGAACTCGAAGCAGCCCTAGCTGAAGCAGCCACTTACACTGCTGTATGTGTGCGATGTGCGTATTTCTTGTCATTCTGAGTGTACCAATATATAAATTAGATATTCCTGTTGTCATTTAATGAACATAGACTAATGAAAACGGGAGCTTATAAAGGCCGCAACAACTAACGCGAGCGCCCTCAAACCTCCTTCTTTTTTAATGAGCCTGTGAACCCAGAACTGTGTGAGCTATTGCGCCAGAAGTAGGCATACAAATTGCATGGCGAAGTTTAAACTGAAGTTTGTGGCATAGTACATGCATCTATGTACTACTTTGTGAAACAGGCGCATCAGAGGCCAGATCTTACTCATCAGCACAGTGACGCTTTAAACCAGCGATTGCCACAATGTTTATGGCACGAGATAGCTTATGCATGCGGACATTACGCCATTGTGTATTCAAACAATTGTGAACGTTCGCGACATCGGTGAACACTCGCTTGCACGTTGCTTGCTAATTTTGACATTCAAGTCTTTAACGGTGCAATCAACCCCAGATATGTAATCCATTTGTGGCAGAAATGGGAAGAAAAAAAAACGAACAGCATTTGCACCTTTGGATCAGTTTCTGGTGTCGAACGGACAGTAACGAGAAGTGAGGCAATGTTTTACTTCCTCCGCTCGTGCGGTGCCTCGATAAAATCAGATAAACGCCAAATAGAAACAGAGCTGAAACTTGCAATATAGTACTTACTTCGTCGATATTGCTTGTATTATAGGAAACATTGTTGCTCCGATGCTTTCTCTCAGTGCTCTTTCGTAACAAAAGTATATCAGAACAAATCCAGACTCAAACTTAACATTCGTGGCTGCTTATTTTCTCGATACGCGTGTAGTAGAAGGCGACTGAGCACGTCTTTGTCCTAATCATTGTTTGCTTAGTTCGCCGAGGCCAAGAAGGTATAGAACAAGGCGGGAGGTACGTCATGGCTTGCCCCCAAAACTTTTTTTTTTACTTAACGCTTCTCTTTCCTTAGTTTCCTTTTCCTGTCCTCTCTTTTACTGCCCTGAATTTATTGACAAGCGATATCTGGAATTGCGCTGAACTCGCACGTTCCTGCCGTCATTCCTACTGCTGTCAAGCTCTATTTCGTTCACGCCTTCATCTTGGTTCAGGGGCAAGCCGTCGGCTGCCGGTTAGGATCTAGAGAAACTCCGTAGAGTCCATTTATCTCAGTTATGAGGATTTTCGTGCGCTTGTCCCTGAGATGAAACAGTGGAAATGGTTGAACATTCGTATATATAAGAAAGGGGTGCACACATACACACACAAGCACACACACACTCACAAACACACGCGCGCGCGCACACACACAGACACACACTATCGAGGGTTCTTTCAGAATTTTTTTTCTTGTGTACTTGGCTCTTTCGATCTGTCCTGTGTCCTTCCTTTGAACCTGTGCAGTATTGTGCGTGCGTCGAACTGGGTAGTTTTCTTCTTACAGCGAAAATTATGCTGCCGAGGAGAACCTTCGAAAAGGAGATGCGTTACTGTAATGTTTTGCTTCGATGACTTTCATTAGGACAAAAACTCCGCGTTAAAATCAACTGTCTGAGTAAGGACAGCTACGAGACATACGTTAACCGGGAACTTAGCTTGAAGAGTTCAGTCTGAGTTTCGGCAAAAAAAATATTTCGCCAAAACTGCCAGATTACGCTTAAAACAGTTTCCTCTCATGCGTATTGCGGTCTGCCGTCATTGCAGACTCTGAGTTGTATACCGCTTTCTCCTAACAAGCCTAATAGTTATGAACCGCAGACATCACTGAATAGCGCAAAACAAAAATAAAAAAATTTGGCAGATCCCACGTACCGTGGGGATCGATGTTATGCGAAGCATGCGCGTTATCGTGACTGTGGCGTAATTTTTCACATTGAT
This sequence comes from Rhipicephalus sanguineus, assembly GCF_013339695.2. Taxonomy (NCBI): domain Eukaryota; kingdom Metazoa; phylum Arthropoda; class Arachnida; order Ixodida; family Ixodidae; genus Rhipicephalus; species Rhipicephalus sanguineus. The sequence goes on along the minus strand of NC_051180.1, from coordinate 120,884,901 downwards.
CGAAACGTAACGGAATGACGCTACAGAAATATGGAAGTGGTATACGCACGCTCATATGTTGAAGAGTCGCATATGTATTATATAACCAGTTGTTTACAGTTGTGTAACGATGGCAACAGCAACATGGGTTTTAACAACACCAGACGCGGTAAGCTGATATGTAGTGCTTATATTCTTCAATACTGGATTGCGCGAATCCGAACAGGACAAAGAAGGAACACAGATGCACAGGACAGGCGTTACTGGCAACTAAGCTTCATTCAATGAATTTTCACAGGATATATACACAGCCGAGTGGCACGTGCAGGCGCACTGCACGTACGTTACAGTCACAGTTACAGTTGTTATGCTTATACTTGTCCGTTATGACGGAGAACTCACGCACGTTTCACGAACCCGTGTGTATGTGTTGAAGGGGTTCTTGACAGCTCTTGAACAAGGTCATCATCAGCGTGATCAGTGAGCACCGGCAGCTGGACCGGACTTGTTATTCGGATCTGTTCGTGATTGCGGTTATGAGGAGTCTAAGTGTAGTGAAGTGCGAGGTATAGTGCAGCTGGTGGAAATCCGGGATGCCTCTTGCGATGAAATTATCTATGATGCCTCCTGTCGTGGACGTGGCAACGAGGTCTTTTGATGCCTTCTCCACATCTAGTCCCTTTCATGCACTATAAGGACCAAGCGTTGTTGGGTCTTGATAAATCAATGTTTAAGTCACCGGTAATGATGAGATGCCTGGTTATCTCAGCACATTTATTGTAGGTAACATTCACGGCGGTTTTTGCGTAATCCACGTGGTCCACGTTGCGGACCACATGGACGAGTAGACAGTAGTTGAGCGTCTTCCAGGGCTGTTCTGTCTTCAGTTTCCTCACTTTCCTTGCGTCTGCCGCGGTGGTGTAGCGGTTAAGGTGCTCGGCTGCTGACTCGAAGGTCGCGGGTTCGATCCCGGCCGCGGCAGTCGCATTTCGATGGAGGCAAAATGCTAGATGCCCGTGTTCTGTGCGATCTCGGTAAACGTTAAAGAATACCCGATGGTCAAAATTTCCGGAACCCTTCGCTACGGCGTCTCTCATATCATATCGTGGTTTTCGGACATAAAACCCCAATAATTATTATTAATATCACTTTCCTTGCCTGTCAATGTGTGTGTTCGTGGTTACTGTGTTTGTTGAGACTATGTATCACCTGTGGCACATACCCGCGTGACATTAACTCTGGTTTACCGGTTTGTGCCACACGTGACTGAGAGAAAGGGTTTCATGACGTACGCGACAGGTATTTTGCATTATTCGTATCATGACCAGTGAATCGTGTTCGTCATACACTGATCCCCTGCAGTGGCAATTTTGGTATATTAGAAGTTATGGAGACGACCAGGAGAGCGCCCAGACGTAGGCGGCTAGATAGATAGATAGATAGATAGATCGATACGTAGATAGAAACGGCCAAAGTGCCTGAGGTTCGCTAACAAATGCTTCGTATTTAACAACGGACAAGGTAGAGACGACCTTTTTTTTGCGCTGATCACTTATGTATACAGTTAATACGCACCAACAAGCCCAACTCACGTCTCTAATTATTAGTTATGAATAACCACATTGTTCTAACTCCGTCTTTTTTAGTCATTGCCGTAAAGTGCTGGTACGTTAAATATTGCGACCCGCCACGGTTGTCTAGTGGTTATGGTGCTCGACTGCGGACCCGAAGGTCGCGGGATCGAGTCCCGGCTGCGGTGACCGCATTTCAATGGAGGCTAAGTTGTAGAGACTCGTGTACTTAGGTTTTGATGCACGTAAAAAAACACCAGATGTTCAAAACTTCCGATGCCCTCCACTAGCCGTCCCTCCTTATCATACCGTGGTTTTAGGACGTAAAATCCCAACGATTATTAATGTTTCGCCACGAAACGTGAAATAATTTGTCTTGAAATAATGAAGGCCATAGAGGCCATAACTAAACAGGACTGAAGGTAGAAATATACCACACTTTTGAAACTATCGAATTTCATCGCTAAAGTCACGTAAATTACCATGTCATGGAAATTACCATGAGAATGTTACAAGTTATTCAACAGATGCTTATCCTAGTGAACTTTCACAGTGCGCATCTTGGAAGCGGACATGAGCCTTCCAGGGGTGCGGATTTATAATTCTGCATGGCGACCGTCCCATAGCAAATCGAGAGAATGGCACATGAGCTCATACTAGAAAGAAACGACAGGCCGGTAGTGCTCCTTGCGTATATTGTAAACTGTGGTACTCCGTATGACATTCTCTATGCTTACGGGATAAGGGACGTCAGTAAGAACATCACAGTACCGTTAAATAAGATGTCGAATTGAACATGTTTACGTATTTGTCAAAACGTGATGACTTCGGAAATGCCTGAAACGATTGGGCGTAAGCGCGGCTGCATAGATTTATACTTACAACTCTCACACCTCCCTTCACAACCTCCATGAAGAGCCCTGCACCCAGCCTCCCCCTCTGCAGGAGTCTGCGTCATTTCCTCCTCAAAGGCGGATGTACACAAACCTACACCAATGAACGCGCACTGCAGAACGACGTCATGAGCTGAACGACAGGTGCCCCCGCCTTGGGACAACATTGCATGTGCATGAGGGGGACTATTTATGCAGTCGCGGAGGCGATCGGCTGCCGGGATACAGTCATGTGGGCGGCGCTTCTGTGGACTTTGAAGTTCCATCCGACCATATACGAGGTGTATGCTGCACCCCCACCCGTACCAACATTATAGGAAATTCTCCCCAAAAATTAGAATTGTGAATCCTGCGCATATGCAAGAACATGCTTTGAAAAAAGTCAAGAGCGTCTTTAGGTAACTGTCGCTCCAATGGCTCAAGGAAATATCTTATTGTTTGCAATAGCAAAACAATTACCGCCTGCAAAATGCCACAATGGGGACAATAGCTTCGACTGAATAGGTGCTTGCTTTAACGCATTTACTTTACGGCCGGTGCCAGTAAATGCTTTCAACTGTGTAATGTTGAAACACGTTTCCGTCTCAAGAAAGGCGGGAATTCGTTCAGCCTAATTTGCCACTGCGGCGAGTGCACTTACACAGCAACAAACCAATGATCTATGATTGAAAAATTGGTGAGCATCACGCAGGCCAGTAGCCAGAAATTTTTGGGGGGAGGGGGAGGGGGGGGGGGGCGGGCGCACTTGCTGAAAACCTTGACTATTTGAGAAAAAAACCTATTTTTATTATTTATTTTTGGTAAAAACTCCTACTTCACCAAGATATCGGGGGGGGGGGGGGCGTAGCCCTAGGGCCCCTCCCTGACTACGGGCCTGGTATGATGTTAATAATTTCGAAAGCTATGTGACGAATTACTAAAGCTAAAACCTCCCTCCAACAAACTCATTGAGAGAGAGAGAGAGAGCGTAAGAATAAAAGAAAGGCACAGAGGTTGACCAGGGCTGAGCTCGGTAGGCTAGCCTCCACTGGGCAAGGGGAAGGGGCGACCCATCTCTATGACTGCGGCTACTACCTGGTGTTTCCCGGAAGCAAAACGCAGTGTTGTGCCGGCTACGCCTGGGTGTAGCATTCACCAACGTTAACTCATTAAAGATTGAGATTGCCGAAAACGCCGAGTGCAACGACTGTGCGTGCGGCCGGTGAAACTATTGAGTAACTTTTGTGTTACTGCCCAACATACGCAAACGAGAGGCTTCACCTCCATACTGCTCTAAATCACCTGGACGGAAGCGCTTTCACTGTCGAGAAGATGTTGGGACCATAAAGCTGCCCATCACAGTTCCGCAAGGCAACGAAAACGCTCTTGGCTTTTCTCAAGGATACCAGATTGATCCACCGTCTATGATATCAAACGAGGAACTGGAACGTCGGCTGAAAGTGACTTTTCTCTTCTCATCTATAAGAAATTCATAGCTGAACACTAAACGCTGCATGGCATTACTTTCGATGAAATGTGTGTTTTAAACCATGCAACTAGCATAGTATACAAGTTAGAAATTACAGACCTAATGCTATTCGAGCGCCCTTTTTAATGTCTTCTGTAAAATGTTCCGCGATTACGTTTCTTGCACCGCTTGAGCTGTGCTCTTAGTTTTTAAATACGTTGCCTACACTGAACAAACGTTCCTTAGTATCGTTACATAGCGAATGGTCTCGCAACACTCTTCACCACCCAAGCGGACTAAGAGGCACGGATAGATATAAAAGACAGGCTGCAGTACACGCTTTCACAGGCTGCCTAAACATTGTGAAACGTACTGAAGATAGCCATAAACTAGAATAAGTTTTTCTCTTACATTTTTGTCCTCTAGCATCAGCTCGCAGTCAAACGGTATTAGGACATGAAGTAACTAAAAAACGGGTGCGAAAACTTGCAACATCAGTTGCAACACTGCACACTATGGCACTTTAAGTTTGACGATCCTGTGTAAGCCATTTCCAGCTAAAACTTGCTGTCTTCAGAGAGAGGTACAAACTATAGAGAATATAGCTCAGTTTTAAAAGTAGTGCGCAACACGTTTTGTAGGAGCTTGCAGCGTAGCATGCTGAGCAATTCTACTTGTTACAGTATACATACAATACGTGCACCCTTATACCTTTCGTCCATTTTTTTCGAATGGATGTCGTCATACTTCAGTCACACTTTCCCCGGTTTTTATGTGCATTTCGTGGGTGTGTCGAACGCAGTTGAAATAGAAATCTGTGTTGGTAACGCTTAACGTTACAAGTGTTTGCGTCAGCCCTTCCTGTTTCATGTGCATTTCTATGTATATTACGTCCGCGTTCATAAACGAAGTCCAATCTTCTGTAAACTGCGCGAGCGGTTGTGACATTGAAAGAAAACCGCGCTTGGTTTTTGTTCGTTTACTTTGTTGTATAATGAAGGACCGTCAGAACATATCGCTTTCATAACACTTATTCATTCTTACGCAATTCTGTAAGTGTGCTACGCTCTAGTTTGTGCTGGAGTTCACTTCTGAGGAGGTTTGTTTCCATAACTGGTACACTCTAGGGGTAGAATGAAGTGCAGAGTGATGGTTCATGAGCACAGATGCGTTTCTTACCTAATGGGTGCTTTACCAAGAGGAAGACGACTGTCGAGAAAAAAAAGTCGTATAAAGCAGCGCTTGCTTCTGTCATAAATGAAGAAATAGAACTTGTCTTTATAGCATTATGGCACACCACTTTCTTTTCAACAACTGAACAAAGTCTCAATTTCTGGGTATTGCTACGTGGAGCGTACGTTGAATGCCAGGGATTACACCACCTAAGAGCTGCCCGAATCTGCACTTGACGTAGTTGCGTTACCTAGAGAACAGTATTTTTATTTTTTGCGACAACAGTTCAGCGGATTGAAAACAGACACGGAGCTGACGTCGTGACAGCCCACTTGTCGTTGCTACGGGCTCTCTGGCATTTATTCGCGGTTTTTTTTTTTTTTTAAATTTCGACATTGCAGAACAAACTAGCCTAAGCATCCGGTACTCCGAGCGCAATGCCAAGGAAGTTGATTTTTTTAGAGACCTCTTAGTTGTTTGTTTCGAGTGGAAAAATGTATTGAAAGGCGCGGAACTCCTATGACCATTGTCGGCAGTAGTAGTGATCGCGTGAAAATCGAAATAGGGATTGCGACCTTTGCTCTTGGGGCAATGATCCTGTACGTTTTCAGCTTTTACCAAGTTTGGGTTCCCCCTTTTTTTTTTCGACGGCCCATTACGATGGCCATCGCATATAACTGCAGCCGTTAAACCGCGTCTCATAAGTTGTCTCGCGGGAGCCGTATATCCTGCTCCTGTACAACGCCCTAACCGAAGCGCCACCAACACTGTGGCAGTATACAGAAAGCGTCAGAGGCCATAAACACTGCGTAACCGTTGCCATCCTCGGCTCCCTCTAGATGGATGTTCTGTCTATGTCAGGAACAGCAGAAAAGAGCGAGGCATTTCGCGAAGAGGAGAATTCGAGGCCATTACGGGATGGCGTGATGCCGCAGGCCCAAAAGAGACGGTGGGCACGCTCGATCACTGTGCCACCATTTATCCGGCTGTGTAGGCCGATCGTTATCTTCGTAACTGCTGAATGCGGTTGCATTATCCATCGGTCCATCCTCGAAACGCTCACACTGGCTTTGTGACCGTGGCATGTTCCGGTGAAACTTAAAACGTTCTGAACAAGGAAAGCGGTTTACTGTCCTGTACAAGAACAGACTTTCTATACCTGCACTTCTATTGTTCCACCATTATTTTGCTTGTCAGCAAAGAGCACGCCGCTGTATGGGGATAGCCTGCCTTACTTGCGCTAAACGAACACTCCCCTCCCTCCCCCCGCCCTTCTACGTCCGTCGTTTTGCAGAACTATTAAGGAAGAGAAAGAAAGAAAACCAACGACGACATGTCTAATGGGTAGGCGTATTGTGGTAACGCAAGGATGCGGCAATTGGCTACTGCAATAAGAGGTGGCAGATAAACGTTCAGTGAAGAAATTTGGAGTTGGGATAAAGGAACGGTTACGGGTTATATGTCTCGTAGCCTCTAAAATGTCAGTGGGTTTAAAACGACCAGGAATGTTTTCGTTTGCGGATAATGTTTGTCGACTAGCTAGGCGACGAAGTACTCTTTAAATATTGCACTTTTGTCAAGGGCTAAGCAGTCGCACTAAACTGGCCTCGTGAAGCCGTTGACATTTGAGGCGATTGCTTTCTTTTTTTTTAACACGCACAATTTTTATCCCGTTGAAAGCTTTAGAACCTATAAAACGTGTCTCTAAATACGACCATTCTAGGCAGCTTTATTTTCTATTTGAAATAGCACAGTCCCCACTTATTCACTGCAAAGTCATGCGCAACGCATTGCAAATGAGTTCTGCGGTAACCCGCAGGGTGGTGAAAGGTTTTAAGAAAGAGAGAATAGACAAGCACCCGTGTGTAGCACGAAGCCACAAGGAAATCCATAGAGATTTCTCAGAGAAGAATATCTATTTCCTCTATCTTAACCCTTCCACCAACCTGCGGGATTCCGCAGAACTGATTTGTAATACCATGCGCACATGTGCTTCGAGTTATCGATGAATCAGACCTGGCGCTGCCAAATGTTCACTTTCTGGTTATCTCATTTGGTAGAGCGACCGGCCCGGAAAGGCGTTGGCCCCGGATTCGAACCCCGGACCAAGACGAATTTTTCAGCAACTAAGAAGCTTTCCTTCTGAGAAATCCCTTTGGATTTCCTTGCGGCTTCGTGCTACAAACGGGTGGTTGTAATTTTTCTTTTCTTGACATGATCAATGTTGAGTAACATTCACCATGTTGGCAAAATATGCGATGCAAGACTAATGAGATCCCCACATGCGGTGCGTCATTCTATGTATCATGCGTCTTCTGTGAAAACGGAGGTCGGCCATGGATACATTTGGCGATTGCGTTTGTGAAATTGGCATTATCGAAGGCCTTTAGAGTCCTACTTGCGTGCATTTTGTGAGGTAGAGAGACATGAAGTTTCTCGTGTAATTTTACGTGACAATAGCACGATAAGGTGTGCTCATACACATTTTTGTCTTCGTATGCTTGCATTTCTTCCAAGTGTGTTGTCTGTATACCTCTCACTATCAATGCAGGGTAGCACCTAAAATACCATGTTTGTATGCACGCAAGTAAAGATACCTGCTTTAACTAAACGCTCACGGTCTCTCTGTCTTGCTGTCAGAATTATTGTTCTGGTTACTTGTTTAATGAAATCGATAAGTGACACTTCGATGATTCTGTGAATATTCTTTGTTCAATGTTCAAGCCGATGTAAACATTCCTATTTGAGTTTTTCGAATAAGAATATAGTAGTCTAGAAAAATATATGATGATGCTTTCCGTGTTTGAAAAGTAATTGGCATGCTTTGACTAGCCAGTTAGCTTTACTTCAGTTTTAGCATAGACGAAGGTTATGAAGGACCCGATTTACTCTATACAAAGGCTCCAATGACGTCATTATCTTGCCCATGCTTCATTCATACCTTGGTAACTTCACCAAGAATTCCTCAAGTAAACCCGAAGCATAAAGAACATCAAAAGTCAAAGAAGTGATCATCCTATACCATATTTGAACTGCTTTAATATGGCGATATCAATGTGGATGCACTATTTTGGAGAGCGTTTTCGCGTGTGATACTGTAATTCCAATATTCCGCACTGATTCCGGCGGCACTACCGCATATAAAAAAACTGTAAGGAATCTATGGCGGCTCCACAGCCGCCGTAGTCCTGCTTAAAGGAAGCGACAAAATTCCAATAAAAAAAGGTTGTAAGGCAGGGAGACCCGATGTTCCAGTGCTATTCTCCGTGTGCTTACATGAGGTTTTCAGGGCTCTAGACTGGAAAGAGTTAGGGATACGAGTTAATGAAGAGTACCTTAGTAACCTCTGATTCGCTGATGACATTCTATTGAGGAATAACTGATGAGACGAATTGCAGCTCTTCTTGATTACTGAATTGGACAATGAAAGCAGAACGGTTGGTCTGAAAATTAATATTCAGAAAACTGAAGTTATGTGCAAGAATTTTGGAAAATAATAGCGTTTTGCGACAGTTAGCGAGGCATCTGGAATGGTAAAGGAATACGTTTACTTAGAACAGGTAGTGACAGCGGAGTGGAACCATGACGTTGAAGTAACTAGAAGAGTAAGAATGGGGTGGAGCACATTCGGCAGGTATTCTAAAATCATGAATGGTAGTCTACCACTATCCCTCAAGAGGAATGTATATAACAGCTGCATCTTACCGGTGCTTACCTACGGAGCAGAAGCCAAGATTCTTACAAAAAGAGGCTTGAACTTAAATTGAGGACGACGCAGCGAGCAAAGGATAGAAAAATGATAGGTGTAACCTTAAAAAACAATAAGTGAGCAGAGTGGGTCAGAGAACAAACCTCTGTCAAGTACAGCTTAGTTGAAATCGAGAAGAATTGGGCATGGGCAGGGCATGTAGCACGTAAGCAAGATAATCGGTGGTCATTAAGGGTAACCAACTGGCATCCAAGAGAAGGCAAACGCACGAAGGGGAGACAGAAAATTAGGTGGGCAGATGAGATTAAGAAGTTTGTAGGTATAACGTGGCCGCAGCAAGCACAGGACCGGGTTGAATGGCGGAACATCAGAGAGGCCTTTGCCTCGGGCTCATGATGATGATGATGAGGAGGATGATTGGGATTCGCGTTGCGACCACGATTGGTTGTGATATATAAAGCGCGTTCCAGCGGATTTATTTTTTTGCGGTGGCCGTTGGCTCAAAATGTATAGCACGCAGCACTTCCTTCCATTTAGCTCATTTTATTGTCTTGTAGCATTTATGTTCACTGATAAAGGCAGGCGCACGCATGTCAAAATCCACTTCTCTGTACCGCAAGCGTCAAGAGACATTAATAAATTGCAGCAGGCTATGCCACATGCACGGCCTTTATATTTATAGGAACGGTCCCAGAAAAATTACCTTTTTTCACGTGACCTTGGAAAATTCCAGGCCCTTCGAGGCCATCATTTCTATCAAGCGAAAATCCCCAGAGGCGCAAGTGTAGCCTTCAAAAGCAGCGACGCGTTTATTTTTTTTTTATTTAATGCTCCAGAACAGAAAAAAAAAGACACTGTATTTATTAGCAATTGCAATTTTAGTTGGAGCATACTTCATCTAGCATCATTACACCATATCTCAAAAGCATATAAGTTGTATTAACCAATTTCGAGAAATGGCGATGAACAATTATCCCTCGCCTTCAGGTAGTATGCGAAGGATTATTGGCCAGCTGCCTGCTCGTATATAGATCACGTGCTACGTGACGCCAAAAAGGCAGAAAAAAGAGTGTTCCACACTCGCCGCCATGGCTGCACATATATACCCTATAAAATGGACAGGGAGAGGACCGCCGCCGTAGTTTAGTGGTAGAGCATCGGACGCGTTATTTGAAGCTCGCAGGTTCGGTACCAGCCGGCGGCAAGTTATCTTTTCGTCCTCTTTACTTTCTTCACATTTATATTCTAATTACTACAAATAACACCACATATATACTTTCTTTGGCATTGCTGTCTGTCAGTTAACATTAATATTGTGTCTAACAAAGAAAAAGGAGCCCTTAAAAGTAAGCTTCTTTCCTTCAGACATCAGGAATGTCCTTTTTAAACATGGCTATGAACTAGGCGATTCAAAACATAAATTGTCTTGGCGTTCGGGCTTGTGTTAGCCCTCCAACCAGACACTGAATGGTGTGGTTTATACAGCTTCGCAGTACGAAGGCAGTTTGGTAGGGGCCGAGTTTCCGTTCGGGATTGTTGGTATCACATCGTGTACGAAAAAGCGCTAGATGTAGAGATACGAGAAGGGGATGCACAGCCCAGGCGCTAACTTTCAACAAAATGTTAATTTTTGCATACATCTACTTACACTGAACACCTTACAAAGAACACAGAATCACACATGCGCACACATCCTTCTCAAGTTGCTATCGCCCTGGCATGTTTATCTTTGTCTAGAAATGTCAGCTCTTCTTCACTCAAAGCTACGGATTGGCAGCTAACGCAATTCTGACCCGCACGTGATATGACGGCTGCCTGGATGACTCGCGTAAGAGATGACTTACATCGAGGTAGAATGTTGCGCCTATCGAAAATAGGTTCGCACCCACCGTGTTGTGTTTGGTGTTGTGTATCCTCTCCTAGCGTCTCTGTTTATACAGCGCTATTTTCGTCGACGATGGGGCAGATAGCATCGTCCTGAAGCGGTAAAAATGAGATGACTATGATTATGACAGGATAATTGAAAACCCAGTCTCGATCCAGACGAAAATCATCACTTGGACTGCGGGATCCTTCTGCACATTATAACCCAGAGATGGTGGGCACGAGCATTTGGGAAAATTATATAGATATTTAATCCCCTGAGGAAGATGAAATAAACAACAACAAAATTCCTTGTTTTACTGTGTTCCAGTGTTTACGTATCTTTACTTTTATGTATATTATTTAATGTACTTATCAAACGACACAACGCCGCTAGACGGCTGTTGAAGGTAGATGCAAGTAAATAAAAGAAATAATAAATTGCGGACAAATTGCTTGCCGTTATTGTCAAATGCTTTCATAACCAAGGGCTCGGAGCATGCAGAACAATTAAGTACAGAACCCTTATGTTCGCTGTACTACCGAAACATTAAAAAAAGTCTTTGTTAGGGATGTAACTGTGTTTGAGACGCGGTCGACCGTGCATTTCAACACACGTATGTCAGACTGCTTGGGGTTACGAATCGTATGAATCGGAAGCAATTGGCATTCTGGATTAGATTGTTCGCGTCCTCAACTGCAAGATTATTCCATGTGAAGCCCGAATCACTCTAAACATGTTTCCAACCGCATTGCTTATATATACAGCCGCTCCCCAATGCAGCTTCAATGGACATTCGAGTACATTTTGCTTGTCTTCAGTAGCAGCGTTTATATTCGGAAACAAGAGCTTCAGAAAACAAGCGCTTCACGTTGTGAAGCACTGTTCCGCTGATCTTATGTAGATGACATCGTGCTTTGGCGAACGAAGCTACGTAAGCTGAATCATCGCTTTGCAAAGTAGTTGGGCGTTACCTTCGCCTTGTACCTATCCCGGCAAAGGAAACCAACGTGTTCCATGATAGGACCATTCAGTCTTTTTCCCTCACTTGATCATGCTCGTGGCTACTTTTGCGTGCACGTCCAATGCGAAAGAGACGTCAGGGAGAACGTCCTTATTTTTGTTTGCCTCATTTCTTCAGTGACCCTGAATCTAGGACAACACAGGATTTCCCGAACAAGTACGCGCCTGAGTGTCTCTTTTATTTGCGGTCTTTTTTTTGCGATCTTTTACCTCTTGTACGTAACTCATGTACCGGCGGGCTCGTAGGCGTGCCCTACTTTTTGCGGTAAGGCTTCCCTCTGCTGCGCCCATGTTGCGCTCAGAGTGTGTGAGGGAAAGAAAGAAACGAACATGCGCCTCGGACAAGACGACATGCAGAGCTCCTATTCCGCGAATGCCAGAACCTGCTCACCAATTTTCTTTGTGTCTAGCCGGTCAATGAGTGTTCCGCCTCTTGGCGATGTCCTAAGAACAGTGTGCTGCATGTATTAAGCTTTGGTTTTTTTTTTCTCTTCAGGGAGACATTTTATTCCTTATTTTACTGCATGAAGTCGATAAAGAGAGCACGATATATTCGTTTGCGTGCTATTTACGTCAGTATGGCTCTGTACAAGAAAGGTCGATAACTGTTACAGTGCATCGGTAAGAGACAGTACACCTTGAACGTCTGCTGGAGGGATTTTTCAGCAGCATGATAATGGTAACAGCCTACATCGCACGCGGTGTGAAAACACAAGCGATGCCGACACCGACGGCGGAATTTCTGCAAACGAGCTCTCTAACGCTATCGCGTTAACAAGTGCTGTAGTCAAGAGTGCGACCACGGCTCGGAGGTTAGAGGGACAGGGGAAGAAGAGGGCGAGGAACCAGAATAGAACAGCCGGCCCACAGCAAGTGTACGGTCTTTGTGTCTTTCCTTTACAGTGTTCACATGTTCCAGCAGTATGAATTCATTATTTCGCAAGGAACGTGTGGTAACTTCATCAATGAGACAACCTAGTTTTATCAATGTTTTGTCGACAAAGTATAAATCGTCGGAGTGCATCTGCTCTCATTTGCAGTCGTGAAAATCCCAGAACATACTTGTTATGGCATTTACATTTCTTTCTTTCTTTCTTTCTTTCTTTCTTTCTTTCTTTCTTTCTTTCTTTCTTTCTTTCTTTCTTTCTTTCTTTCTTTCTTTCTTTCTTTCTTTCTTTCTTTCTTTCTTTCTTTCTTTTCTTCTTTCTTTCTTTCTTTCTTTCTTTCTTTCTTTCTTTCTTTCTTTCTTTCTTTCTTTCTTTCTTTCTTTCTTTTTTCTTTCTTTCTTTCTTTCTTTCCTTCTTTCTTTCTTTCTTTCTTTCTTTCTTATTTTTGCTTGATTCCTTTCTTTTGAATTGTGCTTCTACGGAAACAAAACGTAAGACGTGATTCACAACACTTAGTGTTCTCTCCGTGTAGCTCATTATTTGCCGTAATCTGTAGTTTGTCACGTAAACCTAATGCTTGAACGTAGACTCCCAGAATTCATTCCAAATATTGACGAACCCGACCTGTATTCAGGAGGTGTGAGTCGTCAGTGACGGTGAACTAATCTGAATGTTCACTTTGACCTTGTGTGAGGCTACTGATAAATATCCAGGTAAAATACGGCCAGGTGATGTCTTGAACCGTGTAAGAAGGACGTTTCTTTCGTTGAAAGAAACGAAGGGAACAAAAGGGAGATAACAAGAGCGTCATGCTAAATCTTTCATGTTTAGATTGTCAGTATTGGATACGTGCGCTGTGTATTGATTGTGTAGCCGAAATTCACTAAAAATAAAGGTGCTCGTGTACATTGCTTAGCTTGAAGTAATAGTATACTTTGATTGCCTGTTTTAAATATCTCGTTACTGGCCATTCCTTTTTGCTTTCTGTACAAACATTTCATTATTTACTTGTTTTCCCTGCTCTAAAGTTGCCAGGATGGGCGTTCAGGCTTGAAAGCTTTTGATGCAACTTTTCAGACATGCGTAACAGCTGAGCGTACTCTCTGCAAAACCCGAGGGTTCTAGTTTGCTTCAAGGCTGCGCCAATCTGGTTATTTTTCCATATTATGTATGTGCTCTTGCCACACAATATCTGTCAGGCCGATGGTCATGGTTTATTATGTCTAGGTCGGGAAGCAGTGTAACGCCCGTCCTACAAGCCCTATGATACACTACCTTTGGTTTGCTACAGTCACTCGGCGTAGCATGAAAATAAAGTTTTAAACAAGTTCGATACATCCACAAAGTTAAAAGACGTAGCTATGTAGAGTGTACTTATATTATGTAAGACAGTTTACATGCAGTTTCTCAATGGGTGTACGTTTTTGCTTCCTCAACAAAGGTATCTTTGTTCTACGCTCCAAGTGGGACTGGCTGTTCAACACTCATCATGCAGCGTTACGCGGTTGTCACCTAGGCAGGAATTTCTTCCAGTAAATGTACAGCTGACAATCCGTTTCCAATTGAAGCCTTGAGAATTCACTTTGTCGGAAGGCAATGTCCATGAATTCAAAAAGAAATGGTAGATAGAAATGAAAAGAAAAGCTAGCAACGTAGGTTGTGCATGTGACAGCACATCTCGTGGGGTAATAGCGACTCATCCCAAGCAGCACCACGCTGCTACCGCATAGAGCTGCAACAGAGGGCGTGCGAGCGTGAACATGTCCACTGAGTATGCGTAGGACGTTTCTTCGTTCTATTTTTGTCGTAGTAAGCAGTGATCTCACTACGCCCTGCTCCATTTTGCATTTCAAATGCAAGTGTAAAATGCGAGCTGCTTATTTCTCATGCTTATTTTTTATTATGGATCGGTGCTGTCGTTGAATGAGAGAAAACATCAAGGAGTAAGGAACTGTTTCCACACAACTATAAAGTTCAACCTGTGGTATGACCTCAGCATTTCTCCAATAACTTCCACGTGCTGGAATAAATGAAATAGATCAAACAAGTGGCGACAAATGGTATGATGGAGTGTAATCAGCCTACCGCCATTATTGATAATACTGCAAGTGCTGAAAACATCCTAAATGAGAATTCACTAGTGAATAGAACAGAAACGCTACTAACGGACGTGGTGGCCCTGGTCTAGCAGTAGATCTGCTTTTTGAGATCATTTCTGTGTGTGGAATAGGAATAGAGGCAGCTGTGTTTTTGCAGGGTATCATGTCTTTCTATTCAGAACTAAATCAATGATGCAGTTAGCAAGTTTGACGCACACGATAGCGTACTTCGCTTTCTCTGCCTTTTTTTTTTCTCTTACAGAAGTCAAAGCGCCGCCTTGCCACTGGTGGATGTACGCACGTAACCCTAAGTGAGAGACGTGGTATAACTGTTGTCATACTTACATTTGTGTGCATGTTCCATAAACCGTTATCTCCCCACATTACTATAACAGTGGTCTCATCTAATAGGTTTTATCTGTTTTCAGTTCCACAATCCCCTGTTACACTAAAACTGGAATGACACTTTGCCGTTAGATGCTTTCGTGTACGTGGTGTCAGTATCAGAACCGGGAAGTATTGGCAGTGCGAAAAGTCACAAGTTCGAGCACGTGGGCAATACATCCGCCAGGCGTACGGCTCTAAAGAGCACGAGCGCTTGCTGCCGAGCACGTGTGTCCTGCTGTTCGATCGCTCGAAGTAGGGGACGTACGCAGACCGAGCACCGGAGGCGGTCCGTCTGTGAATTGGGCTCCGGCAGGGCTGGCGCTCCACGTCGCCCTCTTCCCTCGCGGTACCACGATTAATGTCGGTGCAATAATACGTGCGGCCAGTAGCATATATGGCTCGAATGCCTATGTGAATGCAGCTTGGATCTTCAACTGGATAATTCACTGCAAATACGCCGAAAAGACGACTGAAGCCCGTCCAGTTATGTTATATAGGGACGTAGCTATAGGCGTAAAAGCCGGGCACTGTATATGGCACGAACACTCCAAGATTGTTCTAACTTTCAAGTTCATAATAGTGTCATCAAGAAGCTTACTAAGCATTCTCAAAAGATAAGCGCGTGGTTGATGTCCCGTGCGGAGGCTTTTATAACAATCATACCACTGAGACAAAGGAAACGGGTGCGGCGCGACATGGCCTTATTCACCTGCACAATGTCGAGAGAAATGATCCCTGACATTTGTTCACACACTGTTATCAAATTGGGCCCTGCACGCTGTCTGTTCAGAACAATAGAGCGTGTACAGAAAACGTTCTGCGCACTTGGAAATTTGTCAAAATTATACGTAGTTTTGTGTAATGTAAGGTAGGCCGCCAAGTATCAAATCCATGTTTATGTAGCTTAAGTGCTTAGGTTGATGCTTAGGAGGTGGATCTGACAGTTGGGCGAATTTGTACGCATGTACTTTTAGGCAAGACGGCACGACGGAAACAGACGAAAAGACTGGAACGA
Source organism: Rhipicephalus sanguineus (assembly GCF_013339695.2). Lineage (NCBI taxonomy): Eukaryota > Metazoa > Arthropoda > Arachnida > Ixodida > Ixodidae > Rhipicephalus > Rhipicephalus sanguineus. Next base: position 120,868,854 of record NC_051180.1, on the reverse strand, counting down.
CTTGTGTTCATGCGGTTGTGTTCGTGTGGTTGCAGTCTTTTCGTCACATTCCGTCACGCCATTTTGTCAAATAATGCTCAGGAGGCGCTTAGGTAAGAGCGTGGTACATGCGGTGAATAATTAATATTTATTTCATGTGAAGAACCTGTTTTTTTAAACGGTGATAGGACGGTTTGAAGACGAGCCCTTTTACGTTATTGATCTTTTCATAAACGTCGTACTCATCTCTTTACACCTGCTGCGAGTGCCTCCATTCCGTCACTGACAGTATCGCAATATTGTTTGGGCAAACAAAATGTTTGGAACTGTCGCCTACGCAAACTCGACCCATCGAGGAGGCTGCAACATCCATCGCACCTCTCCCTCCGCGATGCCCCTTTTCTGTGCATACTCATTTCGCGTGACAGACACTTCAAGATGTGACTCCTGCAACTGTGATGAGACGATGGAAAAACAAACTGTGTTTTTGTGATCCCTTTGACACTGAACGCAATGTGTTCGCACTGCGTTGAAGCGAATATGTCACCACCTTAGCATGAAACTATATGTGTATAGAGGTATAGAGCTCGTCCGTGCGGCTTAGAAGAATAGATTAAAAACCTGTAAAGAAAATGTGCAAATGCGGCGTTCGATGCAGCATGCCTGAGTTCATGTCGAAGTTGTTGATGTCAGTAGTGAGAAAGAAATACTCATCCTTGATAGCACATTCCTGCCTCTTCTTTCTTTCAATCCCTTAATCATTCTCCGCCAGAGTAGGGTAGCGAACCGTACGCGCGTCTGGGTTACCTCCCTGCATTTTCTTTCTCTCCTCCTCCTCTTCCTCCTCCTGCCTTATGCTTTG